>NC_039489.1:5332223-5933238 GCF_003590095.1 Trichoplusia ni | reverse complement strand
TTGATATCATAATAAAATAATACCCGCAGTCATGACACAAAATTCATAATTCTAAGACCAAACATTAATTTAAAATATAATTATTTATTTATTTATCATTTATGTACACAGACCAATAAAAGAAGCACACATATAGAAAGACGTGTACAAAGGTACTGCTTATTTCTTTAAGAATCTCTTCCAGCAGACCTGCGAAAGGATAAATAAGTTAGAAAAATAGACAATAAATAGTGTACAAGCGTTGGAAAACAGAAAGAGGTGAATATGAAAAATACAATTTTAACAAAAGAAGAAAAGATAATAGAAAGAGACAAATTAAAACTGAAAAATATCTTCACTACAATCAATCCGTATCTTAATAAAACAATGGAAAAAATCTTCGATTAAACCTTTTACGTCGTGGAGTAAATGAACCGAAAAGGTTGTGAACTTTAAAGAGAGTGCACCGATCCAAAGTATTCTAAAGCACTACACCTGTACTAAACCATCTAACAGTTCTAAAAGCAGGACTATCGGTATTGTAAGAACGAGACAAAATGATACTGTCGATAGCAGCGTCGTGCTCACACGACCAATAGACGGTAGAACTCATGATCTCTTTTGAATAGTTTATAATAAGTGCATTACATCACATATAGCATTTTTTTCTCAACAAAAGAAAATTATTATTTGAAACTTAAAAAAACTGGTTGTAAAATATCACACAAAAAAGAAGAAAAATAATACAAAAACATTAAGTTTATATAAGAGTCACTTTTTTTTTAAGAAACTGTTAGAAATAAAGATACTGGTTGTAAACAATATGACAGAAAAAAAGAAAAGTGTTACAAAAAATAAACTATATATCAGAGAGTTTAAAAAAAAGAACGTCTTAGAAAATCCATGTTCTGCCAATGCCAAGCGAGCATTCCGATACAATAGCATTACTATCTATATTCTAGACTGAAACTCTAGGTTTACGATTTCTCGGTTTTGTCTGAATTTCAATGACGGTTTATCCAAGTGTGAGTAAAATAACAAGATTTTTATCATTGCAACATAAAAACACGGATTCGCGAAAACAAAAGCGGAAAATATTCTCAAATATGCAAAAGATTTGAAAAAATGCTGTCTGTTCTTTGATAGTCTTGTTTTTTTTATTCTCTATGCAATGTTTGATGTTGTGTAGACGGTTATTAAAAAAAAGGTTTTTTCTCGTTATCTATTCCATTCGTCATTCGTAGAATCTTTTAAAACTCAAATATTATCACAAAAAACTTTTGATAAGGTTACACTCACTAAAAAATTAACCTGGACTTTGGGATGCGAGACGAAAATCAGCGCAACGTCTAGAAAGGCAATGATTATAAACGCGGATGCATGAATTGTTGTTCCATTCACGCCAAAAACCACTGAACAGATTTAGACGCAAATTTGTACACCGATAGTTTATAACCAGTATTAACACATATAGAATAACTAGCTGTTGCCCGCGACTTCGTCCCCGTGGGTAGAAGATATAAGTTATGATTTATATCTACCCCGTTTTTTCCACATTTCCCATTGTATCTTTGCTCCTATTAGTCGCAGCGTGATGGTTTATAGCCTAAAACCTTCCTCGATCAATGATCTATTGAACACAAAAAGAATTTTTCAATTTGAACCAGTAGTTCCTGAGATTAGCGCGTTCAAACAAACAAACAATCAAACAAACTCTTCAGCTTTATATATTAGTATAGAGTATAGATATAGATTTATGTCTCAATTTAATGTTCCTATGGTAATATAAATGATTTTCGATTTGTAGCCCTGGGCCTGCAGCCGACGGCTATAATACTATAATTATGCAACATATCAACGACAAATAATTGACTACACAGCACTAACTAGATCATCTACGCTTCCATTCAGTTGAATCATCAAGCAATTATGTCTTAATGAACGTAATGAACCTTATTATGAGTATCAACCCTATCATTAATAGGTGGAAAATTTAATTATAAGTACGAGACATAAAAAGACACCTACTTATTGTATTAAGATCTGAAATTTTAATGATATTTATTTTTATTCGATACCTTAAATTGGTATTCGTAAAAGAATACTTATAATTAAAGATTTTTAAGTATTTTTTCTCTATATGTTGAATATTTCATGCCATACGATGTACGATGGGTGTATTTCTGTTATTTTTATTATATAAATTCAATATACCGTCTACCAGCACATCTATAAAAATAGGCTCGAACAATTTTATCAAGCATGTCTAAGAAAGCTCACACATAATTCATGTTTATTGCAAAACCAACAAAATTGAAATTGCCTAATCGGTTCGGAAGCTATTATGCCATAGCTGACAGACTCACTTCAAATTTATAAAATCCCTCTTCTTTCGTCGCGGGTTGGTCAGTACTCTAAATTACATGATATCATAACACAGCCTTATATTTAACTAGCTGCCATATCCTGCGGAAACATAAAATCGGGATAAAAGCTATTCTCGGTTATAACCCAAGGTATCAGTTATCTACATACAAAATTTCAACCATATCGGTACAGCAGTTTTTGCGTGAAAGAATAACAAACATACATTCTCACAAACATTCTCTTTTATAATATTAGTAGGACATATTAAAACAGATCGGTTACCGATGTACCATAAACTATACGGATTGTTAGACGACGATGCGTATTATTATGTAAATAAGAACTCCGCCCAAACAGTTACGCAATAACAGTACTGTTTTTCACAATATACGGAACTAAATACATGTCAATAGATATTAGTTTTATTGATGGAGGTAAATTTTTTTTTGTCATTTCTTTTTGTTACTAGCTGTTGCCCGTGACTTTGTCGGCGTGAGTTTAGAGATGTAAATAATAATACACGGTGATTTTTAGTCGTCTTACAAAAGGAGCCCAGTTCATGTATCCGACGTAAAATACCCCTAGGCGCGATTATTATTTTTTTATCTACAACTAAGATAATAATTACGACGAAAAATTAAAAAAGAGAAATCTGAAATATACTCTTAAAAATGATAAAAACGCCGCCGCCCGCGCCCCTCACCATTGTTACAAGGCTCGGACCGCGCTCGCAACAGAACTGTGTTTCTAAAAAACTACGAATTGCATCATAATCTATCTATATATACTTATAATAAATCTGTAGAGAGGTCAATTCTGTACATAAAATATATTTAAAAAATAACTATCAAGGGGTGGTTAGGGATCGCTACTGATGCCAAAAATGCAATCAGTAAAATTTTTGTCTGTCTGTCTGTCTGTCTGTCTGTCTGTCTGTCTGTCTGTCTGTCTGTCTGTCTGTCTGTCTGTCTGTATATTCGTTATAGAAACAAAAACTACTCGACGGATTTTAACGAAATTTGGCACAATTATTCTTCATACTCTTGGGCAGGTTATAGTATACTTTTCATTACGCTACGACCAATAGGAGCAGAGCAGTGAAGGGAAATATTGGGAAAACGGGGTAAGTTACTCCATTTTTTAAGCTTCCGTCACGTGTGCAGGCTTATAGGTTAAAGCTACATAGAAATCATGTATGACGGAAATATTCTCCCTAAAATTATATAAAAAATATTCCTCGACAGCATATGTCTAACTTTTATGGTTGACTCACAATAACACGTGAAACTCCCGATAGCTTAGCAATTCGGAGATTTCTGATTGTATTTGTCTACTCTAACGTTTACAACACTATCACTCATCCCCAATTAAAAAAGTTAACATTATTACCTATTCAATAAAAAAAGAATCATGTAAATCGGTGTAGAAACACCAAAGTTATACATGAAATAATAAGAAATCGCGCGTGAATACAGAGTCATGGTATAAGGATTATTTTTGTGTATCGGTTGCCGCGCTCGACGCGCGTCGTGGCGGGAGGTATAAAAAGGCGGGGGGTCCGCGCTCGAGCGTCATACAATATTTGGCTGTTGATGCGAATAGACGTTCAGACTGTTCGACCTTATTGACAATCAATAATTGTTATTTGCAAACCGTGCTTATCAGCACGACTTTTAGTCTTTGAATAGTTTATTTTTAGAATTGTTTTGTTGTTAGTTTATATAATAGGTATTAGATTAATAGTATTAGTAGTAGGTACACCAATTAGTTATTTTGGTAGTGTTTAATTGTATTAATAGTTTATTTTCGTAATTGGTAGTGTTTAATTGTATTAATAGTTTATTTTCGTAATTTGGTAGTGTTTAATTAAATTAATAGTTTATTTTCGTAATTGGTAGTGTTTAATTAAATTAATAGTTTATTTTCGTAATTGGTAGTGTTTAATTATATTAATAGTTTATTTTCGTTATTATTATATTAGTTATTTTGGTAGTGTTTAATTGTATTAATAGTTTATTTTCGTAATTGGTAGTGTTTTATTATATTAATAGTTTATTTTCGTAATTATTACATAATAACTATATATAATTGTAAGTGTAAGGTAGCTTCAGTTACCGTCGATTAAAAATACACAATGCCACCTAAAAAACGACCATCTTTATCTCGAAATTCGAGAGATGCTAAAAGGATGAGAAATGCGCGTTCTCAAGAATCGGCAGAGGAAACAGCACATCGGTTAAACTCTATGAGAGTTAGTGCCTCAACCTCTCGAGCCAATGAAAGCTCTCCAGAGAGAGAGATGCGATTAGCAGCTGACAGAGCGAGACGAGCTACATCACGGGCGTCTCAAAGCTCTTCTCAACGAGAGCTGAGGCTTACCATTGACCGAGAACAACATGTGTTATCCCGAGATGCTGAAACTGCGTCACAACGAGAATTGCGTCTCACTGCTGACCGCGAACGGCATACATTGTCTCGCGAGTCAGAAACCTACACTGAGAGGGAATTGCGTCTCACAGCTGACCGCGAACGTCATATATTGTCTCGCGAGTCAGAAACCTTCACTGACAGAGAATTGCGTCTCACAGCTGACCGCGAACGTCATATATTGTCTCGCGAGTCAGAAACCTACACTGAGAGGGAATTGCGTCTCACAGCTGACCGCGAACGTCATATATTGTCTCGCGAGTCAGAAACCTACACTGAGAGGGAATTGCGTCTCACAGCTGACCGCGAACGTCATATATTGTCTCGCGAGTCAGAAACCTACACTGAGAGGGAATTGCGTCTCACAGCTGACCGCGAACGTCATATATTGTCTCGCGAGTCAGAAACCTACACTGAGAGGGAATTGCGTCTCACAGCTGACCGCGAACGTCATATTTTATCTCGAGAATCTGAAACTTTAACTCAATATGAAGACCGTTTGACAAATGATAGGGTGCACCATAATGTTATTCGATCTCTCGAAGACGCACATGAGCATGAACAACGACTAGAGTCGGTACGCGAATATTATAATTCTTTGAGACAAGAACGATCAGTATGTTTGTCTAATGAAAGATTAAGAATCGAAAATATTCGGTCTCTTGAAACGGACGAACAGCGAGAGGCCCGTCTTACTGCAGACAGATTTCGACATAGCCTTAATAACTTAGATGTACACATAGAAGATCAATCTAGAAATTCGGTGGCTTGGTCCGACAAATATAAAAGTGGGTTTGCTTATAACCTCACAATTGATTATGGATCATCTTCTGTAATAGGCGATATGAACGTGGTATGTCGTTTTTGTAATGCTTCAAAGTGGAGTAAGGAGTCAGCTGGTTTCTGTTGTTCTACAGGTAAAATAAATTTGCCTTCATTCGAAGACCCACCGGAACCTTTGAAATCACTACTTTTAGGGGAACATATACAATCTAAACAGTTTTTAGATAATATTCGCACTTATAATAGTGCATTTCAAATGACATCCTTTGGCGCTCAACAAATCTCAGAAGGTCATTTCATGCCTACTTTTAAGATACAAGGTCAGGTTTACCATTTGATAGGATCCCTTTTGCCTGAAAACCAACCTAAGTTTCTTCAAATATATTTTGTATCCGACTACAACGAACAGTCGAATATAAGAAATCAATATTTCCCGAATTTAAATACTGAACTCATATCACAACTTCAGAACATGTTGCATCAGGTTAATTTGTATGTATGCAGTTTTAAATCGGCATTAGAAGCTCTTCCTCGAGATGATGATAAAAATTATAAAATTGTTATAAATGCCGATAGGCGTCCAACTCAGGAACACCCTGGGCGTTATAATGCTCCATCCACGAATGAAGTTGCTGTGGTATTGGTCGACCAGGAATGTGATAGGCGTGATATCGTTATCCGTTCCAGAGATAATCGTTTGCAACGTATTTATGAAACCCACAGGGCTTACGACAGTTTGCAATATCCTTTGATATACTGTCGAGGGGAAGATGGTTATAATTTTGCTTTATACCAAACTGATCCGCGTACAGGCGCACCTAATTATAATAAAAAGATTTCATGCCTTCAATTTTACTGTTACCACTTGCAAGTAAGACGGAATGGGTTTGTATACTTTCAACGTTTTC
The DNA here is from genome assembly GCF_003590095.1 of Trichoplusia ni. Taxonomy (NCBI): domain Eukaryota; kingdom Metazoa; phylum Arthropoda; class Insecta; order Lepidoptera; family Noctuidae; genus Trichoplusia; species Trichoplusia ni. The sequence continues at coordinate 5,926,774 of NC_039489.1, read as the reverse complement.
GTGGCTTATTCAATCAGTTTATTGTAGACATGTACGCAAAAATTGAAACCGAAAGATTAGTTTATATACGATCTAATCAGAGGCAGCTGCGCGTTGAAGAATACGTGCACCTTCGCGACGCCATGCAGCAAGATAACGATACGGTGAATATGGGTCGTTTAGTTATTTTGCCCTCTTCTTTTACTGGTGGTCCACGATACATGCACGAACGTACTCAAGATGCTTTTTGTTACGTAAGAAAATATGGACGTCCCGACTTATTTATTACTGTAACTACCAATCCTAAGTGGGATGAAATTACTCGGGAGCTTCTTGAGGGTCAAGCACCGCATGACCGCCATGATATCATAGCAAGAGTTTTTCATTTAAAATTAAAATCAATGATAGATCTACTTACCAAAGATAAAATTTTTGGAGAAGTATTGTGTTATATGTATAGTATTGAATGGCAAAAACGCGGCTTACCTCACGCACATATCCTGCTTTGGTTAAAAGATAAGGTTCGACCTAATGATGTAGACAGTTTAATCAGTGCTGAAATTCCAAGTCCGATTGCAGATCCCGTGTTATACGACATTGTTAAAACTCATATGATACATGGTCCATGTGGTTCGTTTAACGGGAATTCTCCTTGCATGCAAGACGGTCGTTGCACTAAAAGATATCCAAAAGCCTTAGTGGATGGCACTGTAACAGGACATGATGGATACCCATTATATCGTCGCCGTTCAAGAGATAATGATGGTTTTACTGTTGAAAAGCGAGTGTCTGGACAACAAGTTACTTTAGATAATAGGTGGGTCGTTCCGTATTCTCCTGTGTTGTCCAGAGCATTTCAAGCTCACATAAATGTTGAAATGTGTAATAGTGTAGAGTCAATAAAATATATTTGTAAGTATATTAATAAGGGCAGTGACCAAGCTACATTTGCTTTGAGAAATGAACATGATGAAGTTACAAGATTTCAGTCAGGCAGATATATAAGTTCTTCAGAAGCTGTGTGGCGGATCTTAAGTTTCAACATTCACGAAAGATATCCACCTGTGACTCATCTGGATGTTCATCTTGAAGGCGGCCAACGTATATATTTCAACGCCGAAAATGTCACAGAACGGTTAGAGAACCCTAGACAAACAAGTTTATTAGCATTCTTTCGACTTTGCCAAACTGATGATTTTGCAAAATCTCTTTTGTATGAGGAAGTTCCATCGTATTATACCTACGATAAGCAACGGGGTGTCTTTAATCGAAGACGCCGTGGCAGGCCTGTAGATGGCGAGTCAGGTATTTTTAAAGAACATGTTCTTGGTAGAGTGTACACCGTTCATCCTAACAACGCTGAGTGTTTCTATTTGCGATTATTATTACATACCGTGCGAGGACCAACCTCATTTATAGATTTGAGAAAAGTAGACGATGTTGTTTATCCCACTTATCAAGCAGCTTGCCAAGCGCGTCATTTGCTTGAAAATGATCAGCATTGGGATGACGCTTTAGCAGAATCCTGTGTTAGTGATAATCCACGACGGTTACGCCATTTATTTGTAACATTACTCACATTTTGTAATTTGTCAGATGCTGTAACATTATGCGAAAAATATAAAGAAAAATTTTCAGAAGACTTTCTTAGAAATATACCTAACAATGATGAAGGCACAACTAATGATAATTTCCGTGATCTTGCCATAAATCAGTGCTTATTAGCTCTTCAGGATGACTTAACAGCAGTAGGCGGTAAATCACTCTGTGAATATGGTTTGCCAACACCAACCTCAGTCGGAGAGGTAACTAATAGGGAATATTCCGCAGAGATTGGTTACAATTTAACGGAACTGCTGACAACATTAGAAAACGGTGTCCCAATGATGACTGCAGAACAACGTTCAGTTTATGACCGCGTGTGCAATAGTGTTCAAAATAATTTGGGAACAATATGGTTTTTAGATGCACCTGGAGGAACTGGAAAAACCTTTTTGACTAAATTAATATTGGCTTATGTTCGAAATCAGCGTAAAATTGCTCTTGCCGTAGCTTCATCAGGGATAGCTGCAACATTGCTACCAGGAGGTAAAACTGCTCACAGTATGTTTAAAATACCAATTGATTTAGATCGCACGGAAAATCCAACCTGTAGTATTTCAAGAAATAGCGACAAAGCTAAGGTATTACGCGAGTGTAGTTTAATCATATGGGATGAATGTACGATGGCCCATCGAAAAGGAGTAGAAGCGGTAGACAGAACTTTAAGGGATATAAGACAAAATGATCGACCAATGGGCGGTATCACGGTTTTATTTTGTGGTGATTTCCGACAAACCTTACCGGTAATACCACGGGGAACCCGAGCTGATGAGGTTAGGGCTTGCCTGAAAAGCTCTTATTTATGGCGAGATATACAATCGGTGCATTTGACTATAAATATGCGAGTGAGAACTGGAGATAACCCGGATGATAGTCAATTTTCTGACACATTATTAAAGATTGGTGAAGGTACCTATCCACAACTACACCAAGGAAAACTTATACTGACGCCTGAATTATGTTGTATGGTGCAATCTCAACCACATCTTATATCGTCGGTTTACGGTGACGTAACAAATATATTAAATAGGGACAATTCTTGGCTATGCGAAAGATCTATTTTAACTCCTCGCAATGACCAGGCATCTGAGATCAATAACAAAATACTGTCGAATATACAGGGGGAAAGCAAAGTTTATAGATCAATAAATAGAATGGTCGATGAACAAGAAGCCACTAATTACCCGATAGAATTTTTAAATTCTTTAAATATGCCCGGACTTCCCTCTCATGAAATTTGTTTAAAAATTGGGATACCGATTATTATGCTCCGAAATTTAAAACCACCACAACTTTGCAATGGAACTCGACTAAAAGTAACCCAGTTGCAACAAAATATAATCGAGGCTCAAATTTTAACAGGTTGCGGTGCAGGAGAAACCGTCTTTATTCCCAGAATACCCTTAATACCAAATAATTTTCCATTCCAATTTAAAAGGACGCAATTCCCAGTATCGGTGTGTTATGCAATGACAATTAACAAGGCTCAAGGGCAGACTTTTCGTGTTGCTGGAGTAGATCTCAGTGTCAGTTGTTTCTCACATGGTCAGTTGTATGTTGCTCTTTCCCGTGTTAGCAGTTCTAAAAGTCTTTATGTTCACGTGCCGGACGGGTCAACTTTCAATATAGTTTACCCGGAAGCTTTGCACTAAAGTATTTTCGTTTTATAAGTACCTTTACCTTACCTTTATAAGGCAGTGGTACTTATATTGCCACCAGAATTTGAACCTTAACACATTATTATAAAGTTTAAAAGCTATAAATATTTTTAAGTTCTGTGTCTTATAAAGGGTTAAGCCTTATGTGAACGTGATCTAAACAATATTACCAATATAAATAATAATAATAAATATTACCAATACATTAACTTAATACACAAGGAGTTACACGCTGACGGAGTCGCGGACACAGCTATCTATACTTTTCTGCCGGAAGTCACTATTCCACGCGGACGAAGTCGCGGGCACAAGCTAGTATTGAATAAAAATTGCATTTTAAATTTATTCAAATCTCATAAATACATATTTTTTTATCATGAACGTGTTCTAGTCATTGGATGCATGAACTGGGCAGCTTTTGTAATACGACTAAAAAATCACGGTGTAGAGATTAATAATAATGTTCAAAGATACCTCTCCACTTCTACTTTTTTATTTTTTTAATCTTATTTCTCTAAACTCTAGGATTAATGAATTGTTTATTTTTTCTAAGTTTTTTATTGAGTATAGAATTAAGTATTAAAGTCAAAAATGTATAGGTGTCACTGATGATATATGGTGGTGCTTGTTACTCGAACACAGTAATCATTACTCACAATTAATACAATGAAAATTCAAATGTAAGACAGGACACCAACTTGCGACTCCTAGCTATACGCGCCAGTCGTTTTACCCACTAAGCTATCATGGTCACTGACCAATAGTTCTTCCGTTTAAAAATAATTAAGAGTACTATATTATTGTTGATGAAAGACAGGGAATAATATTATTTGTATCCAATATAACAAATGCGGATAACATCACATCCATTGTTCTGAACCCAAAGTAAGTTGCTAAAGCACTCGTGTTATGGAATCCAGATACAACGAAGGTACCACAAACACCCAGACCCGAGACAATGTAGAAATGTGATTTTTACATTGACCCGACCGGGGATCGAAACCGGGACCTCAGAGCTAGCGAAACCTTGAAACCGGTGCGTACGCCACTCGACCACGGAGGTCGTCAAATCATATATCTCTATTCTGGTCCCAAACCGTATATATACCTAATATTCTTCGTACATTCACGTACATACTGTGTAATGTTCTACACGAGTTACAAGTGCCACCGCATATCAATTACATTAGGTTAAACATGTCGAAGATGTGTCACTGAACGACAGATCACGAAGTGAAGACAAAACTAAATACTGTCTTCCCTATCTTGTGCAGTTGAGGAAGCGAGACAAATTGTGCGGTGTAGAGCGGCATCTCTTTCTAACTAAAGTTATAATATTACTTCATGGTGTCGTGGTAGGACTAAGGCATGTTGTATCGGTAAAACAATAGAATAAATTTTGTTAGCTTTTGTTTTATTCATCTCGATACATACTTCTGTTTTGCGTGGCAATGGTTCTAAAAGCAGCTATTGGACTGAGCGTATGCTGATATATAAGGCCGAGTCGTTGGCTACTGTTATGTTTTATAGGGAACCGGTGGTAGGTGAAGACGTATAGGGCATTCATGCCCCAGTGATATATCTGTATAAGAAAGGTTACGCTCATCGTCATCATTATCATCGTCCGCCCATATTCGTCCACTGCTGGACATAGACCTCTCCAAATGCACGCTGCCTTCTTATGAAATAATGCAATGAGATAATTCGACTGCACGGATAGCCGAGTGGTTGAAGTTGACCGATCCCCGCGGAGTATATGTATTTGTGTGATCCACGAATGCTTGTCCTCAATCTGGGTGTATTGCATTTGTGACATGATTAAATTCCTGGATGTCAGAATCGCCTTTTATGTTTTATTATTGTGTACAAGTTATACCGACCAATTGTTTATTCAGTTGAACCATCAATTATGCACCAAGGCCACGAAAATATCTCCCCTAATATATAACAGGCAATAAATAAGAAATACTGGTACAAACATTAACAAAATCTATCAATAAACAAGTTCCCATAAAATATAAAAAAACACTTACGCATTCTCAACGCAACTTAAACTCCACCGCATTTTGGAGTCAGTAACTGCGAAATTATTCATGAAATGTACCTTTCTAGTGATTTGTCGTTCGCGAATCACACTTGAGTACGTGAGACCACGAACACCGCTGTGTTTTACAATAGGAGACACGAAGACATCCTCCCGGTTGTAAAATCGCACGTAAAAGGGGAATTTTCGAAATCTCCAAAATATCCAGAGATTCCCTTTGGTATATACCAAAGGACATTTTTGGGACTACTTGTATCCCTCTATAGGAAAATTTTACGTTCGAAATTCACCGGATACGTGGAGGAAATTTTAAGAATTTTGTCTTGATACATTGTGAAGGTAAAATGAAGAATTTGTGTCCTTTTATCCGCATGCATTTTCGTGAGCTGCCTCATCTCCTTTTCGAAAAAAAAAACTCTTCTACATTAAATGTAAGCTGGCTCCTTTGAAACTGTATTTTAAGTCGTAAAACAGCTTTTGGACATAAACTTAATTTATAAATAATCTCATTTCTCAAATTTTATTCTAAAAAAAATATCATGGGCAGATTTAATACATAGCTGCCCTAGGCCTAAAATTAATGAGCAAAGCTTCAAATTATCTTGTATTTTATTGTGGGACGCTACAAGGACACTTTTTTAATCTTTACACAAGCGCGTAGGTTCAAAGAAGACACAACTACTACTTCTCAGCAAAAGGGTCTAATTTTGCCGCCCTAGGCTCCACTTGGCCTATAGGGAAATCTACCTATAAGTCCAATACAAACTTTGATCAGATGATCACAATATTGTCTCCTAATATCTAATTTGCTTTATGTCCATCTTTTATGGTAACCTCGCAATCTACTTTAAACCCAACTTTATTTGGTTCTATTTTAAAAAAATCCTCAGTTTTTCTGGTTTCCTCACAACGTTCTTCATTTTTATCAAGTGATAATTACTTATTAATAAGCTTACAAATTCAAAAAGACTCTCCTTTCATTCCAGGATTTGAACGTACGACCTTTAATTCGGCAGTCCAACGGCATTACCACTAGGCTACCACTGCTCTAGCAAAATAAACGTATACCACAGCTCTACCTAACCACTGATCTGAAACCTTATAACCGAGTTCGCAACTCCCATGTCTACAAGTAACTCTCCACTTACTGACAACTTTGGTCTCTCGAGAAATTCAAAGATTACGAGAAGGTATTTTAATTTAAAGCGGACTCGTGGCAGCTTTAATTTATATACCAAAACATTATTCATGGGCTTGCGTGATGAGTTATTTGCAAATCTCAGGAGTTAAGTGTTGGGTTATAAAATGAGCGGAAGATTATCTTTGTAGAACTGTAAACGTCAGTTTTGCCAAAGTTGATGAACGTTTGTTGTGTTATAGCTTAAAAACTGCTTGACGGGTTTTGATGAAGTTTGGTAGAATTATAGATTGCTTTATAGAGAACATAAAATCGGGATAAAAACTCCCATCTAATCCTATGTGTTAATCCTGGTTATAAACCATATGTGTATGCAAGTACAACAAACATCCACTTTTGTGTTTCTAATATTAGTAGGATTTCTCAAATTATAAATTATTTTTCAAAACTATCCATAATACCGCTATAAATAAGTGCGAGTCAGTCTCATGACACAGAGGCACAAATAGACCACAGGTAAACAGATCGGTTGACTGACAAGTATCATTGGCCTAGCCTTTTCCCAACTATGTTGGGGTCGGCTACCAGTCTAACCAGTGTCAGCTAAGTACAAGTGTTTTACAAGGAGCGACTGCCTATCTGACCTGCTCAACCTAGTTACCTGGGCGACACGATACCCCTTGGTTAGACTGGTTGTCAGACTTTTAAGCTTCTGACTACCTGTAACGACTGTCCAAGATGTAAAAATAACAGCCGGGACCCACAATTTAACGTGCCTTCCGAAACACGGAGTAACTCGTTATGACAAAGATGGTCACCCATCTACGGACCAACCGCGTCAAGCATTGCTTAACCTGTGATCGTTTCACTTATGCGGTTATAACTTAGCCACGAGCTCCTCGCTCCTTGACTGACAAGTATATTTGATATAATAATTTTGTTTATATGTCTGCCATGAACCCTGATAGATATAAAAAACAACACCAAGAGGACGAATTCGCGACCTACAGCTATTTAATAATAATTATTCCACGTATCATAATCCTCACTTATACTACGGATAATAAAATGTTCAATAACAACAAAATAAAATACAAAGGGTCTTCTATTTTAACAACAATGTAATAGAATTCATTTTGCTACTTTTACATCTAAAACATTGCAACAACTTCGTTGTTTATGAAAGAGAGTTTCAACTCAAAGGAAATAGTTTACATTGAATAGACGGCATAAGAAACTCTTAAATTTCCGGAATTATTCACTGGAACGGATGGATCGTTGATTCCTTTTTTTTCATTGTAAACAATAAAAAAAACATTGGTATGTAAACCTACCTGATATTTTCTTTAAAAGCCTTAAAAAAAGCAATGACTCCTATTACGAGGTACTAAGGTATTTAATCCTAGTATCGCGGGCATTACACAAACACAAAATGTTTGTCCTATGCGGGGTGTCGATTTTCAGCACTTGGCTATCCGTGCAGATAAGTTTTAATTATAGTGCTTTCGAGTGGTCCTTTGCTTTTTAAGATTCCGTTTATAACCGTTGGTTATAGACTCAATCAAATTATTAAGATTTTTATATGACACCGATTCTGAATAATGTCATGAACGGTGATGACGAGACAATTAAAAAAGAACTTTGTGTGTTGCCGCCTTAACGCCAGATATTAAAAATTCAGCTCAGTACGGTCATACACTTGATGGGTGTAATACTCTTGGAAATATAAAACTAAAACATTGATTTTAAAAATTAGAATAATAGCATATTGAGATTACTATACCTATACCCTTTTTGTAATTCAAGCGTAACGATTTAGTACTTACATATACCTTTATCCAGCATCATACAAATAAACATAGAATATTTCACTAGGTAAAGTCAAAATATGGAGGATTTAGCCATTGGCCACTCTCCAACTAATAAATAAACTTACCTATATAGTTAATCCTAATTGGGTTCCGTACTTCCAGTATTGATATTGGAAATTCGGTAGTTTGGTAATGCCGATTCGGAAAGCACCTACGCAGCTACGCCGTAAAAAATAAGTGCCCATCACAATAGCTTAATGATATTGGATATATTTAAAGGGATAGTACTCGTATATACAATTACTGTGTAAGTTTATTTGGTTACTATTAATAAAAATACTGAAAAAGGTACATGAAAAACTGGATAATTGATTTAAATTCTTGCTTAAATTTTTCCTATATTATATCTATAACAATATTTACAAAAAGTTTGCATGAAAAAATAGAAGTTTTTTCTGAGTTATAAAAATAAAAAAAAACTGCTCAATTGCATGTCAGACTTAAGACATCTCAATTTCTGTAAACACAGGCCAAAGAAAAACAATTTTGTCAAAAAAATTGATCACCAACCAAATTATTGACCACAGCAATCTGCATAGTAAATTAAATAATTCTTTGGTGACAGATGAATGAACAGACGTATAAATTGATGGACTACGAATCCTAGTAAAAAAAATCCGTTTTTAATCATTGCGTAGAAAATAAATTAATACTTTATCGCAACTTTCAGACACGGATAAAACGAGCAATCGTATCCAAAGATACTGCTCATTGAAATAAATATTGATGGATAGAAAACAAATAGAAGAAGTCGAAGAAAAATATTTTTATACAACGTATTATTGTAAAAAAATTCTTTGCTTCTTGTTGAGAATTAAAAAATCACGCTGTCACGAAATTAATTTCGAATCAATCAAATAAAATATTAATAGAAAATTCTTGTACAAAGCTATGCAGTAGAACGTAAAACACGCTTCGTCACATCTCAACAGCGGCCTGCAATCTTGGTAGCACCTCTGTAATTAACTCGCTTGTTAGTCAGATTTATGCAGTGACGTCATACCTTCAGCAGATAAATTATAAGTCCTGCACCATTAATTGGAGCTTTAAGGAGATGGGTGTACAGACAAGAAGATTACTTGAACTTCTCGCTGAAATAACGAGGAACTCTTGGAAGAGTAACGCCACTTACAGCGGGAGTGCGCCATCCTGCTTACATAGCAACAGTGGTAGTTTTTTTTAAAGACTCATTTTTTCACAAAGTTTTAAGTCATATGCACGAAATCTTTTTAGGATGTTGTGGTAAATGTTCAAGATGTATGAAAGCCTAATACACATTCAATAAGGTTCTAAATAAAACAGACATCAATGTCGAGAGCCCGAATCGCACAGACCAATGAGGTTCTGTACAGAAAGGCTAATTTATGACCGTTCCAATCATATTTTAACCTCAATATTTTTTTCCATTTCATTCTGTTACAGCAGCAACATAAATAAGTAGATCATCTGTGAATCATCATTCAACGTTATAGCTCTCTCGGTTAATGAAAAACATCCTGGTGACAGACGGACGGACAGCGAAGCCACATTACATTAAAATGATACAGTACCTACCATAGAATTAGCTGATTTAGAAACGAAATCGATTAAAACAAATGTATTTTTCCAACATTCTTTAACCAGCTTTGACCAGCCTTATCCAAACGAGGCACTATCTCAATCGGCCCGAAAGAGGCAGTCGGACAGACAAACAGACCCGATAAGAAAGATATATCCTGGATAAATGTGGGACATAAATTGAGCTAGAAAAGCTGCACTATGCTATAAAAGATCTGAGCAGAAAGCTGCAACATTGCAGAGCTGAAATCACAAAGAGAGATGGTAGCAAAATCTTAGATTTCTATGTTCAGACTTGAGGTGGATAGCAGGAATTATTATTCAAGAGTAACAAAAGAAAATCGGAGAAACGATAAAAAGTGAACGCTTATTATTTCTCCAGATACATTTTAAAATAATACCGAATACGATTGCTGAAATATTTTAAAATTTGTATTGGAAGTAGGTATTCGATAAAAAAATCTGTTCAGTCCATCAGACAGATGTCCAAAAAATACCGAATACGTATTTTTTCTTTCATCTCGTTAACAAAAAATGAAGGGGATACAGTAATGTAAAATCTCGTGTTAAGTCATTTACCAGTACGCTTTTTACTAGCAAGTGATGTTACTAGCGCCCACTACCATATTTAAGTGTTTTTTGTCTTCTTTACTTTAAAAAAAAAGGTGATAAAATGAAAAATACGTTCTCAATTATTATTTTTTGAAATCTGGCGGACGTACTAAACCGGCTTATTTTAAAAAGATAAAAAAAAACCAGACAAAGCGTTTCAAATTAAAAAGGAACGAGAAACGATTCACTTTATATCAACCTAAATACGGATAGATCAATTAATACTGGAACTTAGATAGCGACCAAAGGAAAACCAATCTTTTATGACATCGCTTGACGAAAATTACAAAATCTCTTTTAAACATCCATAGAAAACTGTTACATTTTGAGGAGATTACAACAAAGATTCTTTTGATATTCAAACATTGCAAATATTCTAAACATTTTTGCCCGTAGATACAATTTTTTTCCACAGTAGAGATTGGAATCTGAGCCACTGAAATATAACCTTAAAACCGCCAAAGAGAAATATAAAAAGGCTTACTTATCAATCATGAATTTCAGATAACGGGTCTTATCTTGTAATGAAGAAGTCTTTGGAAATGTCTTTTGGTAAAATAAAAGATATAAAGATAGATGTATCTTTTGGCTTCAGGTAAAAAGATTTGTAAAGTTCTAGTCTCGTTTTATCTTGGTAAGTCTATTTTGTAAAAAAACTAGTTATTTATTTATATGAATCTTGTATCCGACTTGTTTAACGGTTTAGGATAAACAGCTTGTGTAGAGATGGACGTACAGTCGGACAGCCAGACAGAGACAGCTATAATAATAGATTTGACAAATCTAAAAACCCACGTTTTAAAATGTCACTCTATTTTTTTTCATAATCAGTCCATCCTTTTCTATAGTTTTAAATTGCATTGTCGTAGGGTTTGAAGCTTCCCCGAAAATTTCAGCCTGCTAGCTTATCGGGAAGTGTCTTGAAATTGAGTTGCAAAAATCCAACCAGAACGACTAGCAAACGAGAAAGTGTGTTTTAGGTGTAGAACCCCAAAAGGTCTTTTTTCAAAATTAAATTTTGCTTTTCCATTACATTCTTTTAAATTCCAATTTGTACATCAAATTAGTGTGAAAATATTCAAGACTCAAATTGTCTCTTTAAGTGCCCTTAATTTGTCTTTATTGAATTTCGTGTTTCAAGACGACCTCTTGATAGTAACATTAAATGTGGTTTCGAAGTTTTGAATAAATTATTTTTAATTTCAAAAATAAAGATAATTTGGCAATTTAAAAGTAAATGAATTAGATAAAGTCATTACCTACGTAAAAAAAAATTAAAAATTTTAAAATTTGTGGCAAAAAAACTTTGTCCTCACAAAAAACACAACCCCCTTTTTATAGCTGTCAGGGAAGTAATAGAATAGTTCCATTTTAAATTCTAGAACATTCTAGACGTTTATTCTTTAGAATTGTGTCGGTAATAGCATCTTTCACAAAGCAGCAAGCAGCTAAGTATATCGCGACAATGCACCAACTATATTGGATTCCTGAAACATCATTTGTCTTGGAAGAGTAGGATATAAGATTTTAAATATACATTTATTTCTTCATAAAAATGTCGTGAGGAAATCTGGATTAAAAAATTATTGGAATTTGAGATTGATCTGCAGTGATCCAGACTTTTAGCTCAGTATCCTTTTATAGGTTTTCAGAAAAAAACATAACCACATTACAAAAGCTCCGCTGTCTCTCCGCATTGGATGATGTGTTTCTGTTGTAGCTATAACGAAAAATAAATACCATGTGTGGTTAAGCAAGGGTTTAGGTGCATTTACAAAAAATATGATGATATTACGGAACCCTCAGTCTAACAAAGTATTACTCGAATTTGTCTAGTTTCGGTGTACATGCATAAAACTTTAAGAGGCAAACAAAACTATTGTTTTAACATTACACACACAGACACTCCAATTCTGTTTTCTTGTATTAATTATTTTAAAGGTGTCCAGGGAAAACACACACAACTCTCTAAATATTAACATTATTCTCAACTCGACCTAGAAACTACACTAAAATAAATTAAACTAAAACTTATGTATGACTAAATTTACATAGAAATAACAAGAATGTTTGTGTTAAATTTAAAATGTGTAGATTATGTTTTTTTTTTTATAAACGACTCCCGCATTAAGGAATTTAATCATTTTGTCGAAGGGGGTTTCACAAACATTCAGGTCACATGCACAAAAACACCCAAAGATTACAACATGGTAATCAAATAAATACGCAAAAATTGGATTCACAAAAATATACTAGTAAAGTGCGAGGTGAAGAGTGCGAATGCATAGAAGAACGTACAAAATACTAATTTCTACGGTAAGAATAAATGTGATAAAACCGATCTTTTTCATGGTTTAGATGTTACAGAATTACATCATCATCATCTCACAATTCATGAGATTCAGCTTGGTAATAGACTTACAGACAGCAGTATCAGTAATTGCTTTCCGTTTTCTAAATACAGGTACGGAACTCAAAAAAACAATCCAAGCATCGTTCTTACATTTTTGCATCATCACTTCATATTTTTCATACAACGCTGTTTTAAAAGAAAATATATAACTGTCATAAATTCGCGAGTAAAAGCAACACGTAATACAAAGCTTTTAAATCCTTAAGTTTTCTGATACAAATAGCTATCATCTAAGAAAAGGTGCGTTCAGACGGTTTCTGTGACAAGGGATAGTTACTGGCGCTAGTAAACTCTCTTGCATTTGTAGACAAACTAAATTATGACTGAATAAATAAAAAAAGCAACGTCATTCTATTTTCAAAAACCATTTTTTTATCGCTTGATGTGTTCTTATTTCTGTTTTTTTTTAATGTGCTTTTATTTATTTTATAAACACGCAACTTTTTTTACGCTTAGTGCTATAGAACAATTGGACAGACAAATTCGCGAGCCCGACTCATACTTGACCGGTTTTTCAAATATTCGTGTATAAGATTGACTTACTCCGTCTAAAAAAACCCTTATTGAACGTCTTAAAGCAAATAAAAAATAGTGACCGAATCTCATTACTGTACATCTAGGACTTAAAAAGCAATTTAGGACTCAAGTTTTAAAGCAAATGTAAAAGGAATGACCTTTCTGACCAAACGGTCTACCACCACTCTCAAAATATTATTATGGTTGTGGAAGCAAGACAGCGCTATGCACGTCATAGAGCGCCATCTCCCTCCCACACAGGCAGTAATATAACTTTAGCACGTAGTAGGCGACCTGGCTTATTAGTTTGAAGTAGCGTTTTAGCTTTCAAATGTTTTTCTATACTGTAATAGTAAATTACTTTTAAAATGATTGCTACAAGACTGCGGTGAAATTATTGAATTTGTATTTGGTTTTAAAATTTCGTTTTTATAAAGAAACGTACTGGATATTGCTTCTGAGTGTTGAGCAAGAATAAAATTCGATTTTTTTTTACATTTAACTTTACAATTCCTCTGCTTCACGTAACCGTTTTGTCAGTGGAGTCTTAGAATAATTAAGAAAGTTGGTATATATAATTAGAAAAAGTCAAAGAACTTTCATAGGTATTGAAGCTGCTTCCATGCATCGAACCGCAAAGCTACCACGACACATAAAGGAAAAACATTAGCACTTTATTCGAAAATTATAATTTCAGTCAACAACGCCCTCATAAACTCAACGCAAAACGACAAAATAAAGTTGAAGATAAGAAAACTCAGGACATTCTAATTATCCTACGATATTATCAACGCGTATCATATAAACACGATTCTGTAGCATTCACGTTTACACTCATATTCATTGCATAGAATGATTAAAATTTTGAATTTGCTAATTATAACTTTACTGGTTAGCGACTGTGTTGTTTCGCCAAGATAAAGTGGGAACAGAAGGCTGATATCTTAATTAAATTTGTTATAAGATTAGTATTACGAAGAACGACTCGCGCATCATTGAATTTAATCCTTGTGTCGGGGGGTTGCAAAAATACAAAGACACCCGAGGTTAGGACAAGCTTTCGTGGATCACACATATGCTTATCCTATGGACGGTCGCGGTCGCGCTATGTGGGTTACGTCGTAGTGACCTCAACCTCACGGCTAACATAGCAGTCAGATTATCAGATTAGCAGAAGATCTTGCGGTCCAGCCAGAGTCGCGCAGAGTATAAGCGAACGATCCCGTGACTCTGTCTAAAGCAGTAGAAGAGAAGCCCGGGGTGTCTTTAGTCGGTGGAAGTCCGACATAACCCCACGCTGTGCCCTCGACGTGGGTTGAAAACATTAGCGTTTTACCCCGGAAAAAAGAGGATCTTGCGGTAGGCAAAGAAAAGATAAACGCGGATGAACTTGATTCTTTGCCACGAATCTAGCGTCTGTTAGCCATAGACCGAGATAAATGGAAGCGAGGAGGAGAGGCCTTTGCCCTTCAAATAGAAACGATAGGTGAAAAAAACATATTTTTCAATACAAATCCAAATGCAAACAAACAAAATTAAGAACGGATTAAGGCTACCCAAAAAAGTATCATTCAATATTTTAGCTAGGATCCCTTTAAAAGATAAAGACATTTGCAGAAGATTTGCGAAAATCTAAAAACTTACAATAAGAAGTGGTCGCAAGTCTCTTGACCACCCCAAGTGAAACTTCTGCGAAAGCACTTTCTAGTGACCAAACTCTTCCAGCTTAGATGTTAATGTTATAAGTTATAACAATAATGTTTAACTTCGTCGGGTGTTAATTAAGGGATGTGATACAGGATGGGAAACTAAGGAACAATTAAAAGAAACTTAGATGAAGTCAACCTTACATATGTTCGACTAGGGATGGGTTTCGGAAGACTAGTAAAACCCCGTGGCGTTACCCGCTGTTTGTCATACATTGTGTGGGAAAAGGTGCAAGTTATATTTTGCAAAACACTTCCTTATATGGTTACTAGCTGTTGCCCGCGACTTCGTCCGCGTGGTTAGAAGATATAAGTTATAATTTATACCTGCCTTCTATCTATCTATCTGCCTTCTATCTATCTTGTAGGATTCAGTCAGCGTTTGCAATGTAAGCGCAAAAAATGTGTTTTTTTATGACCTCACATTAGAAACCTCAAAAATTGTAGCCTATGTGTTATTCTGATGTATAAGCTATATTGTGGTAAAGTTTCATTCAAATCCATTCAGTAGTTTTTACGTGAAAGAGTAACAAACATACATCCATACTTACAAACTTTCGCCTTTATAATAGTAGTAGGATGAACATTTGTGTCTGAAACCTTAATTAGGTATTTGACAAAAAAATCTAATTTTCTGATAGATGAATGATGATGTCTTAATATCAGACATGTTTTTTTTCTTCATTACGTATACAAATGTGTAGATACAGTAAGATGAAATCTCATGTGAGTTTGTCTTCTTTTTTAGTTTTTGCCTAATTCAGAAAGTTTCATTGACGCACAAACAAACTTATTTTAAAACATTTTATCATTAGTTCGATTATAGAGATTCTTATCTCTATCCGCGGTAGAAGTACGAAAAATATTTTGCCGGATGTTTAACGGAAATTGTGCCTCAGATCAAGATACCAAAAACGAAAATATAAAACGTGTTAAACTCAAATATGCCTATACATACTATAAATTCCCTTACTGGACATGGAATTCTTCTTATATAAAAGTTTGGCATTCATACTGGGCCCTGATTCTGCGGCAATTGGATTTTTGATTAAATTAATTGAATTGAAAAAACACCTCTTAAAAAAGTATTTCAGTTGTGTACAGCGCCATCTCTTTTGAAAAACTGCAATTATACTACTTTAACTTATGATAGTACCCTCTCAAGACCTCAGTAAATACTTACTTTACCGCTTTCATAAATAAATACCAAAGTACATGTCTAGTACATTAAAAGCACTTATATCTAAGTTTTATAACACAGAGAGACAAAGCCACCTTTTGTCCTGACCGTCCAAGTTTCCACAAAGGAAAACCGACATTAACTTTATAAATATAGTGTAGTGTACTTAAAATAGTTTTCTTTAAGAAATAAACTAACAGTAAGCTAAGGGAAGTTCGAAAGAATTGGCTGTTTTCATGTGTTTATGTGATCGCTGTTGCATGGTCGGTGGGTGGGTTTTATATTGCGTTCTTTGTTGCTTTGTTTTTATTAACTCTCGGCCTAGCCTTTTCCCAACTATGTCGGGTTTGGCGCCCAGTCTAACCAGATTCGGCGAAGTAGCTGTGTTTTACAAGGAGCGACTGCCTATCTGACCTCCTCAACCCAGTTACCTGGGCGACACGATACCCCTTAGTTAGACTGGTTGTCAGACTCTCAAGCTTCTGACTTCCTGTAACGACTTTGAAAGATTGAATAACAGCCGGGACAAAGTAATCTGAATAAAAAAAAAGATGCTATCACATCAGCATTTTTTTTTAATCTGGCTGAAGTTGACTTTAAGCTATAAAAAACAAATCGAGAACCCGGTAAATACAATTCGCTAAAAATAATATGTTATTTTTATCGAATTATGAAATACGGTCATACATTAAAAACGAATATTTACGTCGACTTCAGTAACCGTTCCTTTTTTATTATCGGATGAAAATTAAAGGATTTTAACACAAGTTAATTAGCAGTAAATTTTGTCCTGTATAAAAAGCAATCCCAAAATCTTATCAGGACACTCAAAGAATTATACATCATAAATAAGAAATCTAACCATTCCGTTCAAAATTTCAAACCAAAAACGCCATAAGGGACCCCTCATTATAATTAGCAGCGATTTTAATTAAAATCTGCGTTTTAATTAAGTTAAGCACATACTTACAAGACAGCGTAATTATAACACAATTGTAATTTCATAATGTAATTAATTTGTAATTTATTAAATGTAATTTTAGGGCCTTTATTATATTTAAATTGTACGTTAATAAAGGACCAGGTTGTATTAATACGATGATGTTAAGAAGAAATGGGTTTTTTGGTATTTTTCATGAAATTGTGATGTGTTTTTGCTTTTTTATCTAGTCAACTGTATCCCACTGCTGGGCAACGGCCTCCCGTAAGTCTATTCCTAATTTCCTATCCTAGGTCACTCTGCATAAGCCCATGCGGTATTCGTTAAGATGGCTGCACCGTCCATCCGTCGATATGTCCCGACCAATCCCACTTTATTCGGGTAAACTTTTTGCCGATGTCAGTACAACCAGCAGTGAAACAGAGTATGGTTTGGGATTCGGTCTTGCAACTTAACACCAAGAAGACTGCGTTCCACAGCTCTTCCACAGACTCCAAAGCGGTCTTATAACTAAACTAAACGTTTGCTATTGAACAATGTCTTACGGACAAAGGGATAGACCGAATCCTCTAACGAACGGTCCGGACGGAACGGTCTTTGTGCAACAGGGTGAGAATGCGATGTAAAAATACTATGAATCGTCGAGTCTGAAGATGAGGGATATAAGAATCCTCACAGTTTTTAGTCGTAGATGTGAAATCCAAAAAACTTCGTGACTTTTACATACTCGTGTTAAAAAGAAAATCCTCACGTAGATACATTGTAAGCTTATCTCTTAAAAGAAACCAGCATTTTCAGTTTTACGACAGATACACTTAGCATATGTAAAACAGCATTGTCTTAAGAAGGGCAAAGATACAAAATAACAAATATTTCTGTTTTTATTTAAGACCTTGAGAGTTAAAAGCATTTAGAAAAGAAATGGAATATTTAGTAATACACATTATTTATTTGGAGTGAAAAGAGATGACATTTGTTTGGATCGTTCACTTTGATGATTACTAGCAAATAAATCTAATTATTTAGTATCAAAACAGCTTATTCGTCTTCTTGCAATAAACGATACACGAAATCCAATCGATCGACGAAATCCAAATGAGTAATAAATAAGTCAATTAAATATCTACACATTGTTCTCATTCTTTAGACAGACCCATCTTTTGACGTAAGCTACATTTCTCTAGCGCAAATAAAAGGAATTACTTAATTGTATAGCACTGACAGGTCAAAGTGACGTCAATTATCGAGAGGAAAAGTCATTCCCATGCAATGGACTTTTCCATTTCACTCATTGTCCCCCACCAACAAAATTAACCGTAACAAATGATGCTTAACCTCGATCCTTATTAATACTTGTTGTTATAACTTGACAGTTGAAATATTGGCATCATCTGTCAAAATTTCAACTTTAACCATTCATTCATACATGCCTCGTGAACATTAAAAATTAAAAGTCCTCTACATTACCATTACTATGAGGTTTCAATTTCGATCTTCATTTACGTTATTCACCGTCAACTAGATCTCGTACAATCGCTGCCCGACCTACATAGGAGAATGACGTCGTTCATACAATATATACCTTGTGTTGACCTGGAAAAAGCCATTCAAACCACTCCATAGTTAAAGATGGCCAGCTTTATTTCATTTGTAATTTACAAGCGAATGCAGAAAAAATATGGATATTTTTTTTATTAAACAGTTTAGTACTTAAATTTCAGGCAGCATATTTGACAAGGTCATAAGCGTTGTTATTCAATAGTGTACGTATAGGAAAAAAGTGAATTTGACGATGAACTGTGACAATGAAGCTAACAAATTTGACAGGGTTAATAACAACAAGTTCAAAATTGCCTTGCTTTATCATTCATCAATTTTTTCAACAACTTGTGTACATAATACCTACATGAGAAACAGCAAGCTAAAAATGTATAAGGAAGTAGCTAAGAATTATTTTTAGAAAATAGCTAGAAACTGGAGCTTGTGGTGTTTATTATGATTTAAAACCACGCAGACCAAGTGGCGGGCAAAAAGAGAATCATGTGGTAAAGAAGGCGCTGAGTATGGATGTGGATGGATATAGGGGAAGAGGATGACCAAAGAAACGATGGATTGTGTGAAAGACGAAATGGCAGCAAAGAGTTTTTCTTGTGAGATGACGACAGGTAGAAAGGTGTGACATATTGCGCAATCCCCAAATAAAATAATTTGGATACGGGCAGGGGAATGATGATGACGCAGATAATCAATCGCTCAGAACCAAAATCCTAGTTCATCGAATATAACTTGTCTCGTTTACAATACCTTAATTAAACAAGAACTGAATTCAAAGTAACATATCTTGGTTACGCAAGAAGTTTAGCATATAACCGAGTGATCATAGGTAGTATTTGCCAAGCAATTTAAAGTGACGTCGTTACCTACATTAAGTACTAAGCAAGTTCTTGAACTAGTATAACTACGTTTGAAGTTTTGAGAGATGCACATCATATATTAGACTCGGCACTTAGTAGAATAATGTAATCTATGTCTATACTAATAGTCTAATTGTGTATGTAAGTTTGTTACGCTTTTGTTTTATTCACTTCTTCATTTTTCAATACGCGACGTGGGCACATTTTTATAAAATCGGTACTAATATAATGAATGCGGTAGTATATCTGTCTGTTTGGCTTTCACGTCAAAACTACCTAACAGATTGTTGTACATAGTCTAGAGCTTGTCCACGCGGACGGAGTTGCGAGCAACAGCTAGTTTTGTATAAATATACCTGATGTGATATACTAAGAAAGACAGATCCATCGTATTATACGTGAATTGGAATCGTTTAGTACAATCATCATAAGCCCTGAATAAATCACTGTTGGGCATATGACTCCTTTTTTTAAGCTTAGCTCTTCTGTTCCTTGCACTTCACATCCATCCTATTTTCGAATGTATGTTGGAACTTAAGCAAAAAACAAATCACGTTCCTGAAATTCGATCGGAAGCAACACCGCCGGCAGAAGCTAGTGAATCAAACGAGGCACCTAATAGGGCGGGCAATTTACCTTCGACGCCAATCAATTACATTTGATGGCTTGTCAGAAATGAGCGATGCTTAAAGAATTCCAAATTCTGTTTGCGAGTAAATTGATATTGTAAAACGTGTTTGGAGTTCTGTTGTGTCACGACGATTAGTTTAGGGCTTGTGTTAAACTGTTAATTGAATCTGTTGGGCTTGTGCTTAGTGGACCTGACTGCTATACCGGAGGTCCTGACTTCGACGCCATTTGCCCAGGCCAAATGTTTGTTTGTAAACACGAATATTTTCTGGTTATACTTGGTTGGGTGATTCCAGGTTGATGTAAACTTAATGATGGTTGATGGGTTTTTGCATATTGCAGAAGATACTAAGCTTTCTTAGAGGGCTAAGAACATGACAGCTAGATAATTTTGAGCCGTTTTTGACTAGCGACTAAGGAATTCAATCCTTCTGTGGCAGGGTTTAAATAAACATTCTAGTAACAGACACAAAGACACCCAGATAGACCAATGTTCTTCCTACACGGCTACCGAACGGCGATCGGGTTTGGCATAGTGACCTCAGCTATTCAGTAAAATGTGCAGCATTTAGGATGGATAGCGTTTAATATGGGAAAGTAAGGAAAGCTTTTGAACAATAATCTGTTGATGTCATCTGTCAAATAACCAGCGAAAAACTATTTAAGTTAAAATTGTTTTCTATTTCTTAGCATACATATTGAAAAGGTATTGTATTGAGTACTTAGAATTTACCTCCCCTTTATTTGTCAAAAGTTAATATTGTACCGAGAAATAAATTGATTTACCTGACACACTGTTAGCTCAAATATATGCCTGTCATTCGGATCATATTTATACCAAATGAAAATTGAAACCTCATTTATCAAAATCGATTTAGCACTTTAGACGGTATTGTAAGGTATACCATTATGAATGAACAATGAAGTACAAATATGACATTAATACTAAGTGACAATAAAACCAGTAAGTGGAATTAGACTCGCGACATTGACTGTTCGAAAAAAATATCGAAAATGGTTGTCTATCAACCTTGATCTTAGTAGTCATTATTAGTTGTGATAATGGCATCAGAAATTTGACTATCCAATAATCACAGTTCATGGGGTAAAGCCTGGTTAAAGACGGACAAACAGACGGATTCACGGCCTTGGTTATAAGGTTTGTTCTAACCCGTAGGGTAAGCAACAGATGCTTCGGTCATACTTTTGATAGGCGGATATTCTTTAGCCTTTTCATAAGGAACCACAGTAACTAGTGTGCCATTTGCACTTGACCAGGTTTTTCTTTAAGTAAAGTTGATAATTTGATACATTGTATTAGGAACACATACATGTAATTATAATCCAAAGAAACGACAAGTAAATATGAACCTTGATACTCAAAAGATAGTACCAAAATAACAATAGCTTTTCTCTTATTGCCTCCCATTTTAGAGATTACGTGAAGCATGATACAATACAGGGTGTTACGGAGCGTAAATGGTAGATGTCAATTCACGTTTCATACCGTTTTATGTTCCTTTTTAACTCTCGACGCAAACAGCGGGGCGTTATAAGTTAACGTTTCATGTTTGTTTATCTGTCTGTCGGGCAGTCTATCGGTATGTCTGTCTGTCTATGACATCATAGCTCCCGACCTGATTGAGCGATTTTAATTTAGTTTGTTTTGGTATCAAAGTCGAATTATGTGATAGTGGTCTCAGACAGGTTTGTTAAAAAAGGGTCGAAAGTTGTAAGGGTGAAAGTCTGAAAGAATAATCAAACGTCTGCAAATATACACGAGTGGTGACTCAAATGAAAGTGAACTGAAATAGAATATTGATGGCTTAACCAAGAGAATTTTTATCTTTCGCTTGTTGACAAAATTGGTGATGGGGTAAAACCGGGGTTTGTTTTTAATTTCCTCCTTGCACACTTTTGTTTCTGGCAAATAAGTTCTTGAAAGTTAATACTAAATATTTTAAATGCTATGATTTCGATCACATCGTGAACTTCCAGCACAAAATTTTCACTTTCTCTATGAAATCATCCAAAGATTATCTGTAATTATATCACTCTTGGCAATACCATGTAACTATTCATATTTATTAAATTCCTAACTAATGTGCTATACTATAATTTGAAATTCTCTTTCTTTAAAAAGAAACTCTGGATGTAGGAATTGCTGATTATTTTGATTAAGCTATAGAAGGTATCTAACAGTTACCCTATAACAGAGAGCAACTAATTTATTTTTAAGGAGTAGAGTCGTTCCGTTGACTATACCTGTCAAATCATCGACTTGCTAACACAAGCAAACATTGCTTCACTAGTTTCCATACAATGGAAGAGAAAATCTACAACAAACTCAAACATATGAACGCGACAGATAGATCCGAGACTTATTCGACTAGTCAAACATAGACGGGAACTTCAGGAAAACCCTCAAAAATCAATTACGAAAAGTCAACTCGTTCAAACGTTCGGTATCCGACAAACCGATCACCGTAGTCGACGTCGCTAAGTAACAACCAACATTCCAACTGAAGCCGACGTACCAGATTCATCTGATCTAGAAATTAGGGCCTTTCCACTTTCCAATATCACCAAACCAATTTGAACGTATAAAGAGGCAATATTGCTGAAGGATTTATAAGATGCTTCGTTTTCTCTCGCTATTTTGTTCGGCCTTACTTAACGGGGTCAAATCTAAGGATCTGGACGGATTAACGACCCAATATCTTTGCTTGATTGATTTTATTTACGAAAGAATTTTTGTTGGGATCAAATACGGAAGTAAACAAGTTGTTTGATTGCTGAATGTCTCGTTTCTAAATATGGGTAAATTATCGAAATGAAAACTGCGATGAAGAATCAGCATCAAGAAATGAATCTTACAATTCATTGAACATACCAACTATTGGTCAAAGAATCAGACATGGTAATTTCTAAGTCGTGAAAAATATAATATAAGTTGCGAATCTGACTCAAGAGAAAGAGTGTAGCGCATAAATGGGCTAAAGAAAAAATCAGAATGATTTTCAAGGGTTGATTTATAGTAACAATAGCTGTGGTCCTCGATCTTTATAACTATTTATTTTTGTTATAGTGGTAATAACAAATTAGGTAAAAAAATCCAGCTCTGTAGCCATCTCCTTCAATGGTATACTGTCTGGTGATGGGATGGTATTTCATTTTAACCCTTTAAATTTCAAACCTTCAAAATCAGTTGCAATAAATTAGCCAAGTAATCCAACCTTTAAAACCTCCAAATATCTTAGGCATTTTGTTTTCACTTACTTCATTAGCAGATGCTAAGTTCTTAAGAGCAGCGATGGCAACATTTAATCGAATCCTCCCCCAAGTAACGTTAACTTGAAGACATCTTAAATACTTAGAACCGACAAAACGATTTAAACCCTGATCACCAAAGTCACAAACGCTTTTGATCAATTACTTCTGAAGTCATTACGTGAAATTATTCTTTTACCCTCCTTCGACCCAAATTTAAGTGAAACTCCCATCAAAAGAACATAAAACTTCCAGATTTCTAGTCAATGGAATATTCTCTGTGTAAGAGCCGAGTCGAGCGTTCTTTCGAATCGATAAGAGTTGAATAGGAAGGCTTGAATCGAATGCTAGATATCGATGTTCATTGTGACAAATGCATTTTTTTCCGAGCACCCACAATTGCAGAGGAATTTAATAAGTAGTTGAATGTGAGATATTTGCCGGTAGCGATTTAACCTAGATTTAATGGAATGGAGGAAGTATTGGGAGTAATATTGTTGGAGGCACTGTCCTACATTGGTTTCCAAGTGATCAAGTTGCTAAGAATGAGAATTTGTGTTTGACTGCTCAGTTTTTGATTAACGAGATCGGGTCTTTTCTGTAAAGTTTATAATGAAGAAGAGTTGATGTGTCTGGTGCTGCCCAGTGCTCATTTCATTATATTTATAACCTCCAAAAAGTTTAGTAGCCCATTTGATTTTTATTTCTTGCAAAGAGGAATATTCCTTCATAACTCGGGCTACAACTTCTTCATTTCTTTCTGTATCAATCTCCTACATATCTCGATGGTATACTACTTATAAATAACCAGCAAAAATATTGGAACTAACAAACATTTGTTAACATTTACACAGCCCATACAATATATTACGTGCGATACCAAGAATATACTCTCCTACACCTACCTAGTTCAATATATCTTCGTTTGGCCAGCACTATAATATATATACTACGAACATTAGTACCACCGACTTTGGAACGAATCATTGCGTCCATGCGCTAGGCCCAAGTGGGACGAAATTGAAAAATAACAATTTCGTCCCACATATCTCGTATACGGAAGTTAGCATTAATGACCTAAATTATATTAAACTATATCTAAGTGACTGTACTTATGTTGTTAAGTCACGATGAGTTGACGAATTAAAATGCTTATTTTTTTGCCATCTTGTCCGGTATGGGCCATAAGTATCTTATTTTTTCCCATTATGTCCCATATGGGCCGTAGGCAGACGAGATGGCGGATCACCTCTTAGAGTACTCACACTCAGTAAACATTAGAATTTATCCCTATAAACAGTGTTTACTTTCCCATCTACATATGAATGGTCGAAGCGTGTAAAAAAATATAGTTAAAAAGGAAAATGGATTTTTGAAAGAGAAGTTCGCAGTGCATCAAATTCTTCTAGTCAAACCCTGTCATTTAATATTTAGAGTTACCTATCCAATAAAGCTGCACAACGTCTAAGGCCTGATTTGCACGGGAGCTTTTTTAACGCGCGTTAAAAAAGCGTTCAAATAGAACAAATGCACATGTTCATACGACTATTCCCTTTAGCGCCCAACGCCCAACGCTCAAAATGCAACACTACTCGATAAAAAAGCGTCGCGTTTTAAAAGCGCGGACGTAAGATCAAGTATCAATGCATTTGTTCTATTTGAACGCTTTTTTAACGCGCGTTAAAAAAGCTCCCGTGCAAATCAGGCCTTACTTAATGCCATACTCTAATGTTTTACATTTTCATCACATAAATACTCACGGACGTTTGGAATCCACTCCCACCAGCTTCGGAAAAGGCAGAATAAGAAACCGCTTGAAGTCTATTACACTCTTTAATTACGCATTCTTAGTTCAATCCTTGAGACAGACAGCAATTAGTTCGAGCTCTCGCATATTAATTAAAGGGTTTATAGCTGTAGTGCGGGAATCTTGATCTATTATATTACTGAACTAGATTTCGTCTATTAACGGCCTAGTTTTGTGTTTAGGTACTAGCAGTCTGCATTAAATTGTGGACAAAATATGCTGTCTTAATCCCACGTTTTTATACATTCACTTTTATTGTTTGTTTGTCGTTCCGGTTGGATTTTTTTGAGGCACTTTCCGATAAGCTAGCAGGATGAAATTTTCAGGATAGTTTCAAACCCAATGACGATGCAATTTACAACTATAAAAATGACTGGATCGATTTTGATAAGATTTGAAAACTTTAAAAACGTGGGTTTCTAGATTTTCTATGCATGGACGAAGCATAAAAACACAAATTCATAAAGACTGAGTTTTTCTTCTGCATTATTATCAAAATGAGTATTAATTTAAAACAAATTAAATTATTATGAAAATACAAAATATCTTTAACAAACAGGAATATTATGTACTTCGAATTGTTTGATGCGTCCAAGCGTAATCAGTGGAAAATTAAATTTTCAATAATTTCATTTTATTTTTAAACGTTTTCATTGAAGAGTAAGTTCTTAATTCAGCCAATATGTTTTATGCTATAAATGTATTCAGAAAACTAATAACTGAACAATTAAATTAAAACTAAATGATTGTCAACCATTTTTTTTTTGATTGACTTATTGACGTACCTCCTTATCTATCAAATCAACAGTATATATTTTTTTTTTTTTTAATTTCTAATGTTTGTTTTTAATTCAATTTTCATTTTAATTGTCATCATTTGTATGTGTTACCACGTTTTTTTCTTTATTTAAGCTCACAAGGCTTATTATGCATGATGTGGTCACCTGTAATTAAGGAAGCACAAGAACCCTGTAACTTCTTTTTCTCTTGTATAGCATGTAAGGTGTATTCTTTGTTGGTGATCCATATAAGTAAATAAATAAATAAACCAGTCACTAAGAGATTTCTGATCCGATGTACATGTTCCGTCAATCCTTTCGGCGGGGTCAAGTAGTTTTTTTTTCTAATACTTGTAATGTTCCTCTAAAATGATTCGTTAATATTGATCTATAGTTGTAGGTACCTCTTTCAGGCTGACCTGATTAGAAGGTATAATAAAATATATACACTCTGTGAGATTAATCTGTATAGATTAAAAACTTACCTCAACAAGATGTATCCAACGCTTATTTAATAGACGCCAGTTCTTATGTAAATACTGCTTTTGTAAAATATCGCGAATAACTTTCTCCTCTAAGTAATTGTAAGTTTATTTACTTAGAATACACAAACAGTTTGTCTAGAACTCCGAAACTTACAACTCATAAATATTTAACATCAATACATAATTTGTTTTACCATACAATTTACAGATCGCTTTTCAATTGTTTCGGACTACCCACGCGTAATAGAAACAACATCTATTTTTCCACTCCTATGCTAATCGATTATGTACCTTAAATGTATAGAGTTAGAATAGAAAATGTATTACAGAAAATGTCCGCTACGATTTATTTGTTAAGAAAAACTCTTTAATAACACTTTTCCTGATTTAAGAATTTTTGGACCGTGAAATGGTTACGTAAGGAGACAGCCTTGAGGTATTTCGGCGACTTTACTGTTAGTCAATTAGGTAAAATGGTTGGCCGTTGTTGCTATATGAAATGTAGAGTCGGCTTTAAAGAAATCGGACCATTTGAGAAATTACAATTATGGATGATGAAAGAGGTCTGTTCGCTTCGGTACAAGTATAAATAAAATATCAGTGAAGTGTGAGTCGAAACTGCAACTTAAAGGGTTCAGTATAAAAATAAAAGATGAAAGAAATCGTTTGCCTGTTCTATTCTTAAAAACAATAAAGATTAGATTTGTTTGTGAAAATAAAATATCTAGCTACTTTGCTCTAATTTCAGCCTGACAGAGAACGTACAGGCAGGCGCAGACGAATAAGGTCAATTTTTTATCCTTCTGGTACCTACGGAACTCTAAAAACATCTAACAAATTTTAATACTGCATTTAAAAAGTAAAACATTTCATAATACAATTTAATACAAAACTTCAAAGTCCATCTCCACTGCAAATAAAACAAAATATAATTCATTTGCAGCTTCAAATTCCAGAAACTCAAATGTCGAAGTTTGTCCTACATTTTTATTCAAACAAAACTTTCCAAGGTTCACGCTTGTCCCTTTTATCCAACAGTAGTCAGCGAAGCTCGAGTTACCCTTGAACCAGTTGTTCTATTGTTCGTGTGAGAGGTTTAAACTGTTACCTGACTGTTCTCGCGGACATTTTCATGTGGAAATGTTTTGAGTAATGCTGTGAACGGAGTAGCTCGTGGCTAAGTTATAAGTATGTAAGTTCATCAATTACAGGTTAAACTACGCTTCACGCCGTTGGTCGGTATATGAGTGACTATCTTTGTCATAAAGAGTTCCTAATTGTCGAAAGGCATGTTAAATTGTGGGTCCTGGCTGTTATTAATAGAAAGTCTGACAACCAGTCTAACTAAGAGGTATCGTGTTGCACAGGTAAGACAGGCAGTCGCTCCTTGTAAAATACTGGTACTTAGCTGAATCCGGTAAGGCTGGAGACCGACCCCAAAATAGTTGTGAACAGGCTGTGATGAAAAGTAATAGATATATTAAACTTAATCCTTATGAAACAGGCAATGAAGCCATGAACCGTAGAAAAAAAAACAATATTATGAGTGAATTGTATCCCTTTCATTTCACGGCATCATAATGATATCAAGGGACAAACCTGCTCTTGTTAAAGGTTACACGGGAACAAAGCATGGATAGCATAGAGAGGCCTTATTGAGAACTTTAATCTTAGATTTATCGGGCTTTTATCATAGGCCATCCACCCTTGCACTATAGAAGGACAGACAGGGAGGGCCCAAGATAATGTAAATTGTGGAGATAAACTAATTAATGAATCACGATCAAATTCTGTTATAACGTTAACGTTTTATGTTGTGTAGCAAAGATTTTCGAAAAAAAAAAATTATGGTAGTATAATATAGTTAAACAATTTAAAAAAAATACCAGATGAGCTTATTTTTTAAGTAATAATAAATAAATAATAAATATTCCACAACTTTCACACAACGCCGTCTAGTCTCAAACTAAGCAGAGCTTGTATTATGAGTACTAGACAACTGATAAACATACTTATATATTTCTAAATACATACATAATATAGATAAATTACACCCAGACACAGAACAAATGATCGTGCTCATCACACATTCATTTGTCCTGGGTGGGAATCGAACCCACGACCTCCGGTATAGCAGTCAGGGTCACTAACCACTAGACCAACAGGCCAGATAAGTGGAAACAAGATGGCTAAAAATCGCATAATAACTTGTAGATAAATAACGGTACATAGTTTTCAATACAAGCGATCTGATGATAAAGTTACGCTGCTGATGAAGCAGCGAGTACATATCGACTAAGCTGCTTATTGAAAGACAGAAGAAGGAAATACTCATTCAGTAGCTAATGTGTTCCTAATGGAATACCAATTGCTACTCCGTGCTAAGCCAAGATGTATCCAACACATTAGTGCTTGATTAGCGCCAAGAGATTGCGCATTACAAGCGTAATAGCAACTTATACAGACTACGAGCTTATCAAAACATTAAACAGATGTTACTAGACACTCAGAACTGGAGTTCGCAAATCTTCACTTGAATCATTAGAATTCAATTTCCATTTTCATACGTGGGACTACAGAGCTTAATTTAAATGAACTAGGATTTTAAATATGGATGAAAATGGAGCTCATATTAATTGCATTGAAAATTCTGCACGCAAAACAATAGCACCACAAAAGCGATTTGCAAAAAGCCTAAAATAAATCAATTCGGTGTCAGGTTCCATTAGTCACGTAAACTAACATAACCCAAATCTAAATTTAATGGAAACAACGGGTACATAAATCTGGTAAATCCCAAAACAGCAAAACACACTTCATCTGCGATAATTTCGGTGGATCTAGAATCCAGTTGGAAAAACAAGGCATTGTAGGTGGGAAAACGGCTCGTCTCTTAGAAGACATCAAGATGTTATCATCCTGACGAGAGCCAAACGGAAATTAATGGATCCGCCTTTATGTGGAGTTTTTGGAGGACTGACGCAAAAACAAATTAGTGCAGAAGGACAATCTCATACAATTGTTGTTGATGGCATATTGCAGTGTTATGAGAAGGGTCGGAGCGAAAGTTGGCCGTCGATTAGTTGCTCTCTCTCGATAGTTTGATTCTTCGATGAAACTATTAATAAAGTATTAATAACTCCTTTCTTTTCCTCCTTCTTATTGTTTCTTGATATCAAAAATAGTTGAGCTTACTAAATTAACTGCTGAGATCGATTAAGGAATAATGCAATAATTGCGTTGTGATGTTTTTCAGTCAGATTGTAAGAAGATCAAATTGCAAGAAAGTTTTTATCAAAAACCAATTTCAATTCCAAGTTTTCAGTCATTTTAGTTATAGCATATCTCATAAATCATATACTATCATCAATCAATGGTTCAAGGAACAAATAAGCAAGTCGCAAATTCCCCTTTTCAATACAACTAAAGTCATTGACTATCTTTTTTGAAGTAACCAAAAATATTCCGTTTTGTGCAATTAAGTTTAAGTGTTAATTTATGAAACTACTTACAACGGAGGTAATCTAAACACACAATAATCAGATCTTTGTACAACAGTGTACATAGAATGAAGTTTTAGTTTACCCAGCTTAAATATAAAGCCGTTTATCCAAGCACATTTATCATTTAATTTTTATAATAACTATCGTGAGATTCATTATTAAATGATGTAACGGTTTACCCACGCGTATTTGCACGAGCAGACGCGGCGCTCATGATTAAGGACTCCGGTTGGGTCCGAAACTAGTCGGGCTACCCCGATAAATACGCGTGAGTAAACTGTTACATCATTTAATAATTTATCATTTAAATCTAAATTCCTGAATTTCGCACTTAGGTATTCGACAGAACATTATTTTCTAGCTCAAATATTCGCTGAAAACGTTCGCTCCAATTTATTTAATTGATTTAGTTATTTGGTTTCGTCGTACCATTATTCTAGGATTACGACTGATTGTGGTGGATCACTGTATTCCCCAATCAAGACTTAGATAATACTAACCCAGCTTATTAGAAGAAGGCTTCAATAAAACTTTATTATACTTAGATTTGAAGAATAATGAAACCTGAATTTCAGTCAAAATTAAAGAATCAAAAGTTTTTATTTCCAGTAGGCTGTTTTACTGGCACTTGTAATTTTGCTTTTACATGGTCTAACATTTTTCTATAGTAGTAACATTATCGTGTTTCTTATTATGATTTTATGTTAGACATTTAAATAGTTTTGCTTCAAAAAATTGCTTATATTCGAATTGTAAAATTATATTCACAATTTTTTTGAGAAAAGCGGATTATTCACAAAAATCTGTCACACAAGACATCCAAACTCAGAACGAGAATTAGTTGAACACACATTTTTTTTAACCAGCGGGATCGAACTCACGACACGCCTAGTGACGATTCCACCCAACAAGCCTGGTTATTTTCATCAATGCGTCTAATTAAAAGAAACTACATAATTATTCCATTTTTTTTAAACTCATCTCTTAAAAGAAAATCACAATTATATTCCTTTTTTCAGAAACAAAACTTTTGCATCTCTCTGTATTGTGTTGTCAACTGCTTGAGAAGTTGAGACACATTAATACAAATGATATGCTATTGTAATTTATTCTTATTTTGTTTGTTCTTAAAAAACCTCTTAACTTGTATGAGACATGTTACGCTTGACGTTGGATTTACAGCTTTCGAGACAAGAATAAATCCTTCAGTGCCTGTATTACGAGCTTCTACTACTTACTATACGTTTGCTGCCATCGAGGGAGCAAGACGCATAAACAATATAGAGCATTGTCTCGCTCTGTCAGCTGCAACAGCCCTGATTTATACCCTCAGAGATATTTTCATTTCCATCGGAATAAGGCGCCTTTTTGTCAGATTTATGCATTTTACATTTTATTTCTCAGAACGATGCAACCATTGTCGCGATAAATTATTCGAACGGTCGAGAATATTAAAGTAAAAATATTATGTTCTTGCAAATTGGAACGAAAATAGATTTACTTGGAATATTGGAATTTTGATCGTGTGTAACGGCATACAAAATATTAAAAAAAATGGTTTTTAAAATGTGCTAGTCTTTTTTTCTATCAGTTCTCTCATAAAGCAATCATTATATGATGTAGGTATGAAATGGGCTGATCAAGACTTTTTTGCAGCAAAGCGGAGCCCTGCGCTATAACTGCGCAAGATGGTCGATCACAAGTTAAGCTACGCTGGATACGTTCAGTCTTCCGTGTTCGAAATTGTGGGTCCATGCTGTTAATTATACATCTTCGATAGTCGTTACGGGTAGTTCAAGAATGTACGGATAATAAAAAACGTTTAAGAATTTCTGTAGTTTATTACCTAGTAGTGTAGTTAGCTTTGCATTCGTGCGAAGACGGGATGGGTCGCTAATTTCAAATTATAAAAAAGCAATATCGATATCGGTTGTACAATCTAAGATTTTACGAGCAAACACACATTCTCACACGTCAAATCTATAACGGACAAAAAAGCAACAAATTCTTCGTTCAATGAAATATTTGCTTCAAAATGATACACCCAATCTACATAACACACATTTACTTAGCCCCAGTCTCGCGGGTCAACAGGTTTCCGCAGTAGGTGTTAATGACTCCTATTTTACATTTTATACCAGCCAAATGACACTAATGGGTCAGGTTAGGTGGCGCAATAATTTTACCCTCATATGTGTGTTTAGAATATTTATTTATGTTTGTTTGCCTTAGTGCGTTAGTAACGATCGTAGCAATTATTTGTAGTTTTATTTTTTGTGGTTTGAATAACCAACTTCCGTAGTAAGGAAATTAATCCGTAATTTATAGGTTCTTTATTATTAAAGTCACTTAGCACAAAGACACCCAGACTCGACGCTTGTCATACGCGAGGATGGAATCCCGATACTTAGTAGTTTGGCATGTCTTATAGAACGTGGCTATTCGTGCAGTCACTTCTACGTGTACGAGCATAAGTTTCTTAAAAAAAAGTCGCTGTCCAGTAAAAGATGCTTCAAATCGGCAGTGTAATTAGATATCTTTCATAAGCAGACAAATGGCAACCTAAAGAATGATTGTTGCTTGCAAGGAATAGAAATTACAAATGTCACTTTCAAAAATCGTCAAACCTTTGTCATCAAATCCATAACTTACCTATGGCCTTAACTAACATATAGCATGTCTATGATAATTTGGCTGATAGTCTCAAATTTCATAAAATCGTATACATTACATAATTTAAGGCAGTTTTTTTAATGATTTACTTTTTACACGAGAACGAGGGAACATCCATTCTAGGCTTTTTTCATGTCGCGGTCGTTACAGCTTTCATTTCTCTGTCAAAGCAAAAATCTATTTAAAAACCTCTCTCGAGTGGAAGTTGCGTTACATGTAAGCCACGAAGAGTTCATCATTATTTTTAACCAAGTAAAACCTTCATGGGTGTTGCTTAATAATTTATCTTATATTTTGCGATAATCCTTTTTTTAGAACAATTTTATTTGTAGACCCCGTACCAATATAATAACAGTTTCATATTAACTTTGTTTCTTTTCATCGTCATTTATTTTTCCATTTTTATGTAAAAGGCATCTCACTAGCATTTCAATGATCTGAAACTTTGGTCTGAACTATAAGCTCAAGGTTCCGTTGAAATAGTCTAAAGGATAGAGATACCAAGAAGCACACATCAAATTAATGACTGTACCAACTGTTTCTAACCTCTATTTTAAACGGCAATAGAAACACATCATTTTAAATTTTAACTAATAGCTAAAACGGTATATCAGATACAACCTGGTGACAGAAAGCAAGACGAAAGAACGGTCAGACACAGGAGTCATATTAATAGAGTTCAAAATTCAATATTTAATCTTGAAAGCAGGTTTATTGCCATTGCAGAAACCCCATAACGCCAGCAGAATCAAATAGATGCCAAGAACAATCAGCATTCAAGGAAAGGTTCTGTCAATACAGAACCCTTTTCTTGACATTTCTGTCAAAGTCTTTCTCTAACATTCATCATTGGCCTAGCCTTTTCCTAACTATGTTGGGGTCGGCTACCAGTCCAACCGGTTTCAGCTAAGTACCAGTATTTTACAAGGAGCGACTGCCTATCTGACCTCCTCAACCCAGTTACCTGGGCAACACGATACCCCTTGGTTAGACTGGCTATCAGACTTTTTCAAGCTTCTGACTACCTGTAACGACTGTCAAAGATGTAGGAATAACAGCCGGGACCCACAATTTAACGTGCCTTCCGAAACACGGAGGAACTCGTTATGACAAAGATGG
Source organism: Trichoplusia ni (assembly GCF_003590095.1). Taxonomy (NCBI): domain Eukaryota; kingdom Metazoa; phylum Arthropoda; class Insecta; order Lepidoptera; family Noctuidae; genus Trichoplusia; species Trichoplusia ni. Next base: position 5,892,878 of record NC_039489.1, on the reverse strand, counting down.
TCACCCATCTACGGACCAACCGCGTCAAGCATAGCTTAACCTGTGATCCAATCACTTATGCGGTTATAGCTTAGCCACGAGCTCCTCTAACATTGCATATCTTAATCACAGAATCAGAATCTATCAATAATAAATTCAGAATAAATCATCTCATTCTGTAGCTGAATTTGCCCAAAATCTCGAGTATACACAATATTTATACGGAAAAAATACTTGTTTTTATTGCGTGCTATGTAATGATTTATTCCTGAGAGGAAAATTTAGGGGCTATGAGTAGTTATGATAGCCATAACTATAGGTTTTATTGGTGTATCCTGATCAGGCAAATATGGATTTTGGGATTAAGAAATTAAAGTTGCTTACTATTTGTCTTCAATGACTGTAAAACTTTTCTATTACAAGCAATTTCTTGTTTACATGACTATCTCAATTTTTTATGAAATGTTTTAAAAAGTCTGTTAATTTTCCTGCGTTATATGACCTCATTAACTTTCTCGCAGGTGGTATGTGGAGAGTGTGCACTCAAGTATAGGTCATAAGCTTTCAGACATAGTCTAATTTTTGCCACGCTAACCTACAGCCATGCAACGTTATTACCTACCTATGCTCATATTTTAAATCTAGCGGCTATTAGGTAGTTAGAAGATTAATAACTGTTTTCTCTTTGCAATGTTTTAAAGAACCCCTGGAAAGATCAAATCTGTGTGATTGTTTGACTTAAACATGTAGTTTTGGTTTGTCTCGAAAAATTTTGATCGTTTATCAGATGATTTGAAACTCACGTAGGTATTCATTTGTCTCACTTGTCAGATTGTTCCATAAAAAAATATTTAAGAGATTTCGCTGATGGTTTGATATCCCATTCCAAAAATGGACAAATGTGTGTATGACGAGTATCAATTTGTTTTCATTATAAGTATTTAGGAATAAATAGAATACAGTCATCTCACACGTAGTCCGTAATACAAGCTTTGAATGTTCTAACTCTAAATGACTACTTTTGTCAGAACAAGCGCCTGCTTACAGTTCAAGGACACACAATATTGAACTGCTAGCCCAACTACCAACTTGTATCACATCAATCAAAGGCTTAAGTTAATTCTATGCATCGAAATCTCCCCAATTGGCTCCCCATCGATTTCTGAGCCATCATAAATCAGGAAGAAGCATCGTCCACCAAAATCCTCAACCGCAGAGAACTCATTCTTATATCTCGTCTCATAAATCGGATCTCGCCATACAATAACTTCGGTAAGTTGGCTCGCATCCAGACCGGTATATCGGCCCATCGCTGGCCCATTTTACTGCTTTGTAGCTTAATATCACAGGATTTAAGGTCGTTGGTTAGTTGACTCAAGTTTTGTTGGGATGCTGAGACGAGATGAGGAGTAATACGCGTCTCCGTGTCTTTGAGTTATGATGTTGGATCAATGTCAAAATTTTCGCCACATTACTTTGGGTGAGTGGGATTCCTAAATTAACAGATTGCCTTGTGGTATGCCCGTTGGACTGCCAAGTCAAAGGTCGGAAGTTCAAATGCCCGACGCAAAAAGACGGGTGCTACATGTATGGCGTATCTGTCTGTCTGTTTATCTGTCTTTCTGTGGCAACATAGGTCCCAAACTGATTATAAAAGTTGTGGGGCTAAAAATAAACCATATAACCAAGTAAACCAGAAGCAAGGGTTTTCTTGTTTTTATATTTTCTTGTCTAATTTATATGCACGTGTCAAAGATTTACGAAACATCGCTTAGTGAGAAAACATCAACGGTGCTTAGGGCCTGATCAGACGCTTACTGAAAAATTAAACTCTGTAACCAGGTTATACACCTATAAGATAAGAATACACCTAATGATATAATTGAAGAACTCTAGGCTTGGACTAAATAACTGCTATCTAAGCTAAATTCTCCAGATCTTCATCCTAAATGCTTCAGATCTTCATCTTCAGAACAATCGCTTAAATGCGTTGCCATGGTTACATAAATTCGTACTTAATATAAGTTACTCAAAGGTCATCTATTTCTGTGTGATCTTGCAAAGGATTAGCAGTTAGCTTTCAGATTAATATTATCTTCACATTGTTTGAGATAGGAATGTTAACTAAGAATGAAAAGTTAAAAACGGGTTTGTCAAGCATTTTTGTAGTCCATGAATGCTTACTCTGAGTCATGGTGTCTTGTGCCTTGTGACTTAAATATTAGTGAAACTTCAAGCGACTCAAAGATTAAACTCCATAGAGTGGTAGTTTTGTTCATAAAAAAGGGCAAATCTCTTGTCGAATAGAATTTCCAATCCTATATATTCGTTTACTCTTAATCTTTTTGTAACATTTGCTACTAACAGTTAGTCAACATCAGTTATATCATTATAATTAATTATCCAGGTTACCATATTCATCTCTAACCCAACATTACCTGCAGGTTTAACTTAATATTCGTACACCTTATCCAAACACCCTTTAAACTAGGTGTCAGAGCCGGGGTACCTCATTAGCTTAATTATGATGCCCTTACTTTAATAAAGTAGTAATTAATTAAAACCCGCTTAGATAGAGGGTGTTTTTAATAGAGTGGTGTTGTTGATTCGTTGTTGTGATTCAATGAGAAATATGAACGTTTTTTTATAGTATGGTATAAGTATTTAGAGGTAGCAGGCTTTTGCAGGCAACTTAGTATTTATAACGTTTATGGCGTTAAAATAAAGCTTATGTCCTGTCTTGACGTTCAAACTATCCCTAGACCAGTCTTTTTGACAAATTTTAGAGGGGTCTAGTCGTGATTGACAGACAGATAGAGTTTCGTTATTGGTAGTATAGTATAGTATTTATATTAAATAATTCATTGGTCAATATGAAGTATATGTGCGAAATAGTAAGAATAGATGTCTGCATATAGTATGGTTGACTTCAGGGAAATCGGGTATCAAATCTTTGGAAGTACCGTCAGAAAAATTTGAGACAAAAATGTTTATTGGCATACGTAAAAATTGCAAACAACCACATGCAAATTTTGAACTCTTTGAAATTGATCTTTATTTAGTTAAGTTACTGAGTGCGATCCGCCAGGAGTGGCAATTTCGTTTAAGGTTAAAATTATTCCATTATATTATTGATTTAACATCCAAAAAACTATAGCTTTCATTAAAATTTAAAAAATACACTTTTACATTCGATAATGTATTTTCATCTTTCATCGCTAATACAAAAAATATAATATTAAATTCTTCGTCAAAACAATATCTAAGAGATGACAATAACAAATTGATGGATGGATCAAATATGAGTGACAGGTAGCTCTTGTCATTGAAGTTTAAGCAGGGCAAGGACCTCTCGATCCTTGGGGATAAGCATTGTTTAATATTCACTAACAACGGAGACGTACAAGAAGGTTAAAATGATGATTTGTTTTAGGAGAAAACAACACACACTTTGATCAAAATAATAAAGCAAACTTAAATGAACAATTGTATTCCATTGAAATGAAACTACTTTTACGGATTTTATCGCGGTTTTAATTTTAGATTTTTGTTCCCGACGTTTCGAAACCTTTGCAGGTATCATGGTCACGGGCAGACTGAGATGGTGTTCGTCTTGACAGAAGATGTTGCTCGTTCTACCTTCATATTTTAATTAATTATTTGTGGTCCGACCTACGCAGTATGAGCTCACTGTGTCTTGATGTCTTGCAGCGCTGCTCTTGGGTTTGGCCTTGAGTTTATTTATTGAAATTAGGGTGTTTTTTAATCTCAATAGCCTCGCGAAACATCCTAGGTAGGAATTTGGATTCTTTAGCGAGGATCTGTGGTTGGTCAAATCTAATATAATGGCTGGAACCTTCAGCATGTTCGGCGACTGCAGACTTCGTTGAGCGCGATAAAATCCGTAAAAGTAGTTTCATTTCAATGTCTAACATTCGCGTAAACCTAAGAAACCACAATTGTATTCCATTTAAAATATTATATTTCTCTGCATTGCGTTCTAATATTTTATGTATTCTGACCTTCCTATTGCCCCAGACCTCGTCGCTACTAAATTTCTCAATAATCGTTCACCTAGGACAATGGCTAATGGTCCTGTTACACGCAGAATCGTCCCTTTGCGGTCGTTGTCACCGTTTAGACCTTAATATATAAAGTTAGGGAATAATTATTGAGTTAGACTGCGACACAGTTTCAATTTCTCTGTTCATTTTATGGTTATTTAAATCGTATTGGATGTTTTATATGGTGACGGTGTTTTGGGTAGGTATGAATATTATTCTTTGAGAATCTTTTCTCTCAAAATTTTTATGGCTGGTCAGATTGATAAAAAATCTCAGGATTTAGTATTATTTTCTCTTAAACTTTATCACACAGTATTATAATAATCACATTCAAAATCCTCTATATCTGTAACGTTATTCTTCATCAAACCTAGAATTCTATTTTTTTACTATATCAATGCAAAACTGCAGGACGTGGATGCGGCAGCCGCAGTGAGATCTTGATGGCGTGCAATTGGGGAGGCCTATGTCCAGCAGTGGACGAATATGGGCTGATGACGATGATGATGATGATGATGAATGCAAATCATTGCTATTTTGACTTAAAATTTAATTAAAACATTATAGTGTAAATAAATTCAGAACTGTATATTGAATAAATCAATACTCAGTCGGTACTCAGCTTGCCAATAATGTGAAACAACACAAATCGAATATAACGAATCTTCCGTACAAACGTTCTTGATTGCAATGCTCCGGAGGCATTGATTATAAACTCAATAACAAGAGTTCCCAACTATTTGGGCAGTACAAAGAGCCTTCGCCTCATCTAGTAAGACTTGAATGTGAAAGCGAGACGCCACGTATGGGGTAGAGCGCCATCTCTCTCCCACTTTCTATGTCTACAATAGTCGTACTTCAAATTGTGGTAGGGTGATATTTATGGCAGTGAAGTAACGAATATGTATCTTATGATTATTGGAATAAGGATGATTTTAATGATGACGTGTCAGGTTTAGTAACGTCAGTTGATCTCAGTTCAAAGTGTGTTCAGTGATTAAAGTTCTTTGGCAGCAACTGGCTGATAAAGCAGCAAGATTTAGTGACGTAGTTTGAGAACGACTTATGTCCAGCAGTGGATCACATAATAATGATGACGATTAAACGTTTAACCATAATAAGCAGTTAAAAATAATACTTAATAATTTAAATGAACTAAACACTATCCACTCAATACAATCGCAAATACTTAATTTTGTTTTCATTCAAATTTATTTTATTTATTTTTTCCAGACTGGCGAAAACAATTTTATAATTCAAGCGCTCATTTTCATAACTTTGCCTCAAAATTGCATCCTACCTTGTACTATTTTATTTTCCACAAATTTATGCATGTTGTGTTCTCCTGTAGTCGAGGGAGTATACAGAATAAAATAAAAACTCTTTTTATTTATTTTTAAGTATTGCCCCTATAGAACCTTTTTTCAGTGCCAAAAAAATAAAACAATAATTCGTAGCAAAGTCGTACGCTATCTATTAAGTAACTTTTCATCTAACAGTGACCTATTTCGAAGCATCATCGTAAAATCAATGTACTAAATATTCGATGCACATTAACTAGTATTAGGGCCTTCGCGCAGAACGCAGTCAATCTGGGGCGCGCTAATAAGACCCATTGAACTATGTTAGAAACTTGCTGCATGGTAAAGGCAATTATGGATGCCAAGTTACGAACTGAATAACTGAAGAAAATTAAAAAAAAGGATTGATGAGGACTTTTTCGTATTGATGCCATATCTCGAAAAATGGAACTCTTAGAAGATCACTTTGCTGTCGATGTGTCTGTGTTTATTTGGCTAACTGTTTTGTGTTCGCAAATTGTTCACAAATTGCCTTTCAAAATAAGCACAGCCCAAAACGAGATCGGTTTTGGTACTTTTATTTATTTTCATCGATCAAATCCAATTACAATAAATTTCGACCACTATAACCTTTCTTTTTCTTGTTCCTTCCCTTTTCCCATTATTTTGGGAAACTCCTCATTTTTCAGCGCTATTCTAACCTGCCCTGAATTGTTTTTTCGGTCAAATGCGCAGTTCCCCTTTCCTCTCTCAAGAACAGACTTTGCTGGTACCGACTTGACTATTATAACAATTCATTTTTTAATCCAAAGACTTAAACCTCCAAACTTTTAACATATAAGAACATTTTCACACATGACAACACCATCATATGTTACGTAGCAACATCGTCCACAAAACTGGCGCAAATCAGTCCACATCAAATCCAATCATTGTGAACGACGTCACTCAATTTGACAGCGTTTTAGCGACAATATTTAACAAATCCAAGATTCCGGGGACTATTGGTAAAATTATTTAGCAATTCAATTCGTACTTGAATGACTGAGGACATGTATTTTTATATTTTGATTCGTTTATTGTAAGCGTATTACTGTTTTCTTTGTCTTGTTGTGTAATTTTGTGGATCTAATTTTGCTTCAATAAGGTTTTATTTAGCTGCCTATATGTTAAGGGTCGTTTTAAGCTTTTGTGCAGGTATCTTTGAAAACATATTTAAAGTAAATAATACTTTTCGAGATCACATAGCTCTAAGGTAAAATTTGGGGTATTTTTATAAGTTGACTATGTCTTTTCAAAACCTATAATATGATGAAGGTGTCGTGACAACCAGGCGATGTCTTACTTTAAGGCTGAAGATATATTATGGTTGAAATTCTAATGCTAGACCTAAAATCATTCTTTATTGAGCCAATCTGTAGATCCCACTGCTGAACAAAGGCCTTTCTCTTTTTCTTCCTGACCCCTCTTTTTCGTGGCCCGAATTCCTGACTAGATCATCACATAACATTCCATTCGGATAACCTCAGTTACTCGTCGCAAACATTATAAAAATTAGACACCATATAATTTAACAGATAATGAGCAAAAGCGACCATTAGTTTATGAAAATAATTGGACAAAGTGCATTGTCAAATATTATTATTCATAGTTTGTATATTATTTATATTTACCGTAGAGTAAATACAGTAATGTTTTGTGAACTGTAATACCAAAAAGGTTTTAATTATTCATTGTACTGCATACTGTTTGTTTAGTTAATTTTGCTAAGTGCTGTCAACATGTAATTAAAATTTATGATTCTAAGTATCGTGTAAGTATGGAAAATACAATATTAAAAAAACAGCAATTGCATGAAGGTCAAAATGAAAAATTATTTATTAAATTTTAACTACTAATTAGCATCTTTTGAAGGTCAAATTATATTGAATTGAACAGTACCTATCCAGTTTTGCCTAGGCTTCACCGCTCGTCAAAGCTCTGAAATAGGAAAATGACAATCGAATAAGATTTGAACATCAGTCTATAAGTTTAAGTATAATTAAATTGTTAATCGATAGTTTTAATCTTAATCGAAAATATATCATACGTATTGGAAATCGAATAGAATACTTTTATTAACTTATACAATTTTTAGAGATGCCGAGCTGATTCGATGTCAAAAGTTTATTAAAAAAAAAAGCTTCCGCACTAAAACTAACAGGCTTGTTTGTTGCCACCAAAAGTCGAAATTAAGCTATATTTGGTACCATCACTAATTTTATGATCCACCATTTTCTTGAAAATTTATTTAGGCCTATTTGTACAAAACCAAAGATCTCCCTTCATTTTTCCACTCTAACCCGTCTAATACTTCTCGCAAACGACTAGCATTTTTATTCTTGCTTCCTACATCGTATACAGTTTAAACAAACCAGGTGAAGCTCTGAAACATCAATTATTACAACAAGGTATTACCTCGATCCATAAACTGTACGATACGAAGCCACACACACGTTTCGTATTATGCCCCTCAAATATTGTTTACACACTTCAGCTTCCCGTGATGAAGTATCAAGGTGATAACCCACAGCGACGCTCGTGTGCTATTCATTTATTTGATTTAGAATTTATTTAAAAATATTAATATTATCTTATTAAAATATAAATATTAAAAATATCATGGGCGTGCAGTTCAAATATCCGCCATATTTGATTTAAGTCACGAGACAATATTTTTCGTACTCTCACAGAAAACCATTTCGCATCGACTCTAAGGCAATCTAAGTTTCCACTGCAGAATTTACTAATATGGCAAGTATACTGTAGGTAGCATGAATCTTGGCATCCTTTTTATAAAAGGCTAGCATGGTCGGTTAAAGATTACAGATTCAGACAACTGTGGTCGAGTTAATATTTGGACGGTAAATTTTGCCGAGGGCCGAAAATTATTAAAGACATCCGTGAATTTCACACATCTTAAGAAAATTTTGAGATTTTGAATCTAATTTTGCATGCACCAATAAGGTCGAAGTTACATTTGAAACCTCACATACATGTAAAATAAAGTTTAATCGTCGTCGAACATGAATCGTGATATATGCCGTTGCGCCATTATGGGTAAACGCCTTAACAACTAGATGAGTTATTTCAGCCTTCTACCAAGAAACACGTTAATCTCGATTTAGGAAAAAATATTGAATATGAAACATATCCCGAGAATATTTTTGATATTTTATCGACCGTTACTAGAGGCGATAAGAGCTTGGCTCTGGATACTGGAGTAACGGCCGCGTGAGGGAGGCTATAGATTGAGATTAGATGTCGAGATTCGATGTTAAGGATTTCACTTAGTGCAGAAAAAAACGGAACTAAAGGATGTAATTCTAATAGTCTACAAGAGAAAAGCATCTGCTTATTATAGACCTAATGCTCTATTGTTTATAAGAATGATTGAGAAATGAATATAAACTTTATCAGGTGGAATGGCTATGCTGAGTATTTGATAAGATGGTTAAGTCCATAAAATCTTGCAATCGAAAATTTACTGTCGTTATTGTATCTAGAATAAATACGATTCTGGTTTTAATTATCATCGATTCATTGATTTGAGTAGTATAATAGTAACTAGTCCAAGCCAGAAACGTTCTCGAAATGGATGCATTTCCTTTAAATATTAAATATTACTAAAATAAGATACAAAAACAAATACGTAGAAAAAATTCCGGTCTATATTTTATCCCTTTCGGGGCAAATTTTCAGGAACACCTAACACCCACCTAAGATGTAAAAAGAATCCATATGCAAATTCTCTAGGTTCTAGCCCTTTTACCGTTCTTGATATGTCAGTCAGTCTGTCAGGAACAAGAAACATAGAAAATAAGAAGGAAGTCTCACTATGGTTCTATTATCTGTCAGTAGTAAGGGTTGAAGATCTAACTTAACGTAAAAAGTGTCAAATTATATTTTATGTTTCGCCAAGATATATTTTTATCTATGCTTTCATTTTTGTTTGCCAAACCCGAAGTGTTCTGATTTTGTGATTTTTACTAGTTTAACCGACGATAAAGACCTATGGGATTCAGCAAAGCGCTTCTGTATCTAAGCATGCTAATTTAACACTGATCCTGTACCACCCAAGGCTAAGATCCCAATGCCTAGAAAAGTCAAATTTTTCGAAAAGCTGGCGACTACCTAATCTTCCAAACCGTCAAAATCACTACACCTGCCAGGAAGGATTATCATTGGTATAAATTCAAACTGAGCTTTCTAGATATAATACACAATGCAAAATTATCCATCATTAAAAAGTATAACCATCATGTCTCAAAGTGGTATTGTAATGGTTATGGAAGCGTGACAGCGCAATAAACCCGATAATGACCCATTTAAAGACTGACCGTATCAAGCGTAGCTTAACCTGTGATTGATCCACTTATAGCTTATCCACGAGCTATATTACTTTAAGATGTGACGTCAGACCTGTACTAAGTCAGTTTAGTGGCACTTTCTGATACTACTCTTCATTCCGAGGTTAGGTAACACGTATATAGCTACCTATAGATGGGTCTAGATCTATTTATAGCCGCAGACAGGCGTGGGCTGGTTTGATTGATTGATTCTGTATTACATAATACAGACGAAAATCTGTCTTAGTAGGGCTAATGACTTGCTGGTTACACTCTAATAATCTTTGTCATAAGCAAAGAAAATGTAATTAGCAATTCAATCCATGCCATGTTAGTAAAGTATAATTAAGATGTTTTTGCACAGTTTTTATGCTACCGTACCCAAACAGAACCTGACTGAGGAGCTGCCGTTGGTCAACCCATAATTCACCGGTTTGTATCTCATGAACCGTGATCGCAAAATCGATTGAAGTTGTTATGGTAATAAATTTGTTGGACAATGAAATAAATAAAATTGTGAATGAAATTGATTTGTCATCCGAGATTTGTTTCTCTTTAGACAATTAGTATTTAGTACAGAACAATCAGTGTCAACCGGTCGCGCTGGAGAAATTATGGAGAGGCCTACGTCCAGCAGTAGACTGCTATGGGCTGAGATGATGATGATGATGATGAATCAGTGTCAGCAGTCCGACTCGCACTTGGCCAGTTTTTGTTTTTGTACCACACTCCTCAATGATAAATTACCACGTATAGTACTGTGTAAGCGGGTTACTACAACACACGTCAGCGGCGCGCGGCGTCTGACTTCCTTCAAAAGGTGATCGTATTTCAGAATTTTGCATGAGACTGCTTGCCAACCGTATCAAATACACATATTTCCTCATTTTATAACTATTTATCGACAAAATTGAATATTTGCAGAAAGCTGTACAAATGCGTACGTATCTCCGTATAAAATCATTGTTTGAACAGGTATTAATTAGTTCTAATTACCGTGTTATTGGTTAAATATTTATGTATTTGTAGCATTACTTAGCCAATGTTGATCATCGCTCGTTTCCCGTTCAATGTCATTAAGACTGTTCAAGCCGTTTCAAAAATAGCATTTCAAATTTAACATAATTTTCTATAGCGCAATAAGAAATTGCCGGAAATATCTCTAATAGGGTTGGCAAACGAGCTGAAACTCGCAAATTTGACAACAATGCCCAAAAAGTGCGAGTTTGGTACTTTTTCTTCCGGCTGTTACGTGACGGGTGATGGCATTATTTTCGGATCGAACTACAAATAGAAATTCATTTGTCGTTTTGGCTCCAGAAATAAGTTGACATTTTATATTCGTAATTGTTTTGCATTGTGACAATTTTATAACATCGCTTAGTAATAATAATTTGACTTATTGATTTACTTACTAATATCTTACTAATTGATTTTACACACATACTTGCAATAGTTCTGCATCTACTTTGGATTCTTCATGTCTGTTCTCCCATAGAGCAGAGGTGAATGATCCCTTGTAGATGCCCCATCACTTTGTAGATTAAAGTTCTCAAGAAGGCCTCTGCACGTTGGACCTGTGTCCCCGTTCACGCCTTTAAAAAGGACCGGGTCTCTTCGCATGAAGTTAACCCGTGAATGAAAAGAGATACATTTGACTTAAATATCACAATTGATCATTTTTAATTTAGTGCTTGAAAAACAAAGACCTGACGAAAGAAATCGATACGCAATAACTAATAAACGACATCAAACAACAGAAAAGACAAAAAGAAACTAATGATACAAATAATAACAATCTTAAAAACGAAACAATCTAATTCCCGAACAAAGCAAACAAATCGAACGCAACTCGCGAACAGTAAATCAGAGTAATTGGGAATAACGCAAAAGGGCATGACGAGTAAATTCCTAATCCTTTCCACAATGAACAAGCAAAATAAACGAATAAAGTAATTCACTGAAATATAGCCATTACTGTGGAAGCAATTTTTGGTAAGTATCCAAGGAACATTGGAATCACACTTCAGGTAGCATTTGTCATACCTCAGTTCGATTTATGGGGTAGTAAATCTATTGATGGTACCATTGTTGGGATTTAGGTTATGAGCGTAAGTGATGTTGCTTCGTCATGGACTTATGGTGCGTTTTGCTAAAATATTGGGTTCTTTCAATTGTTTTCTGTTGCTGGAGGTCTAACAGAATGGACGTATTTAGATTATTGATTTAGGTAAGTTTGGTGAAGCGTTTTGAATTTGATATGCGTGAGTTCTAGTTTTGGAACAACATAAAATAAACGTATTTTTTGCGTATTTTCTGTTTTCTAATAGATTTATAGATTTCAATTTTTTTATAATAAACTGACCAAATCTTTAATTAAATAGTATTTTGCACCCTCGCAAACTCAATTTTCAATATCATACAAAACCTTTTTAGTAAACAAAAACAGGTCAAACTACACGCATATAAAACAAATAACGTCACTTTTTGTTTGTTTCGTCATATAATAACCAAATACTCAATCCATTCAAATTTTCATTTGTTGGTCATAAACTCTATTCAATTATTTTATAGTACTCCAATATTAACAAATTTGCGTATCTATTGAATTCACAGCACACAGCCGTTTGGTAAGTGAAATATCAAATTAATTAATTAGTATGATACTCAGTCCGAGCTAATTTAGAGCGACACTCAATGAGCATTATTAGTTACATCAATTTATTAATATAATATTGTAACTGGTTTATTATCTTATTACAGTTCAACAAATTGAAAAACAACTAATTATGATTTAAAACCCAACTGACTTCACGGATAGCCGAGCGGTTGAGGTCACCACGTAAACCCACTGTGCGCGTCGTGTCGCGAGTTCGATCCCCGCGTAGGACAACCATTGGTGTGATACATGAATGCTTGTTCTGAGCCTAGGTATATGTATGTTTGTAAACCCTGCGACACAAGGATTTCATTCCTGCGGCAGTCATTTTTAAAAAGCAAAAAAAAACTACTGAATCAAACTCGATATTTTTTTTGGCACCACATGACATCTATTTTACATAAAGGAAAAACAAGAATCATCAAAATTGGTTTATCCAGTTCGAGGTTCTGAGTTCTCGAAAAATACAGACGAATGTAGGACCACCTCCTTTTTGAAGTCACGTTACTTAATGACGTTAATTAATTAAAGAGGTTCTGGGATAAAAGAGAAAGAGTACTCCCATTTTAGAATGGACAATTTTTCAAGGAACCTTCTCAAGTGTGGACAAAGGAATTCAGATTGCGACAACCTTACTATGAGACTCCTTAAACTCTAAAAGGATTAAGTGAGTACTGTTAAAATAATCTGCTTAGTTTTGTCAAGGTTGTTTCGATGCTGACAGATTAGGCTTTACAAAAAGTAATCTAAGAGAATTTATAGGTACCTACCTAAAGCTTACCATCCCAAACGATACAAAAAACTAAACTCACCAAATGATTTCGTTACTAGTATCCAAAACAAATTGCCTATTATTACATTACAAGTTCATTTTCAAAATAAAACGACGTCCACGTCCATTCCAGACAAACAATTACAATACACATAATATAAACAATGACTACCCAAAAACGATTGAAAAAGGTCTCGTAATAGGATCCTATTTTTTCCTAATAAAGCGACCAAAAACCCTTTTACAGTGTACGCTTTCGACATACAATACCAAACATTTGCGGATCGAAACCAGTTAAAACCAGTTTCAACCGCCGCCGGCCGCCAATATCCAGGCGATACTGGTATCGGATAAAAGCGATTTCACCGAAAACTAAATTTTTGCGGACCCATCATGTTTACCTTGGCGACGAGTTTTCCTTTGTACATTATTGTTTTAAAGATTTTAAATTGGACTTCGGTTTTGATACGACTGACAATTCAGTTGTGGAATTGTCGGAGATATTTTTGGTAGTTTCAGTAGCTTTGTGTGTTTTTGTGGGTTGAGTTTTTGTATTTTATTTATTCTTTGTGTGTCGGATTAGAAATTTAAATATGTTAGTTTCCTTTGATGTAGCCCATTGTAATTTGATCGCCCTTTGAAATAAGTACGAAGCAAAATATAACTATGGGATGAGTATATGAGTTTTCATCTCAATTAGTATTTTTCTTATACTTCCCTCATTTCTTCTATTATTAACAATGTTAACGTACGTTAACCGAAAACTTAGTCAAATAAACTAAGACACTACTGTTTGTGAAGGATAATATCGTGAGGAAACTGAGATGCCAAATATATCTATCTGAAATCACCAAACCTAAGTGAGCTAGCGTGGTGATACATGCTCTAACCTTCCCAATACAAGGCAAGAAGAGAACTGTGTCCAGTTTTGTAAATACAAGCTTTATTTAAGTATGTTTAATACATTTAAGAGATTTACTCAGTATTTTAGCGTGTCGAAATGCCACGTATGATGCAACGCTACAAAATAGGGGAAATATAGGGTAGTCCAGTGGTAGAGGTCACCACGCTAAACTTTCTGAGCGCAACGTATCATGAGTTCGATCCCCGCGTAGCATCAGCATTTGTGTGATCCACGAATAATTATCCTGACTCTGGATATCTTTTACTAGCTGTTGCCCGCAACTTCGTCTCCGTGAGTAGAAGATATGTATAAGTTAAGATTTAGGTATACCTGCCCGGTTTTTTTCACACTTTCCATTATATCTTAGCTCCTATTAGTCGCAGCATGATGGCCTAAAGCCTTCCTCGATGAATGGACTATTCAACACAAAAAGAATTTTTCAATTTGGACCAGTAGTTCCTGAGATTAGCGCGTTCAAACAAACAAACAAACTCTTCGGCTTTATATATTAGTATGTGATGTGACTAGAATGTTAGCGAAACCCCCCGCAACACTTTTTCTAAACTCCTTTGTGCGGGCGTTCAAAAGGACCGAAATACAACTAAAACAACATCCCTTATTATTTAAGAAAATAATGTTGGATCAAACAAAGCTTCAATATTTTTATAAGTAATTAATTAGCTAGAGTTATTACATTATACTTGGATTACAGACTCGAAGCCCGAATGTAAATACTTTCTTATATAAACAGACTTACGCGAAACAATAGGTTTATCTTATTCTTGTGAAAAACACTTTATTATTATTGTCAAGATTAGAGATAATTCTCCTTATTTCACGTGAGAAAAATGTTATTTAAATAAGAATTTGTCTTGAAGATATTACCTTTCTTTTATGTAAGTACCTACGTGTTTTTGGAGTAATTTCAGTGTGTTTTAAAATTGGGTGGTTGTGTATTTGCTGCATTATAATCAGTCTATATTCAGCGGTCGTTTTAGTTATGGTTGTCGACAACCAGTCTTACTAAACGGTATGGTGGTGCCCAGGTAACTGGATTGAGGAGGTCAGATGAGCAGTCGCTCTTTGCAAAACACTGGTGTTTAGCTACATCTAGTTAGACTGGAAGCCAATCCTGACATAATTAGCCCTTTCACAGTTTTAAAAAAGTCAAAACCGAGCCCTGTTATTATCCGTCATTCCACCTGTAGTTCATCCATCTATTACCACTCTTTATCTCATAAACCGTTATTGACCGCATAGTGTTGAATCTGATGCATAGAGTAGTATCTATAAATCTCCCAAAATGTGTGGAAAATCAGTAAAAACCCATCATTTTATTTACACAGTTCCAGAAATGACTACACACGTTTACTATCACTTAAAATAAAACAACGGTAAAACAAACTAAAGGACACCAACGTCAGTGGCGCTAGTAGCGCTGTCATTACATCAAAAGCTGTCAAATTTGTACGACCAAATTTTAGTTCCGTTTTCCGCCACACGCAGAACTAAATTTGTCATGCTTACAACACATAAAAAATAGTGGGAAAACGTCGTAAAGATTCTCAATGGACGATTTCTGATCGTAAAATGACTGGAGACGAATCACTGCCATAAAGCGTTAACCATTTTCTCTAGTTTTGGAAAGGGACCGCGTTTTTTATGGAATTCATATTGAAAGACGGAAGGATCATAAAATTTATTGTAGTGTAGCCTTTACGAGTTTATTTATATTGCGTTGTACTTTATTGATATTTGTGTACTTATAGATCTTCGTTGTTAGTGGAAGTGTTAACAAAATAACTGTTTATTTATTTACTAATTAATTGTAATGTTTTAAAAAGGTTTATCGGCAAATACACTTAAAGCAAATATTGCTCCTTGTTATCTTGCTAAAACTAATACTAAAACATTACCATGGTTGTGGAAGCGAGACGGTGAAGTTCAAGTGGTTGAAGTCATCACGCCAAACTCACCGTGCGCGATGTGTCGCGTGTTCGATCCCCGCGTAGGACAAGCGTAATTGTATGTATAATCCACAAATGTTTGTTCTGAATCTGGGTGTCTTTGTGCATGTGAATGGTATAATTATTAGTAAAATTCCCGCCACATAAAGATTAAATTTCTTAATGGATAAATACACGGCGTACAGCGACATCTCTATTCTACCCGCGCAATGATAGTGCCTTCAGACTTGATGGTAGACCACTAACTACACTAACTGGCCGTAAATAGGTGTGTATGAAGGATTTCAACAAAAGCGCCGCTGACGTAGTAAGGTGGTTTAGTCAGTAAAAGTCTGACACTACCCGTCCCCTACCCCGAGGAAGCGGGTGTCC
Organism: Trichoplusia ni; assembly: GCF_003590095.1. NCBI lineage: Eukaryota > Metazoa > Arthropoda > Insecta > Lepidoptera > Noctuidae > Trichoplusia > Trichoplusia ni. The sequence goes on along the minus strand of NC_039489.1, from coordinate 5,876,472 downwards.
ATGAAGATTCCCCGTCTTACAAAAAAAATGGCCTCCAAGAGGTACAAGTTACTCTCTTTATCTAATGATGACGGATCGCGTAAATATAATTGAACTCACGTGTAAAAAGGATTTAATATTCCCGTATATACAAAAGTTTCGTCTCGTTTTCTATTGTAATTCTGTGCTATATAACATATTCCCTTAAAAAGTGAAACAAATACCACTAATAACGACTAAAAACATTTATTTCTAAAATTTTTTTGCTAACGAGAATTATCTATTCGTCACGCACAGACTTAAAAGCTATGAAAACATTCATTAATTATTCAGAAGCCATTAGGAATGTAAAAGTTTTATTAATATTTAAAAAGATATGAAGGTAAACAAAGAAACGGAACAAAAAATATTTTATTGATCCGTACTATTATAGTGTTGCCCGCGACTTCGTCCCCGTGAGTAGAAGATATAAGTTATAATTTATACATGCCCTGTTTTTTTTCACATTTTCCATTGTACCTTCGCTCCTATTAGTCGCATCGTGATGGTTTATAGCGTAAAGCCTTCCTCGTTGAATGGTCTATTCAACACAAAAATATTTTTTCAATTTGGACCAATAGTTCCTGAGATAAGCGCTTTCAAACAAACAAACTCTTCAGCTTTATATATTAGTATAGAGTATAGATATGGAGTGAGGTATTTCAAGTATAGATTGATTTCGACAATTTTCATAATACTCGTAGCTACAATAAATAATTACACGATTTGATGTATTTATTCACTTCGACTACTTCTTATTAAAGAAATCAAATAACAATTACGGCCTTAATGTCTGAGGCATTTTCTACCGGATCAATTATAGTGACGTGGCAAGAAAAGGGTTCATTGTCAAGTTGTGTTGGATATACATTTATTGAAATAGACTGGTAGCCGACCCCAACGTAGTTGGAAAAAGGCTAGGCCGATATGAAAATAAACTTTTTCCCCTGAAGTATAATGTATAATCAAAAGAAATCCTACACAGTTAGGCTTCAGTTTAATAGTTAATTAGTCAAGCCATTTCATTTGATATCTAGCTTAGAAAAAACTGTGAAAAAATAAGTATTAAACCATTTTGCTGACATCAAACAGCTAAAAACCCCGCCGACAAATCAGTGTATCTTTCAACAAAATAAAACTAGGTATAATCGGAGCGTCCTTTAAAGAGCCACGATGTCACAGACAGGTTTAAAATGAATGAATAGGTTAAGGCAGCTACATTCATACAAAATACTATGCACCACTGTAAGTAAAACTTCAATTCTTCTCATGCAGTTCCCACACTTTCACATTTTAACATTTTTATACTGAATACAAGACTGTCGAAATGTAAAAGCAAACATCTATTACTCCCCCATATTGAGCCAACCACGAAAACCAACTAAATCTGCACTAAAGCATTATCAAAGCGAATATACCTTTCTATTTGACAATAGACTAGTAATATATACCAGACTGAAATTGGCTCAAGTCCAAGCCTACACCACTAGGCCACACACGTAAGAGATGAAAACTTTTTTTAAGTAGAGCAATTTGCTCGCAATATCTTGGAAGCAATTAAAGTTTCGTGCCGGCCGATAGATGGCGCTGTGACTTGACAGAAGAAGTGAGTAATTAAAATGATGTACAGTGTTGATGACGCTCATGCTCTATTTTAAGTATATGTTTTTAAATCTTCTTTTTGTTTTAAAAGGGAATTTTTAAGAGGTGATGCAGCCATCTTCGTCAAAGTTCACAAAGCTGGTGACATTTACTTCACGTAAATAAAACACCTAGCGCACTGATAGATTTACTCACCGTATTACAGAACTTTTGACAAACTCATAATAAAATAATTAACAGATACAAAAACAAACAACAACGCCCTTTGGTTGACACATTCATTTATTTATTTTAATTAGTACGGTTGACAAAACCAGTTTACGCACAAATAGATTACGCTTGCACAAAAAGCATTAATTTCACCACAGTTTGTAACAGAACAATGTTATCATATGAATAAAAATAAGCAATAACAATTGAAAATAATACAAACCAAAAATGTAAAAGAAACAATCTAAAATAATCTCATTGAACGGACTCTGTGTGATTAAGGCACAAGCTAATTATCAACGCCCAGTCGTGTGGAAATAGAGCACATTCCGTGTTGAGATGAGGGCAATGAATGTCCTCAAGACACGGGGAATGGGAGACAAACCACGGGCAACTGTTCGACAGGGAGACGTAACTAATAGCCTTAGTGTTTACTTACCAAAAATTCTTGCACTACGCGAGGGTCGAAAGTACAATAAGTTGTGCAAAGATAACATAATAAAAATTATTAATAAACGTGGTAACTGTCATGCCTATGACTGCATTGACATCAGAGTGATTAAGGTCGCCACGATAAACTCACTGAGCTCGCTGGTTCGATGCACGCAGGACAAGCATTTGTGTGATTCACGAACGCTTGTCCTGAGTCTGGGTGTGTATTTGTGACTTGAATGTTTGTGAAAACCACGATACAAGGATTATCTTTTTAAATCCTGATGTCGTATTTGTCCATCAATACGATTTAGGCTTATAAAAAGCTACAGCAAAACAACTAACTTCACTCAGCGAATGCCTAATAAAATAAATCTGAAGGGATGAAATAAGTCACGGATTCCGAAATATAAGTGGACAATACTCGGTCCATCTTTTGTACCGTAAAAAGGACGAATCAATGAATCGTATATATCAACAAATAAAATGGTTCTATCGCAAAGAGTGCTTGACTGTAAGACTCTTATCACACGTCTTATTTTCCTCGATTCAATTTTCGGTAACTAGTTGGAAACTGTGGCTTTTTGGTTATAAAATGTTTTTTTTATGAATAGGGTTATTTAATGAAATAAAATTACAGAAAGAACAAGAAAAAAATACGTGAGGTTTTCTTGAGAAATTTATTTAATTATCACACTAATCTACCATTACAGGTTATTTAACCTAATGCGGTAGCTAGGACTAAACAAAGGTCTAAGTATTTATGTGAACTATGGTTTCAAAGATTGAATTACAAATACCCAATTTTGCCAATAAAGAAGAGACCGTAAATATTTGAAAATAATAACAAAAATATATGCAAGGGTCATGATGCCTTCATAATAAATGCAAAAAGTATCACACATAAAATAAAAGCTCGATAAAAAAGAAGAATATTAAAATTCATGAAACTAATCAAGCGAAAAATAAACAAAGTAACGAGAAACAGTACTCTTTATAAAATGATTTAAAATCAAAACTCAATTATTAATATATCTTGCATTTTCGGAACACATTTTCATCAAAAATAATTATTTTAATATTTCATTAATAGGATCGTGGTTTGTGAGGAAAATGGCGGACATTTCCAGGGACAAAATGAAACCGTTTTAATACTTGTTAAATTGCAAGCTTAATCCCCTAGGCATTGAATGATATATCATTTAAAAAGGCAGACGGTTAATTTGTTCTGTGGTTTTTAACACCATGGTTCAAAAGTTTTGTCTTTTATTTATCATATTTGTTTTTTAACTACACGTGCTTAGCATATTGCTTTTTTATTATTTAATTCTTACATTTTCTTTTAAATACTAACATTAACATGTTTTATTTGATGCTTATTCATATCATCACACCTTTAGAGTACTTAAATTTGTAGCGAATTTTCTTTTCATTATGTGTAATAATAAAATAGTCGCAAATTTTGAAGGAAAACAAGTGTAAGTATGCTTTTTTACTACATCTAGTAGGATCTACATTCAATTAACAATCACCTTACACAATCATTAGTAGACTCAGTGTTAAAAGACTCTATCATTTCTCCAATTGACTCTCCACTCCACTTAGCTCCGCAAAACTCAGCATCAGTGGAAATTCCCTTTAGTTACGGGTCTTTATCCCAATAAGGCAGGGAAAGGAAACCCCATAAATCGCCTTGGCAAGTCATAACCGGACCGAGGAAATGGGAAACCAAAACTAATTGTTTATTATGAAATAAGGAAAATAGTTACTTATAACAAGAAAATATCTTCGGGGTACATATTAGGCAAGAAGATGTCCTAAAAATAGATTCACAATATAATACTGAAGGGAATTTCGTATTAAGTTTTAAGGTTTTAGATTTTATGGAGACCAGAGAAGTAGACAAAGAAATACATATATAAATTATGACACACTTATCAGCAAAAGCAGATCGAAATGAGAAATTCAATACTAATGAAGGGAGTTCGCGTGAATAATGTGTGGCGTTGAGTGATTCAAAAGTATGTGAACCGACATACCACCTAGCCCAGTATCTACAACCGAAAAGAGCTGTTCTGATGCGAAGTCCGTTATTTAGAACAGATTTTTATAGAATAAATCATAGAGATTATAGATAGATTTTACTAAAATAAGCTTATTTTTAATTTAGGAGGTCCTTACTGTGTCGCATTTAGTAACAAAGACTATTTTACACTAAATACAACTTTAAAATTCATTATATTTTCATCATAAGACCGCTAAGTCTAACATACAAAAAGAAATAAAACAGACAAACAATCAATAACAAAAAAACGTAATATCCGTTCAAAGTTAATAGTTTTATTAAAAACTAACATGTCAGAAAACTTTGGAATCAATAACAACGAAAAAAAAAACAATTTCTGTTCCTCCTTCCTTGAAACCGGTTTCAAATTCATTGGTGTACTGAAATCGTCAGTTAAACAAATACCAACATATCATGTGAAGGCTTTTCTATTTTCCCACGGAACTCTAAAGATTAAGTTCGAAACAGTGCACTTCATAGGACATTTACCCCGCACAGTGGTCGTCTGTTTATAGCGAGGGCTATTTATATGGAAAGGAATGTTGCTTGATCCCTGGCCTAGATTACTTTCTTGCTTTTTATGAAGCAACAAGATACCTAACAAGTAATAATAGCAAGCAGGATAATATTAAAGACTATACAATCAGCGTCACACGAAATATAGATAACGGAAATTAACAAAAAGTCCAACAAAAGTCCTATTTAAATCGGTACAGCCTTTTCGAAGATCGTGTCTTTTCGACCTTCAAAAAAATTTCATTGGCTTTATTTCATCTGTCCTTAGTTCTAACATACCAATGGCTGGCATAGGATTTAAGATTGTTTCTCACTTCGTCAAGTTAACACGGATATTATTTTAATTTAAATATTTTTCTATTTCTTCGATCGTCAGATCTATTATCACTAGCATGTAAACCAATATACTATCTAACTTCATATAATTTGACGACAAATTAAAATGAACGGTAAAACAATTTCATCTCATACAAATTTTGACGTCAAACTCTACGCGGAAAGGTGTATTAATCGTTTACAGTATTGACCCAAATTCAAAATGATGTTAACGCGGTAATATTCTGCTGATCCCATTACTGTTGTACCGTGGAAGCATTATATCGTTAGAGCATGATTGATTCTGCCTTCCGTATACGGGAAATAGTGTGAGAAAACATATGAGCCTATATCTTTGAGCTATATAGAGGAATAAAGGTTGTGTGGAGATAAATAATACGAATAATGGGAAATTCTAGCTAAGTTTATCTTGCAGGATAACATTTACAATGTAAAGGACAAATACCACTGAATCACTTGAGCTTGGTCAAAACGATTGATAGTCTTGGAATCCAGAAGGAAATTCAATAAATAAAGCAAAATCGAGAAGAAAATTAGTTTTCTTCTAGTAGAACTTCAAACCAAGGGTAGGGTCGACTGTAAGCGAAGGCTACGCAGTATATTCCATTTCCATACATATTCACTTTTTCGTTCACACGTAGCCGACAATTTGCTACGACGTAGCGTTCGTAGTCGTCATTTTTAGCCGCTGACGAAAATTCCGTAGTTTCATATTCACACTTGGGCTAAAAGTGAGGCCGTTAAAAATTGGCAATGCGTTACATTTAACCGCTGCCTAATGTCCTGTATAAAGGAATTCCTTACGGAGAAGAAACGGGTCTTGATTCCCACGCTTGCTATAGCCGAATGGCTATTATGTAAAAAAAAAATATTGTTTCTCAGAAATTGCCACTATAACAAAAATTTGTTTTTTTTTAATGTCGTCTCGGTACTTTTAAATTCTACGAAGTATTAAAATTGCATAATTTTATGGAATTTCCAGTAACTATAGAAGTAAAATTCGCTATACATATGCACATATTCACAACTGTGGCAATGTTACTCACAATACATTTTTTCAAGAATCAATATGTATTTACTGTCGTGTTCAATCGTATTGTAAACGAAATAGAAATTATTTATCTGAATTCTTAAATATGGATAGCACTGTCGTATTAAAACTACTTTTTTTACAATTTATTTAACATTGTTTAACGTTATTCAAATTCGTTGTCCAGCGGTTAGATGCCTGACCGCTAGACTGGAGGATGTGGTTTCGAATCCCACCTAGTACAAAATGTTTGTGTAATGATTATCCGTTCTGTGTCTGGGATTAATGTATGTTTTTTAAATATTTAATTTGTATATTCAACAGTTTTCTAGTACTCGTATTACAAGCTTGACGTAATTTAAGGCGCTGTGTGAAAGTTTTAGATAAGTGTATTTTTTAACATATATTTTTTTCGTTTTAATAATTCCACCCATTATTGTGCAGTTTGATACAAACAAACTTGAATAAGTTTCAACAAACGTGTTTAACCATCTCAAGATCACACTTTAAAATCACGACGTTTGCAGTTTCCAATTTATAATTATTAAACCTCTCAATATATTTCTCGAAGCTAAACTACCGCTATTTCCCTCGCAATTTCCAAGTATGTTTCTTGCTAATCTTCGTTTACTGGCACTTCGAAGGCGCTTCCAAGAATTCTTATGTAGGGAATACCGTCAGATCATGATCATGGAATTATCAGACCTTGGATTCCTGCAAATTCGGTTACCTGATTACACAATGTGGCTAAACAGACCACAATCGTATTTGAAATACTGTTGCGTTTAGTGGGAGACAAACTATTTCGAGAAATTCGAATAATTGTTAAAATTGGGTACAATACAAAATAGAGTAGACTAGAAACAATCTAATCAGTCCGTCGAGTAAAATAATAAAACAGTGTTGAATTTTTTATCGAATCAATAAAAAGACGAAGATATAACGCAAGTGGTGAAAAATATGGAAGTGGGGTAATACCGTCACTTGACGGTAAAAAGTGTACATAATGATAGATGATAATTAACAGTGAGATTACACCTCACTGTAGGAACTTTTTTTTGTTAACGCGACAAAATAAAACAGACTTGTCTGATACATAGATATGGGAGACTATTTCTTTGTCAAATACCCAATTGTTACCAAACGATCACAATTAGTTCAGAAAACCATTCGTCCTTGAAGAAAAAAGGTTTCTTTCTTTGAAAAAGTAGTTTTTTCATGTACAAATAAATACTATGCTTAACATACAACTAGGCTTCGCAAAACACGTAAGATAAAATAGAAACATAAGTGAAATAGTAATAACAAGAATTCTCGGCTTATTTAATACGTGGGTTGTGTCGGAGGAACTAAATTGGAACTACTTTCTGCCTTGTCTGATAGAGATACGTTGAGGGCGTTATTAAACAAAAGTCAAACTGCTTTCATTTGACGAGTCAAATGCACATGACTTGATATTATAAGCCTCCTAAAAAGACGTACCTGACAGGGTCGCTACTGTTCTCAATTGAAACCTATCACACCCTATTCGTTAACATGTATGGTGTATACTGTGAAAGAAATGAAGCGTAGTCTATTTTTTTTAACTAACGGCTGATTTATGTCTGCAGATCGGGTATAGCCAACTAGTTAATCTTATTTCGAAGGAATTTCTCAGTAACAGTTTCTTTTTTCCCACGTTTTTATACACTCACTTGCTTGTTTGTATGTTGATTTGTTTGTCGTTCCGGCTGGATTTTTTCTGATAAGCTAGGAAGCTGAAATTTTCAGGTTAACTTCAAACCCTATGACAATGCAATTTAGACATTTAGAAACGACTGGATCTATTTTGAAAAAAATTAATGGTTTGGATTGGTTTTTTAAACCTTTATCATTATACATTTGATACGTCCAAAACCGCATCAACATACAACGCCGTACTCATTGAACGTAATACAATTAATTTAATGCAGTCCCGCTTAATCAGGTGGCTTGTATCGAAATGGTTAGCCAGCAGAATTTCCGTGGGGCAAACATATCGGTCGAATTAACCGGTATCCAACCAAAAGTACGCGTTCAACGTAAAGCGACACATCAACGCCCTCTGTTGGTGATACTGCGTAATTCGATTAGCGTTTTTTCGCTACACTTTTAGGTGTGAAATTCTGTAACACTGTTTTACTAGGTATAAAAAGTTCGCTGATATTTTGGTGTGGGATATTTTTATCGTAGAGTATTTTTTCCTTTATATAGGTAAGGTTTTGCAACGCATTCCTAGCCACTTATGAATGGAGTCCAAAACAGTTGGTGTCGCGACCTCGCCCGCCGTGTCAGCTCATGATGAAAGACTCTTATTGAGTCCGAAACTAGTCAAACAACCCTGATAAATACGCAAAAATAGGCCGTTAGTAATTATGAATCCGCCTCACGAAATTTATAATATTAACGACTGTCTAAACAAACATAATTTGAGAATATTGAGAGGAGTATAAAGTTAAGTCCATTTAAAAATCAAGACTGATAATACGATATTTGTCATTGGACTTTAGTCTTCAACGAAGCAATACCGTACAAACCTCTAAGTTTGTCTGGAAGTATTCGCTTCGAGTCTAAAACAACTTAGTCTGTAGAAAAGCTATTTCACCATGTACTGATATGCGCTGCTATAAATTATAGCGATCCAATGTATTAAAATGACAAGTCACGTCACTTGTCAAAAGGAATTACATTCAAATACATTTGAAGTTCTCTATTTGAATGTGAAGTTATAGACCGGGATAACTAGTCCATTTTTTTTTGTAATTAATTATTATCAAGATTATTTTATGTGAGTGACATTATTTTAACGAGGTGCCCAATTTCTGTTTGTAACTCTAGATGGTGGTAGCAAAGAGATATAGCAAGGAAAAAAAACATTTGATTACTATGACAAAAACTTGAATCATTCAAACCGATAATTACGGAAATTTGATCTAGAACTACTACGCAAAGCCTTAACATAATTAACAAAGATGAACCATAACACAAATAGTTCCTAGTTTATATAATCATACAATATAATTAATAATTCGTGATTAAAGAGCAATGACGTGACGAAATTAAGTGAATTGCAATATTGTGCGTACAGGACAGTGACGTAAGCACATCATTGCTTGTTAAATCAAATTCGGAATGTCATGGTGACCTAGAAACGTCACTGAGAAGTTTGCGAATTATTTCTTATTAGATTTAAAGGAGTTTCGATGTGTTCGGTGTAGATTAAACGAAATACTGGCTGGATTTTAATAATAATAAGTTTATTTAAAAAAAAAAGAAGGAGTATTTATAAGTTTGATGTGTCGCTGTGTATTTTTGCCCTCGCTAAAGTTGCTCGTGAATCGATATACCAATTTTGATATTGTTTTTCATTTAAAAGGTGAATTAGTGTGTGGGAGTGTTCTTTTAGGTGTTTTACGGAGATCGGACCAAAATATTTTGTCATGACTATTAGAATAAAGAATACTGTAAAAAGGGAATTTTATTGATTTGTTATAAATAATTTCTTTCGAAAAGCAAACGTATTTTTTTATCATATCTCACTGAAGTGGCATCCAGACTATACGCAATTGACACAATTCGGAACCTTGATTGAATTTGACAGATGACAGATTAAAAAAGCGACTTATTTTAAAACTAAACCCAAGTATTTTTTTTCTTTCTGTCTATGTTTTTGCTTTCATAATAGTAAAATATCAAAAGGAAAAAGATGTTCACACTGAAGAATTATTTTTACTATCTATTTAACTTCACTGCGGATAAATCTACGAATACTAGTTTTTGTAATATGTAAGTATAGAGTCACTTCGCACTAGTCAAAAAAATTTAATTCATTGCTGAATATAAGTAATTCACTATTTGTCTTTTCTAGAAGAAATTTTGTCGCAAATAGAATTTAAGGCAATCATTACCTAAAAAACTGTTTACTCACGCATATTTATCGGAATAGACCGACATTTTTAATTCGAGTAGCAACCATTTCGCCGCGTATGCTCATGATTGTGTGAGTCCGAAACTTATCAGACTATCACGATAAATACGCATAAGTACACTGTATCAAATAATCACAAAAATAATATCAAAAAATGTTTACCACCTAAGCCTACACTGTGGAATGCAATAAAGAATTGAGTATTGAGTATCACTTCACAATAGTTTTTAATATTATGTTAATTTAAGGAGGACGTATATTGTGTTTTGCTAAAAAACGTTCCAAGTTGGGAATAGAAGCGAAATGCTAGAAACAGACTTAATTCGTAACGGGTCGTTTTTCATGGGTTGTATTACAAGATTAGGGCGTACAATTATGGAAAGTCTTCGAAATTGAAGTTAATAAATTATTTACTACTATTATAGTATTAGTTTAGATATCTGATATCGTTATCTTCTGCTTCATCAAATTATAATTGAAGGCGGTGTTTGATTGTAAACTAGAGAAGCTCTAAAGAACTAACTGTCTACGGTAATACAAATTATTGAAAATAGTTGTAATTACTTATTTTAACGGAACACATTTTAGTACTTTGAACAACAACCTGTGACCTTTTGATAATATAAAATATTTTTTTATTATTGAAATGTAAAAATTTCATTTTAGCACAAATAATACTTAGTTTATTAAGAAACTGGCTGTTCACCGCGGATTTATAAGAGTGTTATAAAAAAATTGTTATGTTATGTGTCATCGCACTTAAGTGGTAACTGTCTAATAAAATATGATTTTTCTATTGTTTTTACAGATCTATGCAGTTAGTCTTATCACAAGCTTCGCTTTCTGTGTGACTTTTAAAGTGAACATAAAGTCTCCTTTTTTCTGTTTTTCTTGACAGAAAAAAGGACCCTTATTTTCTAAATGATACTTAATAAAAATGAAATTGTAGAAGCATTGTATCACTTCCCGATAATCTTCGTTATGCGCCGCAAAGGTGGTCCAGACTTAGTGGAGATAATTAACCACTAATACACGGTTATTATATTATAAAAAACTTAGACGGTTCTGCATAAGGATACTACTATACATAGAACTTGTCTGTAATATGTTGTCACGTTTTAGAAAAAAAGGTTTTCTTAATAAATATTACGCTTACAATACATTTTTCAGTTCATTTTATACAGATGTCTTTTTATGTTTTAAAGTTATATTTTGTTAGTTACGCAAATGTTATACATTGCCAGTATTTATTATTAAGTCGTGTTGTTCTAGTTGAGTACTCGAAAAAAATACAGAGTTGAGTACGTAATTTTTTTACAGAAATTTAAGAACAAAACAATCTCGATTAAAAGGAATGGAAATATTCTATTTCCATTTAGTTTTCTAAAGCGACTTCACACGTTTCAACAAGCAGTCGTAAGAATAAAGACACGTTTTACTCTGATTAATATTTTTTGTACGGAACCCCGAGACCTCCCCCAGAGGCTTTCACTCCATTTAAATCTGATGGAATTCAAACGGTTGCATTTCTGATTCCTTGTTTTAAATTTTTGAATAGATTTGCGTTCTGATTTCGAATTAGATGTTCTTTTTTAATTTTTTCTTGTAACTGCCTGTTTTTTTTTGTGACGCGTTCGTATTTTAAATTGTTTTTTTTCTGTTTGTTTGTGATTAGTTGTAGTTTTAAATATATTTTTCGTGTATGTAGTTTGGTTATGAAGTTAAATAAAAAAATATATTTATTTATTCATTAATTTTACGAGAATTGTTTTCATAAAATTTAATTACTACACCTAAAATATCAAATTGCTATTGTATCTAATATAATATTAAGTTATTTTATGAGAACCTTACAATGTTAATATCCTATAATCCTTTTAGTTTTACCTATTTCCGACATTAAATAATCATGTAAAGGAAGCAAAGTATTCCGAAATGCTCCACTCAATTTACATAAAAGCCGTTATCTTCAAAGTAAGTGTAAACAGTACTCAGAAATTTGAAGGAAGTCAGGTACAACTGAAGTACAAAAGTAACATCAAGGAACAAATTAAGAACTTACCACTCAACACATTATCCGACACCGAAATGCCTCAAATACAAAACAAAAATCTTAACCAAACTTTTTATTCACAAAAAGCACTCAAAATTACACGAAAAAGTTTCTATACTTTTTCACATTAAACGTCAACTACTTAAAAAAAAATCACTTTAATAAACACATCTGTCACACAACACGTCACTCGATATTCGAATCACTAACGTATACGGACTGTCCTCGCTACGAAAGTGCTACGGCGCGCTACGTCGTGCCGCTACGGGCGCGTGTCTACCACTGTGCGTAGATGATGGCGCGCCCCCTATCGGGGGTTTCCGAAACTTACCACGAGCGGTTGGTAGAGCGATTTATTGAACAAGTGGAGTTTTAGTAAAAAAGTTTTTACTTCATTGGTACTGCAACCCTTCGGGGAAATGGACACCAAATTATCGTGTCAGTTAAAGGGAAGGCGGGGTTCTTCGACTATAACGTATGTGTCGTCATTTTCGTGAACATGCTTTGCTTGAGTTTTTGGGCGGATAGCATCAGTCGGGAAGACAATTATACGAGAAAGTTTTGGACAATACATACATGGAGCGTGTTGGTAGATTCACTCTAAGAGCTGATGAAAAAAATACTGGAAATAAAATTTTATAGCATTAGTAAAATTTTGAATTCTGTTTTTTCAAAACTTCAACTATTTCGCGATTCCAGTAAATGACTATAGATAAAATTAAAAACTTAATCCTCATACAGAATCGGTAATTATAACATGACTGAAAATTGTCAAAACACGTCATATAAAAACATGTACGTACCAGTTACAAAAGTACCAAAAAAATCCAACAAGAAGGTTTTATACCAATAAATAATTCAGCACTTACGAAGTGAACTCGATCGCCTGATTCGGATATTTGTATTCTGATATCAAAGGGTTGCTATGCGGACAGCTTCGGAGCATGGAATGTGAGATATGATTTTAAAGTGCCTTTTATAACAAATATTTGGCGCAAGTAAAGCGGTTTCACGCCAGAGATATATTATTACTGGAAATGGTTTTTTTTTAACATGCTAGACATTGCCCTGAACTTATCTATACTAGATGTGCGACAGAGAAATCAAAACCAGATTTAGTCAATTCTTTCGCACATACATGACGCAACGGTTTACGGGTTTATCGGGATTGTCCGACTAGTTTCGGACCCAATCGGAGTCCGCAATCATGAACCGCCGCTACAATTAAAGAAAAAGTTATAAAAAATAAATGAAATCTAAAAAAAATAGATAGAAAGGAAAAAGGTGGACATAATAATAGCTTATTTAGATAAAAAAAATAACGAGCGTTTATATATGTGAAATTAGTGTTGTCCCCTGCCGAAATCAAACCTCTTAGTGGTTACGCACCATAGACAGTAAAGGTATAATAATATACGCTCAAAGTTTAAAACGAATAGGGATGATGAAAATTTTTTTTTGCAGTGTCCATTGTAGATTTTTGTATAATAATGGATACGTATTTTTTAATTTGTCCCGCAAACGTAAATTGACCAAATTACAGTGAATGAAACTTACGCGTGACGTCACGATTGAGTATAAATTCGTAAATATCGTTACGTCACAAGTCCCCTATCCTAAACTTTAAAGCAGTTAATCTTTGTCAATTCTCGTTTTTATGAAATAGGAAAAAATACGTGTCTCATACTTTTCAATTATCTAACTGAGGGACTAATGAGATTTATTCTTTTTATAGCCAGTCATCATCCCTATTGTCATGATCTCAGAAAACTTAAAAATCCCCGATACACAGAACTAGTCCAAACACTCCTGCCTACCCCTTCAACAATACAATCATGAATATATTCAAACATATTCGATTGTAAAGTACTCCGGAAAGATATCAGAGTTATTTGACGTCAGTACATTATTCACGTTTATGGCGGACATTAATCTCACTGCAAAGTTTTGGGGAAAACATCTTGAGAGTCAACGTGCTTCCACACAGTTAGGAAGATACTCTGGATGTTATAGATAGCTGATATGTATATATATATATATATATAATATGTAGGATAAGAAATGAATAAAGAAATGATATTCATTTCGCTTGAGAACTAATTTATACCGACCAACTCTATGTACCTACATTTTACGCAAATAAAGAATTATTATTATTATATAAATAGCCGAGTGGATAGATCACTACACAAAACCCATCGTAGTTCAAGAGATATAGATTGGTGATAGACATACGGACAGACAGCGGGGATTTCGTAATAGGATTCCCTGTTTTACCTTTTGAGTACGAAACCTTAAATTTACGTCACATTTGCTAAAGTACTTAACTTAAAAACCATTTAACTAAAGGTTAACAGTCTTGTTGGGTAATTGTTGAAATGCGACTGAAAACCAGTGTAAAAGTGCAATAACGGTCTCCTTCGTTTTTCCTTCTTTCTATTTATTTTGTTTTATATTTTTTCGTCAAAAAAGTCACGTCGAGATACTTTTAAGTAACTAACCAAACGAAACAATAGGTGTTTTAGTCTACTTAATACCTATTTGTTATAAAATAAACCTAATTCTATCAAAACCTATCGAGTTATGTTGAGAAGAAACACATAAAAACATCCAAGATTTCTTGTTAATTTTCACACACGTGTGGTTTGTAACTAAACTGGTCAAGTATCCAAGAATAACGAGGTGTCGTGTACGAGAACTAATTTGTTACTGCCATAATAGTTCCACTTTCAGAGAGAGATAGAGCCATACTAGCATATAGCGCCATCTCTTTCTCGCCACGTGACTAATTCAACAGAAACACTACGGTATACGCCACATTTTCCGTACCGTTTATTCAATCAGCATGTAACACTAACCTATTTCGATTGTTAACAGGAAAAAAATAAACGAAACGTCAACTCGATTACAATTTAATCGAGAACATTCTTAAACCGCTTCTTTACACAATACATTTCCGCGTAACTCTATTACGGAGAAGTAAAAGAACATCATTTATTATAGGGCATTGTGTGAAGAATCGATTTGAATCGAATCGAATCGGAGAATTGAGAGATAATCGTTATTTTGTTGTGTCCCTGTAGGTTCCGCTGTCTGTTGTAGTATACTGCAGTGTTACTGTGACTAGCAATGCGTGGATTTGCAATAAACGGCCGGTTGATTGATTTCTTGTACGTGTTCTGGGCTTTTCTTACTGTCCTTTAAACAGCTTTTATTTATTTATTTACACGTTTTTATGCGAGAACAGTGTTTGTCAGATAATTGTAGGTTAATACAGACATAGTAAGAAGTGCATTGGCAAATTGTGACTGAATTTGGTGGGATTACAATCATAGCAAATTTAATGATTATGAAAATAATGATATTATATACTCATATCCGTTTTTATCAAGATTGCCCGACTTGATTCAGACGAAGTCCTTTACTAGGCGTAGATATATAACTCAGTTACGTTTACGCTTATTAAATGTATAAACGAAATTTCCTTAGAAACAAATCTCTTGTTATTTCTCTAAAAAAATTATTAGTTCCTTAACACACGATTTTTTTTTAACAGAAGAATTTTAGCAGTAAGGAATTTAATCCTTGTGTCGCGGGGGGTTTCACAACCATTTAAATCAAACGAAACACTCAGACTAAGAACATAAATCATGATATCACACAATTGATTTATTAAGTAATACTAATTTCACGAATAATTAACACAAACGCAATTGAGCTAACAAATTGATTAACGAAATAACCTCGTTTTAGTCTACACATGATTCAGCTATTAAGTTAATTTCTATTAAAGACTAGCTGTTGCCCGCGACTTCGTCCACGTGGTTAGAATTTTCCCCGTGTTTTCCACATTTTCCATTATATCTTCGCTCCTATTAGTCGCAGCGTGATGTTAAATAGCCTATAGCTTTCCTTGATAAATGGTCTATTCAACAAAAAAGAATTTTTCAAATCGAACCAGTAGTTCCCGAGATGCGCGTTCAAACAAGCAATCAAACAAACAAACTCTTCAGCTTTATATATTAGTATAGATTATCAGATCAACTATTCTTATTGCTTGGATTTCGTAAGTATTCTTAATACATTAATAAAAGAATAAAAACATATTAGGCAATGGGTGTCGCTGGATTCGAAAACAAAAACACCTAAGTTAATCGTAGTAGATCCAAAAAACTAGCGTGATAATACTTATCAGGAAAGTATCAATTACGTAACACTTACAATTATTAACGAGGTGTTGCAGTTAAACACCGTTTTTCGTTATTTATAATGAGGGTTTCACATGCATTGTGTTTCGTTGGCACTCGTGCTAAGGACTAAGTTGTTTTTAGTTTGAGTCAATTAAAAAAAAACTATAGTGTTTCACCGCGAAAAGTGGGGAGGAAAGTTAAGTAATATTATAGTTCTTAGTTAAAAATTTACTTTAGTAATAAGACAAGTAGATAAGAGTGCCTCTGCTGAACAAAGGTATAGAGAGATTGAGCATTGATCTCTACTTAAAAGCGTTTAAGCGGTTAAAAAACGTGACTGGCTTGTTGGTCGAGTCGAGTTCGATTCCCACTCTAGCTGGAAAAATGTTTAAGTGGTGAGCATAATGAATTGTTTTGTGTGAGGAAGTATTTTTTTATTATACGTATGTTTTAAGAAATAAATATATATGATAATCAGATGTCTAGTACCCATGGGTAATACAAGTTTCGCTTAGTTTGCGACAAGATGGCGTTGTATGAAAGTTGTGTAATGGTGTTATTAAATAAATAATTATCTTAATTAATTCAAAAAGTCTCCAAATAAATACTTTGTTAAACAATTTTACAACCAGGTAAACTGCACATGAAAATACTTTTATTGTGAATACATTATTTTATTATTAAAATGATAAAGGACGGCAATTGCGGTGTTAAGCTGTGTTCACACGAACTCGGATTGGAATAATGTCATTTTGAGGTTATTTCGATTTTTTTCTTTTGAACTACGTATAATAAAGGAAGCCATAATACTGTTGTTATTTATATAATAGATATAATCATTTTGACATCAAAATTCATTATAATATTTAACAAAATATTAACGTTTAACATTCGATATTTTAGTGTAAATTTTATCGGACAGCTATTTTTATAATAGCATATTTAATGACGACCATTCATTAGCCTAGCCTTTTCCCAACATGTTGGGGTCGGCTACCAGTCTAACCAGTTTCAGCTAAGTACCAGTGTTTTACAAGGAGTGACTGCCTATCTGACCTTCTCAACCCAGTTACCTGGGCGACACGATACCCCTTGGTTAGACTGGTTGTCAGACTTTTCAAGCTTCTGACTACCTGTAACGACTGTCAAAGACGAAGAATAACAGCCGGGGCCCACAATTTAACGTTTCTTCCGAAACACGGAGGAACTCCTTATGACAAAGATGGTCACCCAACCGCGTTAAGCATAGCTTAACCTGTGATCGTTTCACTTCTGCGGTTATAGCTTAGCTTAGCTTATAATATATATATCCTTACTTTTTGTAGGAGTCAAAGATTTTCTTGTGCCAGTCAGATTCTTCCTATTAACTTAGATCAACTTGTGCAGTTATAACTTATAAATAAATAAATAAATAAATGCGGACAACATCACATACATTGTTCTGAACCCAAAGTAAGTTGCTAAAGCACTTGTGTTATGGAATTCAGATACAACGAAGGTACCACAAACACCCAGACCCGAGGCAATGTAGAAATGTGAATTTTTACATTGACCCAACCGGGGATCGAACCCGGGACCTCAGAGCTAGCGACACCTTGAGACCGGTGCGTACGCCACTCGACCACGGAGGTCGTCAAGACTTAGAGAAGGTCTTCAAAAACTTATTTGTACCGTGACGCTCTTGAGATTTGACCATTTTCTAAGACACCCCCCACCAACCCAGCCCCAAAAATATTTTCCAATTGTAATAATACAAACCTAAATAGTAAAATGTTATTAGAAAAACATATTGTTTTATTGAACATTCAATTCATGCTTTCAAATAACATCGTTTGGAGCAACAGAAATAGTTCGAAATACTAATACTAATACTAATGGTCAACAATATAATTCTGCATTCAAAATCAGAGGCCAAGTTTATCATAAAATGGGCTCATTGCTACCCATGCCAAACGAACCACATATTTTTTTATGCACAATGAATTGTTTAAAATATTCAAATCACACATGCACAAATTACAAAGCAATAATCACGCTTTTATAATTGCCATTAATCCTGATAAAACACCAGCTGGAGGACATATTGATGCACCTGTTGTTAAAGACGTTGCTGGAATCATGGTTGGCGATCATACAGGTACGTACACGAGAAATTGTGATTCGTAGAAGAAAAACATATTGTTTTATTGAAAATAAGTACAAAATCAAAATAGAAGGACAAAAAGAGATGTTTGACTAATGTGAAGGATGTACTTGCTTTTCTGAGCACAGCTGTTTTTACTTAGAGTATAAAAGTACTGAAAATCAAATTTTCCCATTTCTAGTTCTGACACACAGATAGTTTACGAATTCTGACCGTAATATTTACTACGTATATAGTCGGTGACCGAGAACTGAACTCCGATCAATGAAGTCCCAGGCCGGTGTCTGGCCGCTCATACAAATGTCATTCATTACAACTGATGGCTAGACGGTCGACGTCTGAATACTAGAACAAAGCTTATGACCAAGTATTTATGTATTTCTAACCTAGAAATATTGGAAGTTTAGGAAATATGATGTTTTGTAAGATAAGATATAGACTTTGTTTTTTTTTTGGTTGTAAGGGTAAAGTTTTCAAACTATACTATCTATATACTAATATATAAAGCTGAAGAGTTTGTTTGTTTGTTAGTTTGAACGCGCTAATCTCAAAAAGTACTGGTTCAAATTGAAAAAATCTTTTTGTGTTGAATACACCATTCATCAAGGAAGGTTATAGGCTATATACCATCATGCTGCAACTAATAGGAGCGAAGATATAATGGAAAATGTGAAAGAAATAGGGCAGATATAGATCATAACTTATATCTTCTAACCACGTGGACGAAGTCGCGGGCAACAGCTAGTAAATAATAAAATTCGAACAGTATTCGATCAGCATACATTTTAATTCTAAAATCGCTAACATATAGTGGTGCTATCCATGTGGAAACTTTACAACATTATCGTCTTTATTTATATTCAGTAAATTGAAACTTTGAAAGAGCCATATTCCTTGAAAGTATCAAATATCGTGTTAAAGATATCAAATTGACCAAGACATTCTGTATACAGTCCCACTACAGATAAATTCCAAATTTTTTGTTGTCAATCGATGTTATTTACAGACTCTTAATAGTTTAAATGACGGTGTATTTTATTTGTTCCTTTTTATCTGTTTTAAGGTTAGTATAAGACCTCAGCAGCGTTTTTTCTGGCACTTTTTTTGTTGCCCATTAACATTTCAGTTATTACAAAGTAACTGTAAATTGAATGGACAATTAATTGTTGTTAAATTAAAATATTAAGCGTTACTGATAAGACATTTAACATTCCAAAGAATAAGCTCAGTTTTTCAGCCTTCTAGACTTATGTTTGTAAAACCCTCCACATCATCATCTCAGCCTATCGCCGTCCACTGCTGAACGAAGGCGTCCCCCAAAGAGCGCCAACCACCCCGGTCCTGAGCAGCCCGCATCCATATACAAGGATTAAATTACTGAGTATGGTAGACGTTTTTAAACAAAACAAAATTAATATTCTTGTTCATCCAATTACATATCCCCCAAAAAAATATATCCCGCAAATATGAAACCGCCTTTATACGTCGAAACTCCCAAAACGGAAATCTATAGAAAACATTGATTTACAATTGTAAATTATTAAGCAAAAATGTTCGGTGATAATATAAATATGAATATACCGCATTTAAAACTAACGAGTGTTATGATAATTTCATTGTCAGTACCCCGTTGAAAGCAATCATGAAATGCATTTGTGAATTGATTATTAAACACGGAGATGTATACTGTAAAATTGGAATTATTACTCAGAGAACGGTGTCTATTTGTCCGTCCCTCTGTCACTCGTATGTATCTCATGAACCGTGATGGATAAATAGTTTTCGCAGATTGTTTGCTGTTATAACAACATAGAGTTAAAAGACAAGGTTACGGTAAAGTTAAGTTAAGCAACGTTTTTTATTAGTAAGTAGTATTTTTTGGATAACAGTTAAGGTTGCCCACTCGCTCTCGTTCTATTATTGTTCCATTACCTTCTTACTCATAGTATGAACCCCTGAGTTTGTTTCGACATTTCTTCTCAGGGTAGTCAGATAGGAAATGTCGGCTCCAGCGTTCTTATAAAAAGACATGTAAAAGTGATGAAATATCCTATTTGCAGAATAAATGATTTCATTTCATTTCATATTTCATACGGTCTCACGGTCTATCTGTATGTAAGTTCTTACCAATACTTTATTTCTTTAGATTTTTATCTGCATAGATACAGGCCATAAAGTTATAAGAGAAAGCATATAAAAAGCTCTCGAGCTAAAATTGATGTAGTTGTGAGGTTAAAAAACATTAAAAAGAAAACTGGCGAATTGAGAACTCCCTCCTTTTTGTAGCCGTAGAAAACCGATTTAAAATAAACACATCATATCGCAATAATATGTAAACATTTAAACTATATATTTAACCACTAGCTGTTGCCCGCGACTTCGTCCCCGTGGGTAGAAGATATAAGTTATGATTTATACCTGCCCTGTTTTTTTCACATTTTCCATTGTATCTTCGCTCCTATTGGTCGCAGCGTGATGGTTTATAGCCTAAAACCTTCCTCGATGAATGGTCTATTCAACACAAAAATATTTTTTCAATTTGGACCAGTAGTTCCTGAGATTAGCGCGTTCAAACAAACAAACTCTTCAGCTTTATATATTAGTATATAGATTTTATATTTTGTATATCTTCCGCTAGTAATAGCCAATTTTCTTCAATCATCATTATAACATTCGATTCAAATTAAAGTACCAAATAAACAAATGTCTTAGATAATGTTTCCATACGGAACTCATGAAATGTATCTCACGAATTAAATATAACTATTAATCATTACGTTATTACTGATAACTATAGGTTACGTCAAATAAACGTTGTTTTCATAGTTGCACTTCATTTAACGTGAATAGCAAAATAGAACCTCCATAATTCAAAATCGATTTATTTAATACCGAGCTGCGAACTAACGCCCACAACTAGTGTTTCTTGTTTGTTTGTTTGTCGTTCCGGTTGGATTATTGCAAATCAATTTTGAGGCTCTTCCCGATAAGCTAGCAGGCAGAAATTTTCAAGGTAGCTTCAAATCTCCGATTCCAATGCAATTTACAACTATAAAAAAGGCTGGCCCGAATATGATACAACTTGAATGGAGTGACACTTTAAAACATTTTTTAAATCTATTAATATTTTTGAATTCAAATTTAGGCTGCGTTGACACCAGAGAAGTGCGATGGAAACGTGTCGAGCAAAGATATCCGCTGAGCATTTCCAAATGCTGAGCTGTGCTGACCGAGGCGAGGTATATGAAGCTATTCTATTGGTTCTTTACAAACACTTCCCTCACTAGGCATCTTCACACATCTCTAGTGGAAACGCAATCTGTATCGGTTCTCAAATCCCTCCTGAAACGGGACCATCGAAGCAAACCAAGATCGTGTCAGGTTCCATAGGTCCAACTCGATCTCAATGCGATTGATTGTCAACTGTTTATATACCTTATTGTTCCATTGATGAGGGTCACTATCGTGCAGGAGTACACAGAAGAAGGTGATTACTAGGTTTTCCTTTAAAAAAATATCATTACTCCTCTCACTGCATTCTAAGACTGTGTCCGCTGATGAGTCTAGACGAACCTGAGAAACAACAAAATGGGAAGGCGGTAAGGAATCAATCCTTGTGTTGCGGGTCTTTTCACGACTATACAAATCACGTGCACACAGACACCCAGACTCAGAACAAGCAATCGTGGAGCACACAAATGTTTGTCCTACGCGGGGATCGAACGCGAGATCAAACGTCCAGCCATCTGCATACCAATCCGGCAATTAACCCTCCGAACCAATTAATTAAACGCCCAATTTAATATTATCAAATACGGACACTAGTATCTACTGATTGCTCAAACGAATTAAAACGGCAATAGTTCATTAAATTCAGTATCGTTTACATAAATATAAAAATGATTTTCAATTCCCTAATTTAAAATTCATTGGAATATTTGGATGAGTACCTTTATATTTTTATTTGTATTCGTTTAGCTATAACTGCACAAGTGAGTCGATCAAAGGTTAAACTACGCTTGACGCGGTTGATCCATAGATGGGTGACCATCTTTGTCATAACGCTGGCACGTTTCATTGTGGGTCCCGGCCGTTATTCATACATCTTTCAGTCGTTTCAAAGAAGCTGGAAAGTCTGACAGCCAGTCTAATTAAGGGGTATCGTGTTGCCCAGGTAACTGGGTTGAGGAGGTCAGATTGGCAGTCGCTCCTTGTAAAACACTGGTACTTAGCTGAATCCGGTTACACTGGTAGCCGACCCCAACATAGTTGGGAAAAGGTTAGGCCGATGATGATTAGTTTTCTCAATTTTGTTCAATTCCATTAACTATTTGCCCATAATTTTAAACATTTTTTTTTTCAGATATTTTGCCTTTACTTCCAAAGCATTTCCTCTTAAACCTCAATATGTTACAAAGTTTAACTTAATCTAACACCGGAAAGTGTTCTAGTGAAACTAATTATAAGTTTGTAAAATATTATAATGAGGCAGCATTAAGATAAGTTAGATATCTAATTATGGTTTGAAGTAGAAATCTAATCTTTACAACATCAGGGAGCTTGCCATCATCTCTTTATAGCTTAACGTAATTTTGATGCAGTTCTAGAAGAGTGACAGCGTGACTTTTCGGCGTAAAACGTAGTGTCACTACGCCAACTGCTTTGAATGCACTGATAGCCGACTGGTCGACGTCACCATACCAAATACGCTGTGCTAAACTTTTCGCGGGCTCGGTCCCCGGGTAGGGCAAGCATTTGAGTTGAAAATCATCGGCTTCCAGACACACCGGATTTAACCAGAAGTACCCTTGTTTTACAAGGAGCGACTGCTTTGACCTCCTCCTTTTTTTTGTTAAGTCGAGGGAATCCTCATGGACACCCACTCCCTCGGGGAAGGATATGGGTATTGTCAGACTCTTGCTGACTTAAAATGAACCGCCCCGCTACGTCATCCGCGATTTGTGTCGGTGAATGGCAATACGTTGCAATCCTTACTAGAAAGTTTTATTTTAATAATCTTATGGGGATTACAAGACATTCTTTAATTTTTATTTGTAGACCTAAGTGCCTATTTTTATTTGATGCTTTTATAATAAATCCAGGAACAATGATGATGGCTCTGACGTAACGTGGTTTTCCTATCAAAAAAACAGTAACATTTAATCACAAATACCTAAATCACCGCAACATATCACATGAAGCGACAAATCGATTCCATTTTAGTATTAATCGATTACGTTTAGTCGATTTCCTGGATACCGAGTGCTACCAACATTACCACGAAGCAATTAAGCTATGAAACTGTTGATCACTGCAGACCATAAATTATTACACATCATAAACCCTTTCGCTGTGGTTCATTCAATTAATGAACATTGAATGTACTTATGTACCTATACGAGGTACAATCGGTAACAACAGTCGTTTAATACAATTCGATTGAAAAAGGGGTTATTTTCAATGACGTGGGAAATTGTGTTTTGTTTATTTAATCTATACTTCATTTATTATAGCATTAGACAGAAGTTAAAAAGGGTTCTTTTTAAGGCACACTTTGAACAAAAATACAACAAACATATTAAAGTTGTGACTTACGCCGAATTTATTACACATCTATATATATATCCGTTCGTACAAAATCATTGTAATTATTTCAATACTTAACCTTATGAAATTAAGTGACTTTCATTTAAATATATTAATTCAGCCATATTAAAATTCCAGTGTCAATGCTAAAAACTTAAAAGAATCAGCGATGCACAATACCCGGAACGTTTTTCCCTTCAGTATAATCCTACCAAATCTAAGAGGTTACCTAATCCTTTCATAAGTTGTGACAGAAGGGATTTTCTCATTTTGTCGGTTTCTGTCATTTGAAGTTATATGTCACAAAAGTATCTATCTGTGTCATTCACTTGTGAATACTCCATCCTGTTCGTTGTTATTGCCAAGTTTTTGTGATTTTGTTGTTATTTTTTACTGTTAAGTTATTGTTTTCTTATCGTTACTAGTGTTGTTATTGGGTTGTTGTTTTGTTTTATAATTTAACATAGAAATAAAATGTTTCGCTCTCCTGCTTCTACGAGCCATTTTTTTCTAATCTTATAATAAATGAAGTATAGGTATATTGTTAAGCTTACTTTGATACCTATTTAGCACAAAGTTTTTTGTGTTGTTTTTTAAGATGGAAGCCATTTGATTAGGTACTTTAAAAAGGTAAACAATCTTGGTCTTTTGATCAAACTCTTAAAAAATAAATAAAAAACTTATGTACTTCACGGGTACATTTCATTTAAAAACCTCAACGACTGAAGTATACGTAGACAATATGCTATGAAATTAGAAAACTTGACATGTTACTACTAGAATGACATTCCACCCCGACAAGTGACGTCACTTGGCTTGTCAGTTCCATACATTTCATAGGAAATGTATCTTGTCTATAATGGCATACTATGGTAACTGACTTATGTCACCGACTGTACGAAATGCGTGTTGCAATTGTCTGATTCCGAATATTTTTGGGTGTTAATGACATTTACGAGCAACCAAATTTCGGTATTGTTTTAATATTCCGCTGCCGAATTTCGGTTGTAAATCAACTTTTAATGTGGACAGTTTATTGATGCATATTTTTTTGTTATTTTTGAGGTGTCCTACATGTTTTTGAGGTTTATTTTGTGGGTTTTAAATATGTTACTTGATAATACGGTGTTCCTTCAAAAAAAAAGCATGTAACAGAAAATGCATTTTTAACGACTCTTGCTCCAAATAATTTTTAATAATTTAATTTTGTGTGATTCACGAATGCTTGTTCTGAGTCTGGGTGTCTTTGTGCATTTGAATTGTTAACATTCAAGTCACATGCACAAATACAATTAGTTTGACGTCATGACACATATTGTGCATGTTATTTGTTATAAGTGAATTGTTTTCGTTGTGCTCTGCATTATAAATCTATTATTAAATTAATTCTAATAGATGTCCACTATGTCCAGTCAGGACGCAAGACATAAACAACCGTATTGATATTTTTGACAAAAAAAAACTAAAGATTAAAATATATAGTTAGCACCTAAAAAACATCTTCTAAAAAGGTCAGCCTATGAACTTGTATTGAATATTATGAGGTTCTCTATAAATACTTGCCAGAACAAATAATAAAATATGTGTTTTAGGGTTACCCGAAACCTTCACAAGAGGGTGCAAAAAGGGTTACGGGTTTGTTACACAAAAGGGGATGTTATTATAAGGTCGTATATTTTTCGCCATATGTAAGTTTCGTGCAGCAATTTTGTTTATACTTAAATCTAGTCGAACAAGAAAGACCAGATGCCTAGTAACCACCAGGGCTAATGAAAATTGAGAAAAAGAGTCTTTTTAATTTGTAGAATAACTTTCGTGAGGTGGTGATATAATTTAATTTAAATACGGCTAGATCATGTCGCGAAATCGCCGCCGTGTTAACTCATTCTTAAGATTAATGATTCTGGCTGGGTCCCGATAAATACGCGTGAATAAACCAATATTTTTTTTATTTTTTTTTAAATCTTATTTTATTTAGGGGCCTTTAGTTACAATTATGACCATGCCAGCCCCATCGTAACCTAAACATTTACTTATTCTAGCTTATCTTATTAATCATCTTATAAACTAAATTATTAAATACATAGTTAGGACAACCACGATTTCTGATATTTTTTCATCTAGCCATCTGTGTCCTTTCTAAGCCGCGCATGGCGACGCCGCGGCGCCGGGACCGTCCACCCACTGGCTCCCATTGCGTGGTAAGTTTCACCCAGATGTCACTGTCCATGCTGGTGACGTACAAATGCCTGCTGCCTCTCGAGTCTCGATGGTAGTAAGACTATTGCAATATTGGAACAGAGACATTGCTGTTCACCGTGCATTATAAGTAAAATTAAATTCAGATGTGCTTGTTGGACTACCGCCACGTCTTAAAGTAATATTGCTACGGTTATGGACTTCGCCAAGCACAAGGGGCACACGACCACAGCTATCATTTAAAAAATCTATAAAAGATAAATATAATGAATAATATACAAAGGTATATTGTTCTTGTTTTATAATTTTCAGTACGCTATTTTATCGTCCTTGGATTTTAGTTCTTTTTTTAACATACACTTTATATGTACAATAATACAGACAAAAGAGGTCACGCTATTATTCAATAAATAAACGACTGATTTATTTCAGTATTTCAATATTGTATTTCATTTATAAATTAACTTTTGAAACAAAAGACACTGAAATTGCAACCTACTTAACTACCTAAACAAATAGAATATAAATACAAAATAATCCTCAACAAAACCTGTATATTTTCTTTGTTCTAACTAAGTACATGAATAACAAAACCGCTTAATAAAATAATAAACATAAAACCCCATCGAAGCTACCTAAGGGAAGGGCCCAATAAATTCCCCGTAAGCCAAAAAAGGTTAGCGATAGGTATATAGAACCTTCGCAATTCGTATGCTCTTATCCTGCGAGATAACGGTGATATAAGGTAAAGGGAACCACTTTGGGTTGCCAACAACCCTTACCAGTATTTATAAGTTTATTCTACGTTTTTTGTGGGAAATAAGTCATTAAAGTTTTTTAAAGGTTATGGCTTAAGCATTGATTTTTTAAACGTTAATTTATTATGCACAATATCCGCTATATTGTATTTATAGCGATTATCACTACATAGTATTAAACTAAGTTGTTATTTCTGTCGCTCCATCCCTTTGAATGCTTCAATCTTTAAAACTACTAATTGATGCGTTTTCTTTAATAGATAACGTGATGCAAGAGTTTGGTTGATAATAAAACCTTAACCTTTTTGAAAACTTGCTCCATAGTTTATAGGAAATCGACCAGTCTATGCTTTTACATTCTTCTTCGATGGCGGATCGCTTAGCACAAGCATTTATGTGTGTCTTTGAGCCTATGACTTTTTTGTGAAAACCCCGCGATGCAAAGATTATACCTATTCTTTAGTGAGTGAGTTCGTCGTTACTCTATTACATTGTACATTCAGAAAGATACATAAATTACAATAAGATTATACATCACCCTAATTAAGCTCTTAACACCACCTTCAAAATTTACGATTCATTATACAAGTATTTTAATTATGTACTCACAACCCTAAAAACAAGGGGGCCAATATTCAGATATGAAAAACATGTCTCAAGTTATTTCAAAATATCAACGACGATAAACAAACAAATATTTATCAGAAGGTTGGCAGCCCTATTTCAGCTGGAATACAAGTAACAACTGAAGGACGAACTAGCCCTTTCAGATTCTTTCGAGTGGAAAAAAAACAATTTACTCGCTTGTATACCTCTTCTTGATAGAATTTGCATAGGAAACCTACATACCTACGTCTTGAAAACTATTTTAAAACGTAGATATCTATTGTTTTTATTTGGTTTGGTACAGCGTGCATTATTAGAACTCGCTTATGTATGAAATACTACTTTTGTTCGTAAAAAGAAACAACTTTCTGAAAGCGTTCAACATCTATTACAAAATAGTGGTCAGGTGCGATCTAGACTCACGACAATAAGGGTTCCGTATCTAATAGTCGGTTGGGTGACATCCTACTACTATTATAAAGGCGATAGTTTGTAAGTATGGATGTATGGATGTTTGTTACTCTTTCACGTAAAAACTACTGAATGGATTTGAATGAAACTTTACCACAATATAGCTTATACATCAGAATGTGAGATGTCAGATGTGGACGAAGTCGCAGGCAACAGCTAGTAGGTAAATATGTGTATTTGACGTCGGTTACCCACTAATTTATTTATCTCCCGATTAAAGTAATGACCTTAACAATAGTTACTTAAACTAGGTCAGCGTAGGTTGTTATTGCGGCAACAGAAAATCATCGTCTATGAAAAAGTGAACCTTCATTTTGTACCATTTGGGTATGTAGCAGAAAAAAAAACTAGTTGACAATAATTGACTGGCGGTTTTCAAAAAATGTTGATAGACTACCACAGAATTGGCTTTTCAAAAGTGACCGGGTCTGTGAATACTCTTTATAGAAAAACACCGTTCCAAACAAAAAAGAAAGAATCAGAACACAAACCGATTGTTATTACGAAAATTCTTAAAAAACTCAACAAATAAAAGTCTCGGTCCCCATCAATATTAAAGTTCAACACAATTTATTAAATCGACCGAATACAGTTACTGTTTATCTTAATGATTTGTTGCGCAATGCTTCTGCGATTAAAGTCGGCTGAAAAATAAATCGATTGAGCAATTAAATTGAGACGCGCTGAATTTTGCTACACTATTTTTTTCAGGCACCGTTTTTTTGTGACCGTTGTTATTATGCTAGATTATAATGATAGAGTTCTTATTTCTGTTATACTTGTAGTAAATTGTGGTTACTTTAATAGTAAATTCATTACCTAATGCCATTAAAATTACCTGCAGTACATACAAAATACGTAACTATTTCATTTTTTTAACTATCAAACTGGTCGGCAAAAGCCTCTATATGTAGTGTAAAATAAAAATTGATTACTAATATTTCCATCTATAAATATTGTGAAACACTATTATCATTCACACTCACCAAACCCCTTTTTACTGAATTTCCATGAATTCTCCTATTGTTCCGATCAACATATCTGTGAAAAAATGAACATAGTTATAACTCTAAATTACTAATGGTTTTTAACAAAAGCTAAACGCACAAATACTCGTACACTTCAGCATTAGTTATCACATCATCGGAAAATTGTTGCAATATTTCAGTATCGAGTTGTTGTAACAAGTTGCTAACCTGTCAACGGCAGGCGCTGAACAAACTATATTTTATACATTTAATAATTACTTACAAAGGTTTACTGAAGTATATCTAATATCAACTAAACATTGACAATTATGATAAGTAAGTAGGTAAAATCGCTATCTGAAATAATGTAGTTTTATTTTTGTTAGATTTACCACCACGGAATATTTAAATTTCAATTTTATGCTCTACTAACTGTTCTCATAAAGCTTAATCCAATGCAACTACTATTCGATAGCCATTCTTTCCTCTTAGTTTGCACCTTAGTGCAACATCAAATTCAAAATCGGCAGGCGTTAAACGTTAAATTACAGAAAAATTCACTCTACTAGCACGATTCCAAAACGTCATTCTTTAAAAATTATACGTTATGTTAGAAATAAAAATTGCGTCTGTAATATGAATATTTTCACTCTACGACGCTACTGTGAACACTGCACCCTAATCCGAACATTATTAATTGCATTAGCTCAGCTTTTACGCCGAGCCACCGTTTTCAGTTTAAGTAGTAATAGTTCGGAAAAGCGTCTGCAGTTTATATACGAAGAACGGATGTGGAACTCATGTGTTTGGCTAATGTATTCCATATGTGTAAGTTTATATTCGGAAATTTAGTTGTGGAGATTAGGTATTATATTTGTGTTCAAATTCGTACACTTAGGTCGTCTTAGGTACATTTCGACAGAAGTAATGTTAGGGACTCATACTCATACCTAACATTAAATCGACTTTGTACAATTCTTGTTCTTTCGAAATTATAGTAAAATGGGTTAAATAGGACTGTGTTACCTTCAGTCTTTTTGCTTTTGAAAAAAGCCTTTTTATAATTATGTAACCCCTGACGCAAAAAGAGTGGTTTTATATGTTTGTCTTTCTCTCTCTGGAATAATGACTCACGAACGGATTGACCGATTCTAATTTTTTCCTTTTTTTTATATTTGCAAGTGTCCTGATTCTTAAAAATTGTGGGGAATGGTAACCAAATGTCTGAAAATATTAATATTGATGACTTTATGACTCTTTTTATCACCATGTGGAAAATCGTTTTTTTTTTATGTTTCACCATTTCAAAGCCAATTCTTATATCCATTATCTGCTATTCAGTTCTAAATATTCATCAAGAAACAGACACGTTTAAAATAATTAATTCCTGTTCACACAAATATTTTCCCCACAGACCTACCATCTCTTAAAGTAAGCCAGCTGCAGTTGTGTAAGCAAGACAACACACATCGTTGTAGAGCGGCGTTTCGCTTACACGCCGACAAAACTTTCCCTAAAGATTGGTTGTTGGACAATTCAACACGTTTTCATAGCACAAACGTTTCTGAGAAGACAGTAGTTGATCAAATGTGGCATTAAAGGATATATATAACCTCCTTAGTATTTGGGTACTTGTAGTACAGATACACACTGACTTGAATTTAGAGAAAAGGTAAATACCGGGAAATAGGTACCTATAGGTATTATTTTGCGTGGATTATTGAACTTAGTGAAATAAATAGAGAGATAAAATAAGTAGTTTTAAAGACATTCAAAATAAAACGTTCCCCTTAAATGATTTAACTCATTTACGCATCAATATGCGTTATTTTTTGTCTCAAACCTAGTTTTATCAACGACATTGACTCAATTCAACGTGTTTACAAAAGTATTATCAGAATCATGAGATATAATTACATCAGTGCATTTTTACAAATAACTTTATTTTGTGTAATAATTTCGTGCAGCGATTTATACCTCGGCCATAATTTCAAAGCTAGGATGACTTATAAAGAAGTAAAAAAACATGGATTGTTTTTTTTTAAACGCAAGGAGGTTGTGAATCTTGTTTATCCAGAAGGGACCAATATAACGGGTATTGCGTGCATTGACCTTGATCCCGATAAACGAGGAATAGTGTCTATCACTGAAGGAGGTTTATACTCTAGTTATGTTAGAATCAATTTGGAAAGCGAGAGAAGTGTCGGACTCAGATACGTTATTGAAGTGTATCAGTAAAACTGTCCAAACCTAGTGAACATTTGATTTCCTTCTTATCTTATAAGTCTTAGTAAGCTACGCATGCAGTTAGTTCCAGATGATAATTCGCATAGTGACTAATGGTACGTTACGATATTAGATCTTCTAAATTGATTAATCTCCCTATCTACTAGAAGATAAGGAGGTACCTTGAACTGATTTTACTTTTTCTTGGCAGGTACACAGAATTTCTTATCAATAAAATAAAAATATTTCATTTTTGATTCCTATTTGTATTGCTCAAATGCTCATGTTGCCTTAATTAACTACATAGTTTAGCTTGTGTAATGAGCTTACACTTGCTATACTTTTACGTTCATTTATTACTTAAGTTTTATCAAACGCATATGGATTAAGTAAGGCACAACCAAGGAACTTATAAACAAATGTCTATTATTATGTAAGGATCGGCGATTTTTTTATCCTTATGACGGAACGCAAGATTCTATAAGAGATTCGATTGGTTCGAGCTTAGAGAAATCAACCAATCACAGTACAACAGCCATTTTCCTTTATCTGTCAAAAGCAAATGTCAAACAATTCCGAAACAAATCTCAGGATATTCGCGACGATTCCAACAAAAGTGTAAAAAAATATAAATTAATTTCACTTTAAAATGTCGGAAAATGGGCACGATGCGTAAGAAAACTCAAGTGTCTTTCGTGATTAGGGACGAGGAGGAAAGGCGGCATAAAAATGGTGTTAGTTCGTTGCAACTGGATCCAATACAGGGCCGATTGTATTCGGCCGGTAGGGATGGGATTATACGAGTGTGGAGTACCGCGACCGGTGTGCAGGACCGGTACATCCAGAGCATGGAGCACCACACCGACTGGGTGAACGATATCGTGTTGTGTTGCGGCGGCAAGAACTTAATTAGCGCGTCATCCGACACTACTGTGAAAGTGTGGAACGCGCCGAAAGGGTTCTGTATGTCTACTCTACGGACTCATAAGGACTATGTACGTACTCTAGCGTACGCTAAGGATAAGGAACAGGTTGCAAGTGCAGGCTTGGATAGAGCTATCTTTCTCTGGGATGTCAATACTTTGACTGCTTTGACTGCCAGTAACAACACTGTTACTACATCGAGTTTAGTTGGTAACAAGGAGTCTATATACAGTCTGGCTATGAATCCACCTGGCACTATCCTTGTTAGCGGTTCAACAGAAAAAGTCTTGCGAGTTTG
Organism: Trichoplusia ni; assembly: GCF_003590095.1. Classification (NCBI taxonomy): domain Eukaryota; kingdom Metazoa; phylum Arthropoda; class Insecta; order Lepidoptera; family Noctuidae; genus Trichoplusia; species Trichoplusia ni. The sequence continues at coordinate 5,843,895 of NC_039489.1, read as the reverse complement.
GGATCCGAGAAACTGTTCACGGCTCATGAAATTAAAAGGACATGCAGATAATGTTAAGGCATTAGTTGTAAGCAGAGACGGCACTCAGTGTGTGTCAGGCAGCTCAGATGGAACTATCAAACTATGGTCACTATCACAGCAGAGGTGTGTCTCAACTATAAGGGTCCATTCTGAAGCAGTTTGGGCTTTGTTAGCTACCGAAAACTTTAGTCACATTATTTCTGGAGGACGAGATAGGCTAGTCATTATCACGGAACTACGTAACCCTGATAACTTTATAGTGGTATGTGAAGAAACAGCACCAATACTTAAACTTTGCTTCACCGCAGACCAAACAGGAGTTTGGGTGTCCACATCAGAGTCCGATATACGTTGCTGGAAACTGCCTCCACTAAACTCCTTAGAAATGTATAACCAAAACAATTATAATACGAATAATGTGTACCAAACACAACCCCTGCACAACATTCCTGGAGGCCCCGCTATCAAACACTACACAGTATTGAATGACAAAAGACATGTGGTAACAAAAGATACCGCAAACAACGTAGCTTTATACGACGTCTTAAAAGCTTCTAAATTAGAAGATTTAGGTGAAGTTGATTATGAAGAAGAAGTAAAGAAACGATTTAAGATGGTCTACGTACCTAATTGGTTCAATGTAGATTTAAAGACTGGAATGTTGACAATACATTTGGGGCAAGACGAAACTGACTGTTTAAGCGCTTGGGTAAGCGCAAAAGAAGCTGGTTTGACTACAGAGAATGATCAGAAGGTTAACTTTGGTGCGTTGTTGCTGCAAGCGCTGTTGGATCATTGGAATCATCCGAATAGGGTGAATGAAGCAGGGCAAAGAGTGATTGGGAACAGTTACTTCAGTGTGCCGTTGCATACGCCTCTTATTTTCAGCGAAGTCGGTGGAAGAACACTCTATAGATTACAGGTAGGATGAAACTTATAATTTAAAAACCCAAACAGTAAAAAGTTATCCTACAACTTTTCAATGGCTCTACTAATTTTTATAAAACTCTCTAAGAATACTAATATTTTTACCTTAAATACAAAACCAACTTTAATCCTTAAAATCACTCAATTCGTTTGCGAGCTATGATGCCACAAACAGATAGACAGACACATCAATCATAACTTATAACACTTCTCTTTTTGCTTTCTGGTTCAAAAAACAGTAATTCACATTTAAACAAGCATGCACACACCTTCGTTACATATTAGCCATTTTAATAATTCATATATTCAGTTTCCTTGGTTAGAACATTCCTTGGTTATAATGCTAATTTTCTAATTGGATAATACACGATACTAGTCTTATATCGGGTTGTGTTTGACACAAATGCTGTGTATTTTGGAATATATTTATATTCTGTTAATAAACCGAGCCGATAATGCGTAACTAAGGTTCTAGTTTTAAGCCCTGTTAAAAGGATATTCATCTTAACTCACTACGCACATAATTGTGTACAACGTGTCGCAGGTTCGATCCCCGTGTGATCCAGAAATGCTTGTCGAAATCTAAGTAGGTAGATTTAGATTTAAAGTGTTTAAAAAATATATTAGTAAACCACGAACAAACACGAGGATTTAAATGCCTAGCGAATAGTGCGGAAGTATTTATTCAAAATGGTGTGTTTCGGATCTCTCGAACAAATCTAAATAAAACTTAATTACATTTTTTGTAAAATAGAAATTAATAACTAATAAAAAATAATTTTGTAAATACGTATAAAAATGTCTGGGAAGAGTATTTATTAATAAAATCTTTTTACCCACGCGTTCCTTTGCGAAATGGTTTACCCGCCCATAAAAAGTTATCACTTCAAAAAAAAATTGACTACTATTCAAATGCCAACTATACGTTTGCTTCTTATACGTCTTCCAACCTGATCATTACCAACACAATCATGCTAACTGTTCCAGGTTGGTGATGCTGGCGGTGAGACGGAAGGCAACCTCCTCGTGGAGACCGTACCGTCGTGGGTGGTAGACGTTGCTATCGAGATGGCAGCACCGAAGCTTAATAAACTGCCCTTCTATTTACTGCCCCACTCCAGCTGCCAAAGTAAACAGGATCGACAGAAAAAGGTATACATATGATTGTAAAGTTTTTCAAGTAAGCGTTAATAATAGATCTTGATACACGGCTACCACAGAATCACATAATGTAGTGAGGAATCATAGGTGAGAAGAAGTCAGTCGTAACAAAGTGCTGAACGTGTTTCGGAGGGTATCACACTATGTTGCTATTTTTTTTAAATGAAAGGCAGCATACTAGTCTGAAGTTTGTTTGAAAGATTCTTTTACAGAGCCAATGCTATTGTGTATGTACTTTACTGGATAATTTAAGAGCCTACCACCACGATTTGAATATAATTATGGTTGTGGAAGCCTGAAAGCGCAACTCACGGCAAGAGCGACATCTTTTTTCCACACCCTCAAACATATTAATTTAAGAAGATAGGCTCTCGAGATGACTTACCCACGAACTAATGACTCAGCATCACCAATCCTTCAATCATTTTAATCTATACTAAAAAAATCAACAGGACCGCCTCGTAGCCAACGACTTCATCCAATGCCGTAAAGTAGCCGAGCACGTTGTTGAGAAGATAGTCGGCGGCGGCGATGTGAACGGAGCCAGTGCAGGCAGCGGCCGCGCCAGCGCCAACGAGGACAGCGGGAACGACGCGCCCGAGGAGAGGGTCGAGTTGCTGTGCTGTGATCAGGTGATTGAGTCAACTAGACTAGTCGAAATGCTTGGATGAATGGTTTTCTTTCTAAATTGGTGCGTAATAGTATCAAAAAGGCTTAGACAAAAAGAGTATATAATAAGGAAGAGTGATGTATAAGTTAAGACTGCAGTAAATTTATAAAAATGCTTTTGGTATTATGCTGATGGCTTTATAAATGTAAAATTTTAACTAAATTGATCCAAGTTTTTAAAGACTAAGAAATAACAGACAATAATATTCTCCAGATGATTCATAATTATTTATTTAATAATGGTTTACTTATGTGTTTTTATCGGGATTGCCTGATTAGCTTCGGACTCGACCGGAATCATGAGCCAAAGCGGTCTCGCCGCCCCGCCATTTTTTTTGTGAAATATGAAAACGCCATATTGTTATAGTTTATTTATTGAAAACGATTTTGAGTTCCCCGCAAAACTTAAAAACAATAAGGCGCGGTAGCAATTTCTGGAAAGAGTAGTAAATAATGTAAAAGTAAGTATATGTTTTACCTCTAATAAATCAACATTAATTTTCCCAGGTGCTTGACCCCAACATGGACCTACGGACGGTCCGCCACTTCATCTGGAAGTCCAACGTCGAGTTCACACTACACTATAGGGTCCTAAAACAATGAAACAAACCTAACCTCTACCGGACACAGTTCAGGAAGTACTGTACTTTCCATTGCTTGTATAGATTGTGAAAAAAAAAACAGTGTTCAGTGTTCAAAATTTGACAGTTGAAGTGTCAGTTGTTAAGAAGAAAGAAATTGGATTTATCGGGTAAATAATATATGGCTTCGCTTTAATGTTCAATCTAATTGATAAGACCCTTTTTGGTTGGTTAAAATTGTTATAAGTAATGCAAATATGATAAAGCGACATTTTTTATTATACTTGATACTTATTGGACTACTAACGTGACTTCAGTCACGTCATAAAAATAGTATTTTTAATTAAAAGAAAATATAATTTAACTGTTCACTGTAATTATCTTGTATTATGATTGAAATAGATTGGAACATAAGGAAATCATAGTTGATGTGTAATAAAAACCTTTTTCGTACACAAATAGATTCGAAACCGAGATACTCAGACTAGGATTAAAAGCCTTCAAAACTATATTTATCATAGCTACAGTATTTATATCAACAAAAGCACCTGCACAACGTTTAAACCAGACATTAAAAGGGATTACGAATGGGTATTAAAAGTAAAAAACCCTATTTATTCTTTCAATAAAAAATAATCGACACGTATTTTTGCCTTCTGAGCAATAAAAATTTCAACTTCTACATTTTCTATATATTTGTGTAGTTACCGACACGGATCTTGAGCGCTCGGCGGAAAAAGGGCCAATCAATTGTGCGTACTCGTCGTGCATGCAATTGCAGCAAAGAACAAATTTCAACTTTGACGGGCCTGTGGGTCTAGTGGTTAGTGACCCTGACTGCTATACCGGAGGTCGTGGGTTCGATTTCCACCCGGGACAAATGTTTATGTGATGAGCACGATCATTTGTTCTGTGTCTGGGTGTAATTTATCTATATTATGTATGTATTTAGAAATATATAAGTATGTTTATCAGTTGTCTAGTACTCATAATACAAGCTCTGCTTAGTTTGAGACTAGATGGCGTTTAAAAAAGAAACTCATCCCTCATGTCGGCTATGACGCGATGCGCTGCGGGACACTCACTGCACTTGAGTCCGCGCCGCGCCTCTTCATACCGCTAAAGGGACACAAATAATCAGTTCTGCGTTCTGCAAGGTCAGCGCTCAAGAACCGTGCCGGTAACTATAGATTTGAACAGATTTAAACATTTATAATAGAAATGATACTTAATTAACTAATATTAAAAATTCGCCACTAAATAAACTAATTTAGTCAACATCCCTATTGTTTTGATTCAATTAGAATCAAAACAATAGGGATGTTGACTAAATTATAGACTTGTATGGAGTTTTACTTCTATTCTTGTACTGTATACTTCGTTGTGCGAGCGAGATGGCGCTATGCACAGTGCATAGCGCTGTCCCGCTTCCACGATGGTAATACTGCCTTAAGATATGGTAAGTTAATTGTTTCTGTTTGGTGTTCATGTGTGCACTCAATAATGTATCTATCTGTGATTTCTATACAAAATGAGTTTTATTTTTCATTTTGATAATATACAGTATGTATTTAAAATCTGTCCTATGAATTAAAGGGTTGAAGTATAGCGAAAAATTATAAGTACATACTTGTAACTGTCGCGTATTTGTCCTTCAAGGATGGGACAGTGTTTTAATACATAGTATATATTGTTCTTTTTCTGTCGAGTTATCTAATGTATCTAGCCCGTTTTATATTTAGTGCCCAGAAATTACTTCCCCTAAATCTGCCCAAATAATTAACTATTCAAATTGTATTTATAAATAAAATTGTATGTCTATACATGTATAATAATAATTGAATTCGAAATACTGTCAAAACAAAACAATATTTAGGCATTGGAATAAGGCTCTAGCCTAAGAATAATTCTTTAAAATGAATAGCACTTAACAATACTTAATACTGCCATAAAATTGTATCAATTATTTTAAGGGTGCTTGTGAGCTGTTTTTAATATATTAGGGCTTTTGGTTACAGAGTAATAAATATATGGAGTTGTTTCAATCAGTAGTATATATTTTTTACTTCATATCTAAATTACTTATGGGAATATATCAGTGAGAAATTAGTTTTATTGTCTGATTAACATCATAAGATTGTTCTAGTGTATTAAATATAAATAATTGTATGATGCAAATTACATAATACCTTTATTACAACTGAAAAACTAATATTGACTGCTCCATTCGTTTATTATTCTGTTACTAAAAGACTGCTTAAAATTGACTGTTAATAAAGAATAATGGACATCGAATTAATACGAAAAGCGAAATACTTGAACATAAGTTTTAATTGAAAATAATCTTTGAATTGAATTTGACTATCGCTAGGTTCGACAGATGAACTCTTAATGTAACGCTGTTGTAGTTGCAGAACGAGGCGACGTAGAGGGTCGTATAGCTACGCAGAAAGACGTAGAGCTACGCAAAAATTCGTAGAGCTACGTTCATCGGCGTCTCGCTTTCACAATTGGGTAATTGGCTGAACAAATCCAAGAAGTCAGATAGATTTCCTAGAAATATCAGATACGTATTTTTGAAACGTGTAAACACAACTAGCCTTTGACGTCACTTGTCAGTACACTTTTTACCGACAAGTGACGTTAGTTTAGTAGCCCCCACTTCCAAAAGTTTCGCCATCTTAAATGCGTCCCATATTCGTTTTCTTAATATTCATTTAATAAATAATGCGTATCCAATATTTTTAAGAAGTCTACCTGACGGGCTAATTTGTTTTTTAATCGAATTCCCAATTGCAACAGTCTTACATACTTTATGAAGATGTGGAAGGCATTGGGTCACTTGATAAATTCAGAATCAATATCCATTTAATTTGTAGATAAGTTTCACAATTGACTGTTTTGATATACATCTTCACTAAGCTGTCATCAAGAACGACGCTTAGTAAAGTGTCGCATGTAGGTCTCATGCTGTCTTTGTATCTCTCAAATTGAATGCAAAGACTAATAAACATTTAAAACATCACTTAGCTAAGAGTTATTCTTGTGTAAAGCTGATTGACGATATGCCGTTTTATTCTACAACTTCTCTATATATTCTATTTTAAAGTAATCGAAACAGGTAAAAAAGAATGTATGTATTTTATAAAATACCAACTCATATAAAATGAATAAACGACATATTTCAGTATTGTATTAGATTTTCGAATCTTTATTGTTGTTTGAAATTGCTTTTTACTAGAAGAGACAAAAGGTTGACCAAGACTGAACTATCTTGGTAAATCTTTTTGCCTTTTACAAATAAAAGTTTTTTCCTAGTTTTGATTCCTTCTTAGATAGCGTAAACATTATGAGAGTAATAGTTTAACAAGATATCACGCCAGAGTTTTTTTATGTTACTTGTGTATATCTATCATTTCATAATCAAATGGTTTGGCTTGTAAGATGTTTGTGTTGGTGTAAAAAAAATATTTATTTTCAAAACATTTTCTTCTGTGACCAATGTATCTATTCCTCTTCTTGTTTCCATTCTGGCATTATTTAATCAACACGAACCAATATAAGTTACACCAATGTCTTAAAATAAAACTCTGTATGTAGTTCTAGGTCACAAAACGATAGATAGTCGAAAATTAAGTTTATTCTGTAGTTTTGTTCCAGTCATTTAGTGAATTAGTTTATGTGGGTATAATCACTGAACCAGGGTCCTCAAAAAGTTTGCAAGGAAAAAGTATTGATATGAGCTTCTGAGGTGTGTATGAAGGCTGATCGGCGTTGGTCACGTTGTAGGCGCGAATTCTGTGAATGCGTATATCTTCTTTAACGAAAAATAGGTTGTGGAGATGAAAGTATTTTTGTTTTCACGTTTCGAATTGCCCTTGGATTTGCTCTGAATCTGCGCTAGCATACATTTACCCTAAAGGTAAATGAAAATCGGTTGTGTAACAATCTTAGGCCAAGCTTATATTCAGGGCCCTGGTTTAATGTATTTTAATATCCTTTAAAGATTGAAAACATTTATTCTGTGTTATAATTTTCTCCTATCCTGCAATGGTTTACGTGGACACTCCAGTTAGTATTAAGTCACTTGAACGAACATTTAAAATGGGAAAGTTTGTAGATCCTGAAGTCTACTGTAATGTGACATGCTTGTAATTATATTATTTGAAATAAAGTTGTTAATTTGATTAGCATGTTTAATTGTTTGAATTTTATTTATTTGACTACATAATTAATTCAAATGTTCAAAGCACATTTGTTTAGTCTCAAGTTTTTATCGCGGTAAGTTTAACGCGTCTGGGAAATCGTAGTGTAGGACGTCCTCAGGCACGGTGGAGTCATGATGTGCGCTAGATGGCTTTCGAGTTGGATGCGAACAGCCGATGAAAGATCTCGATGGCGTGCAATGAGCCGAATATAGGCTGATAATGATGAAGAGTTGTTGTTTTTAATGCCTATCATACAGTAAGATAACTTTCATAAATCCTATGATGTCCTATTAATGAGGTCTACTTAACACCATATTTTACCAAATAGACTAAAACAGTAATTAATGAGTATGGCACTTCATAAATGAGCAATATTTTAATCAAGAATAGTCCATACCCTGTGCTTACAATAAAAAGCTACGCTAAGCTTTACCGGAACTTTAGAAACGCTAGTTTTACAATATTTCCGAACGAAATCCAACATTTCATTCTGCTCAACAGCTGTCTTGACCCAACTTGTCAAATAATCAAAATAACCTACAAACTCGATGAAAACCTAAAAATATTTACAAGAAAGAAAAATGATGAGTGGGAGACTTATATTGCGGTCTTTATACTGCAATTTGACAACCAAAACTCCTTTCAAATGTGGCTTGCAGCGTTCAAATAGGTTAAGTTTCAGTGTTATACAAGTTTTTCATAACAACTTTAGTACGAAGGCCGATGTTGAAAATGTTGAGAAGAAGCACTGTAATATCGGGACTATAGGTCACGTAGACCATGGGAAGACGACCTTGACGGCTGCTATCACGAAGGTGTTGTCTAAAGACGGGTTAGCCTCGTATGTGTCTTACGATGAGATTGACCGAGCGCCCGAGGAAAAATCAAGAGGTATCGTTATGTCATGTTTGTTTTGGTCGGAGCTAATATTATTATTTGTATACCTGTAGAATTCTATAACGATCCCCACTGACCGGTTTATGATAACTTGTCTGTTCTGGTCGAGGTTATGAGACTTATCAGTTATGAAGGATTTAAGTAGAGTAAACAAATAAATATATAACTGCATTGTCAAAAACATTTTTCGGAACTTCATTTAACTTTCGAAAAGCCTAATATACAATATGCTCAAAATACATGGTTTTATTATTAGCAGTATCTGTGTTCTTACATTAAATATGCTTTGAGTTATTAACAAAAACATTTTCAGTGTTTTGATTGTTTATGTTTTTATGAGAAATATATGTAAATGGTACTACATTCATTTATCAACTACCATTAGATATAAGTCAATTATATTGCTTATTAATACTAATCAAATATACAACATTTTCCAGGTATAACAATAAACGCAGCGCACATTGGCTACAGTACAAAGCTCCGTCATTATGCACACACAGACTGCCCTGGCCACGCAGACTACGTCCGGAACATGATATCAGGAGCTTCACAAATGGATGCCGCAGTTCTGGTAGTAGCGGCTAACGATGGACCGATGCCACAAACAAGGGAACACTTGCTATTAGCTAAGCAAGTTGGCATACAGTATATATTGGTGTTCATTAATAAGGCTGATTTAGTTGACAATGAGGTTGGTAATAATAAATTGGTTGAAACTGATGATTTTCTTTCAAATATTTTAAGATTTGTGATGACAATATTATTAATTAACACTGTACAAACTATTTAGCTTAGATAAGTTTACACAGACTTTGTGTTTTTTTTATATTTTTGCTTGCTTAATTTAAATTTGATTGCATGTTGAAGTTAGTGAAACTACCCCTACACAAGGATTGATTCCTTAGTGTGGTTGTGTTTAAAAGATCATTGCATATGGTATTACAAACAGTTAGCAGTAACACAGACACAAAAACGCTTATTAATTTTGAGGCTTGTACCATGTCTTTACAAAGTATCTTTCCACATACAACATCCTATTAATTTCCTCAATATTTTTTATTCATTTCAGTTACTGGAACTAGTTGAGATTGAGATGAGAGAACTGTTATCAGACTTTGGCTTTGATGGTAATACAGTGCCTGTGATCTGTGGATCAGCATTGAAGGCGCTGAATGGTGACCAATCTGAATTTGGTAAGATTTACTTACTTCCATTTAGTAGACTTTTAATCACATTTGATTTTCAAAATATGATTATGGTAAAACTGGATGAATAGAGGCTGTTTTGGGGTGGATAGAACCAGTGTTTTTACTAAAATTTGGACGTTTAACAAGACAAAATATAAAGATTATACGAAAATTCTCAAGCATTTCATTAAATAATTGTTTAAGCATTTTTGTGTAAGAAAATATTCATGAAACCCCCAAAAAAATAATAACTTCTATTTACCCCTTGAAACTCTATTCACCCGGGTTTACGGTACATCATTCTGGTACATGCATACCAATAATAACCTCTTAAAACAGAACTTGCAACTTATTATTATATTTTTAAATCCTTCATGTACATTATGGAATGCAATAAATCATGGAGTATTATAAACACGAAAGATTGTTAGTTACGTCGACGTTTGTTAATCTTTCGCGCAAAACTATAGAACTGATGAAATTTGGTAGACAGATAGGTTATAAGCTGGATTAACGCAGGATAGCTGCTATCCCGATTCTATTTCCTCGTGGGGTCATTTTCGATTAGTATCATGCTGGCAACAGTTCAGCTAGTATGTCATAATTGAAACAAAATACTTTCGTTCCAGGTGTCCCATCAATACACAAGCTCCTATCCACAATGGATGAATACGTGCCCCCTATAGTCCGCGACTTAAAGTCGCCATTTTTGATGCCCATAGACAATGCGTTCACTGTCCCTGGAAGGGGAACTGTAGTGGTTGGTACAATTAAAAGGGGGATCATGAAGAAAAATGACGATGCCGAGCTATTGGGATTCGGGAATAATGTTAAGACAACTATTTCTGATGTGCAGATATTCAAAGAGAGTGTGCCCGAGGTATGTTATTCATTCAGTAGATACATATACATGTAAAGTACTTTGAAAATCAGTTTGATTTAAATTCCACTCTTAGCTGAGATATTCTTTTTATAATACAATATTCTAAAATCAGTCATAGTTTAAACAGCTCTTATATGTATGGTTGTAAATTAATAAGTTGTTTAAGAAGCCAATGACGACCTCCGTGGTCGAGTGGCGTACGCACCGGTTTCAAGGTGTCGCTAGCTCTGAGGTCCCGGGTTCGATCCCCGGTCGGGTCAATGTAAAAATTTATATTTGAACATTGTCTCGGGTCTGGGTGTTTGTGGTACCTTCGTTGTATCTGAATTCCATAACACAAGTGCTTTAGCAACTTATTTTGGGTTCAGAACAATGTGATGTTGTCCGCATTTATTATTTTTATTTTATTTTTTAATGGACTAAAAGCGTTGGTCCACCAGTACAATTTTGATGTTTACAAAAAAAAAAACAGAGTTTGTATCACCTATTTTTATAAAACGAAAACTTTAGAGGCGTTATTAAAAGTATGAACAAGATTTGTTTAAATACATTGTATAATGCAAATTATTTCATTAAAATGTTTGTAACTAAAAGCTCTTTCATAATATTTTAGGCCTTAGCCGGTGACAATGTAGGCGTCTTGCTGCGCGGTATGAAGATGAAATCAGTTGAAACCGGCATGTTGTTGACGGCAGCTAAAAGTTGCTGCCTCAGTAATCATTATAAAGCTAAGATTTATTTCTTGACGAGGAACGAAGGTGGGAGGCGAAAACCTGTGTTCTCGAAGTATTCACAGCAAATGTTTAGTGGGACGTGGAATATTGCGTGTAGGATCGATTTGGGTAAGTAGAGAAAGAAGAAGTTGTAAAAAATATATAGCTAGCTGAAAATGTTGTTGAAATACTAACTCTTTGGTTTTATTTTAAAAAAACGGGATAATTCTTAAAAAGTTAAAGAATTTAATGTGACCGATATTAAAAGCTTATCAAAACCGTAGACGTCTACGTAAAAAATATTAACAATGCAATGTGCCCCACAAATAGAAGTTGGTGCTCTTTTTTATTTATTTCTATGCGGAAACACCAATTGGACATTATTGCCAGCCCATTTGATATTTTGGTAAGGCTACCTTAGCTAGAATATTAAAAAACCATAAGCTTTTCATAAGACATTATTTACTTAGCTTGTATATACTCCTTAAGACCTAAGACCTCTTAGCATTATGTTTTGAACTGAATTAAACTAAATCCTTTTTTCTTTGCCAGACCCATCAATGCACATGATGATGCCTGGAGATCACGGCGAGGTCTACCTCACGCTACTCGAAGATATGGTAATGACACATGGACAGCCTTTCACAATAAGAGAGAACAACGTTACCGTGGCAACCGGAATCATAACAGATATACTTACTTCTATAACTGTACCTAAAGGGAAGTTGGGAAAAGTTGACTTGAAGTTAGACGATTAGGTTATTGTGGATAAATCTTAATAAATTGTATTATAGTGTTACATTGTTTTTTATTTATTTGTTTATGTTCAATTGCTACATTTACAAGTCGATGTTGGCACAGTAACGTAAAATAAAGTCAGCTAGACTTTATTTTACGCAGTTTAAAAAATATGTTATGTACACTATTGAATTTAAATAATAATATTGGCCATCCATGTTCTATAAAGCAGGGGTGAATGGCCCCTGGTATATAGTCCCATTTCATATTAAAAAGGCCTCTGCATATTGGATGTGTCCCCTTTCACGCCTTATAAAGGACCAGATCTAGTCCCATGAAGGAATCCCGTTAGTTAGGTCACAGACTGGCCTTAGTCTCCAACTGAAAATTACTAAATAAGGATTAAAAAATAAAACTGCACAAAACATTTTATTCATTATATATTTTTTGTCAGAAGGTAATTAATACAGTGCCAAAACAGTAACAAAACATTAGTAAGAAAAAATCAAGAATGCATCTAGCATCAACTACTCAATATTCAGATACGGATAAACAATATCCCTTACGGCTCATAGGAGGACAACATTTAACACTTATATTTTCACAACATTTGAACAAGACAGTTGGCATAGTAAGACTATTATTTATTTTTAATAATATATAAATTGTGAACTAGATTAATAACACCGATACGCCTAATGGATATTTTATTTTCTCTACATTATTATTAAGTGGGTAGTCGTGTGTTTATTATCACTATTTCACTAATTAAGGCTAAACAATTATAAGTTAAGGAGTTTTCAATAGTTATATTCAATAAAATTCGATTAATCAATTCATAAGTGCAGTTACATTTCAACATGGAATATTTGCCGCCTAACGTGGGGCCAAGTTATTTTCATCTAGCATAACTTGTGCATTTTATTTCTGCAAACATTCCTTACAATACATAAATCAGCTGTAACGAATTAAAAAACTCTGTCAAATTCATTCATTCAATCAAAACTCGGATATTCTATGTAAAGATATGCTTTGGTTAATAATACGAAAATTCTTTTCACTCATTTTCCTTTCATTTGTCTCTTTCCCTCTCACAGTAAACTCGTAGGTCTATCTCACTCCGATCGTTAACGTACGTGTACACACGACTACCCACATTACAATACTGCACAAGAGCAGATCTTGCGACAAACGCCGCGCCTTAAAAACCTGCCCTAAAATCAGTCTGTCGCTTGATCAACATGCCGCGTTTATCTAACATTTAATCACAAAATTACTGTATACACGGTTCTAACATGAAGAAAGACAAGAGGACATCTTCAAAATATTTATTTAAACCATCTATGTAAAATGTTAATACCGTCAGCAAGTGATGTGAGCTACACTTATTATATCCTTGGTCCAATGCGAGCTAAACTTGGCATCTTATGTAATACAATAGCTTCGTTTACAAACTTTTTTTTTGAAAAATTAGTATTACCCGCCTTTCGATAATGCGCGTCTCTAATACACTAGTAATAAGAAGCCGCCATTTTATAAAAAATAAAATTATATTTTTAAAACATTCGTTAATTCAAGTGAATTCGAATGGTTTTCACAAGCGAGTTTATTATAAAAATTAGCCAATCATAAAATAGTTTACAATTTCTCAGGACATTTATTTTAAGATTACAATAATTGGACATCAAATATATTAATTACGTGGATACAAAATTTACCATGGGAAAAAAATATGCAATACTTAAAGAGTCATACTCGATCATTCCTGTTACTTCCTCAGCTTTTTTCCATGATAAATTCTTACAAAATTCAACGTTTAGTGCATTCTTCTATAAGTCAAAGCTAACATTTGGATAAACATACATTGATTTTTCGTTCCCTTAAAAGCTATTTGAGTAACATTCAAAATGTGCTTACAAATACTACTGACGATTACCTTGAGAGACGGTGGAAGATTCACGATATATATATATTTAAAATTGGACTGTGTCATGTGTTCGGTTGTATTCCACGGTAACTCGGGCACATTGAGGTGACGCCGCGAAGGGAGACGTGCATTATCAAAGTATACATTATTAGCACACCACATAACGACTTTCATCGCATTACCAATACCACGGAATTAAGTTTTAATAAGCTCATAAAATTCGATATTCACCACAGACAGTAATATTTTGTAATCATTTATATATATATTAAGTATCTTAAAAAACACCTAGTTTTTCATACGGACAGATCCAAAGTTATACATGAGATAAGGACTAGCGACCATCAATCTATTTTTTTTTTATAATAATAATAGTGTTTGCGCCTACAAAGCTTTGCTAAAAACAACAAAAAATATAACAAGAAACAATGATAATAAAAACAGAATGCAGTTAATAATGGGCACGTTCAACTCTGGCAGTGTTTGGAGAAATGCTTATTAAAAATAGTTGCATTGAATCGGCGAGCTCCCGTTGAAGGGTGGGGCTCGCCTAAGCTCCTTTTGGTATTACTAACAATTATTGTTATGGCAAATCATTTGACAATCGACATTCACTGTATTTCGGACTAAATGTAGTGAGATTTCCAACATTGAACAAATAATTACATATAAACATCCCATTACATTTGTCTTGTTTAACTGAATAAAACACTGTCACTTAAAACTTAAATTATAATAAAATATACTTATTGGTGTCGACAAGTAGTGTTTAGCACCACGATTACAAACTATACTGTTACGTATGCCCTAACAAATCCGAGTGGCGCTTCAATTCCTCAAGAATAAAAAGGAAAGAGAAAATAATAATCAACTTTTCCCCCGTGCTCAAAAACCTGCGTTTAATACTTGTGTACGCACACCAGTTACCTAAAATATGTAAAAAATTAATTCACCAACACTTATCAACTAGAAAAATATTTTAGAAATTCTCACTTACATTTAAGAGGAACTGGCAAAATAAATCCTGTATTTTCCCGTTTAATATTTTTTTTTTATATTATCTTTTTATCATTATTCAAATCACAATTGAATACAAAAAAACCAGATTTGGTCCTCAAGTATAAAATTCATGATGCCATTCCTATAAATTGGACAGAACTATTCACGGTACGCGTATTGACGAGTAGCAAAAATATTAGTAGACTATGCACACTAAACAATGGCTCAAAATATCAAATCCACTAAATACCCAATAGAAAAAAAAAACAATCTGCCTACGTGTTACGGCAAAACCTCGTATAAGCAATGTTAAAACTTAAGAACCTAGTAGAGTAAGATTAAAATGGTGGTTGACCGCACGCGTCGCTCGCGACTGGCTCAAACATATCACAATAAACTACCTTATAGGACTAACCACCGTTATTGTCCACACTCATTCAACTATCAAATACTATCATTTGCAACTAATATTAAAAAAAAAACTAAACATCCCATATAGCTTCACAAACCACGGAACTACGGATCCACAGTATCAAAAAGTGATTAAAACTCCATTAATAAGAAATGTTTAACGTTATAATTAGAGTATTTTGTGCACACGATGCGTTGCCCTCGGGAGCGGGCTTGGCGACTATAACGTCCGTACAAACTATCCGTCACCTACGAAGGACCGACACGTCGATTATTATGCTAAATAGTTACACTTTCTTCTAACGAGGACACTTTATACGGTTATATTAAAAACATGTAACTATTAGATTCGTACTATAAGCTTAGGACCGTATCCTCCTATATCTATCTTCACCTAAAGGCAAAGGCTCATATCAATTTCGTTCACTACACATCTAGCATCATTTAAAATAGATAAAAAACCAACTACAATACACAATTTTTGCAGGAATAACTATCTAAACAGTGAGTTATGTTTTTACTATCAACTTTTTTCTTGTTCAGTATTTTTTTTTATAAATATTCATCCGTAAATTATTATCAAATTCGATAAAGCTCTAAGATTGATCCACATTCACATAAAACTCGGAGACACCGAGAGACACTGAAGCATTAGAACGCCAAACCTTTAAGTCTGACTACAACCAAATATCCTCAACCAAATAAATATGTATGAAACCCGTCCGCTCATAAATGCGACAAACATTAACCATCGCATGAATGTGACGCGGCCTAATTCGAGGAACATTATGTTAAAAACTAAATATAAAACATGGGAATTATAAAGGTAACGACAGAGTCGAAACGTAACCGCGAAGCTAAAGAATTAAATAATAAGAGAACCATTATCCAGTCTTGCTAATGGTGCGTTACCATGACTACACATTCCTAACAAAATAAAAAAAATATCTAGCTGAATTCACTAGCGTGATGTGTCACGTTTTTGTACATTCAGGATTTTAGGAGCAAACCTTTTTGTGTGAGGGATATCTTTGAGTACCTTAAACTAGAAACACTTAGACTGAGACACAGCTGTAAACACCGACAGCTTTAAAAATCTACCTTCAATTTGATAACAGCGAGTTGTTTCACATACATAGGTCATTGTAAATGTAACAAATTCTTTCAGTACAAATACAATGCTCAATGTACGACGGATACTCATCAAATCACCACCTACCTGTCAATTTCTAACTTATACAATAGGAATCAAGGATATGTTTAGGCCATATAAAATGCAGGAAATGTCATAAATGCTAAAAACAATTTCCCCAACATTAAAAGGACTTGAGCAAGTTAAAAATCGATCAACAAACAATCCAAGTGTTTCTATGTACACCGTCTTGCGTATCACATTGTCTTTCCCTAACAAAATGCAATCTAACATCGTATAAACTTCACATATCACTTCTCAATAAAGGCAATATGTACGCAACGTGTGTCAGGTGTAATACAACATCGATATAGTACGAAAATATTTGCGAACATGTCTATCCACTAAAATCTCAATTCATCTAAACATTGACTAATAATAAACAAAACAAAATAAAAAATAACAATCGCTATTATGATTATTCATGCATTAACTACCTACAAAATCTAGCGTTTGTAAGGTATCTTAGGTTTAATAGTGCGTTTGCTAGGCCGTTCTGGGGACAGATGTTTAAACAGCAAATGTCTTAAAACAGGGTTTAAGTGCAATGTTTAAATCTGTTACCGTTAATACTTTTCTTTTGCTTACAAGTTTTTGAATGTTGGAATTTATTTTCAATGAAAAAAGATTTCCTTTTGATAATAGAAATGAGGTGTAAGCATTTAAGGAGAATTCACATGGCAACAGACATCAATTACACGTTGCAAGTCTTAAAATACTATCATGATTTCAGATCATACTAAAAAAATTGGGAATTTTCGTCCAAATTTCGTCACAACTCTACAATTTGAGCATGACTTAAAAGCTATTACAGCGAAAATTCATTTGATTTTGACTATCCCCAAACAGCCTAACAGAATGCTCAAAATTTACGTATACTTAATTAAAATTATTTGAAGCGACAGTTCTGACAGCGTATGTGCAACCCGCTATTTATATTCAGGCATTTTATCATTCGTCGAGCTTGCATTAGCACCTTTTTGTATACTCCACAGCCAAACACAACTAGCGGGCCACAATTGGCATTTGCAGGACGAATTGTTGATAAAATTTAGGATTTCCACATCACGGAACCATTTTTCTTATCATAATTCCATAAGCGTTCTTTCTTGGCTTTAAATTAAGTACTGAAGAGATTTGGTATTTTTTTTTCAAATTTTCACTTTAAGGACTAAGTAAGGACATTATTATTTTTTAATTATAATTAGGTTATATCACACAATATTCTTAAAGATATGCTGTTATAAGCGTTGGTCATTGAAATTCAAAAATCATATTTTATATGTTATCATTTTTTTTTATAATTAATAGCGTACAACATTTACCCTTAGAGGAGGATTAAAATAGGAAGAGTAGAAACGAAAATAAAAATGACGTAAGGCATGTAGGTATGGGTTGTGGTTTAAAAATGCATTAGGGAAGCTTATGCTATGAAAATTCCAATATAATATGGACGGAAGGAAACGTTATTGAGCTAAAACAAATTCGGGCTTCGTTGGCAAGCCGGTCGCGTCTTTGGGGCATTGTGATGTCACAGCCATCAAACGTTAAAGCTGATACACAAACCGCTTATCAATGTTTGCTAATAGGCCAATATCAAAGCATTCGTTTCCTATAATAATTTGAGGTATCCGAGTTGAAATGCAAATTGGCGAGGAAATGACCTTAAAAATTCCTTAATACAAAAAATATTCGCTGAAAATCCAATCTAGCCTTTTTTAATTCATATATTTAGAAATGCAATTCTATTCATTTTTTTCATATCCAATGAACATGCAACCAAGTTTTAGAATATGAATTAATTACGTATACAAGTCAATATTTGGTTGTACTTATTTTTATTCTATGTTACAATACCCCAATGGCAACAACGAAATTTTAAGAGAAGCTAGTTGTGGTACTTAAAGGTTCCCCATTCTTAAGAATTTTCTAGAAGTATCTAGAAAGCAAGCAACTCATAGCCTTGTCGTGGACTATATAAATAATAATATGTAAATAAATTCATCTGAGTCCAATGAAACTTAAACAAATAAAGTGTCGGCTACAGTGAATATGCGAAGCGAAGCGATAGATTCACGACAATAATTCGTATTTTAGAATATTTGTAAGGCGATATTGCACTTAATAACTTTAATAAATTATATCTTTATATTTGTATCTTCTACAAATGATAAGCTATCGTTCAGTCTATAGGAATATTAAAATCGAAGCAAACACTTCATTCGTTTTTTATTATTAGGCATCTACTTTATAATGCTGCCTCTAAAAATATTTATATATCTATTAATAAATTATAAATTTCTCAACAACAAAGCCCATTTCATTCAATAATATAATTTACTATATATTTTTATAGCGTCGCGTATTAAAAGCATCGCATTTCAGTGTAGCCAAGACCTAACGAATTCGTCTAACAAATAATAAACTTTTTAAACAGCAATGACACTTAGTACCTTTACTTTGCGCACGAAAATAGAATAAGTATATAAAATTTTTCTACATTGCAAGACAGTGATTGAGGTAAATAGTTACTATATGGCAACATCGGAAAACAGTGAAGTAAAAAATCTTTTTCTCAGTATTAAATATAGTCAGCTTTCATTAGGAAATAATTTTCTACCTACTAATTCACTATAAAACTAAACATTTTTTTTAATATATTGTGCTAAATATTTTTCTTTAAGAACAAGAATATCTTTGACTACATGCTATACGCTAGGTGCGAATTGATTGTACTAATATCTGTTTTAATATATCAATATTGGAAGCATATACGTGGGGTTGGTAAGACTAACACTTTATCTAAATCACTTGGGTAAAGCATCATGAGGTTGACCGCAACCATTATTCGGGGTAGTCACGACTACGTTATATAATCACAAGGATATGTTAAACAGAGCTCGAATAACCTGAAAACACCTTGTCTCTGTTTAATTAATTTATTATTCACTTTTATAAATATTTTTCTATATAATTTCCTAACACCGATCCAACCCCATCGCTTTACGAACAGCACTACGAGTGCATTTAAAAATAAATAAAGCTTATTGCACACGGAAATGCATCACGAGTAAGGTATAACTAAAAAAAAAACTATGAAAAAATCAACGGTCATTCGAGTAACTTTTCGAATGCTTGTACAAAACTGCATAGGGCTTAAAATGCATGCACATTTTATATAGAAAGGCACTACAATCAACGAATACTAATAAAAAATCTATAGCCATTTGTAATTGATTAAATAAATCTTTCGTGTAACTACCGGTTTCTGATAAAATAGACACGAAGATAGAGATGCTTAACAAAACTATTACTGATTGAATAACCATCTTATCTTTCTAATACTTATATTACAAGTATTTAAGACACCGAATCTCCCTACAAGAACATTAAACGCACAGAAACCGGTATTACTAAACTTTAAACATATAATGTGAAAAATATTTTTTTTAAATAACTAATATTTGTTCTTACATACTAACGAACTAAAGATGGAAGATTTATATTACCCTATCGTTTTGGTTACGACCAGTTTGTGCACTGTACGATATACTGGAAAACCCTTTACTGGGACATACGTAGCTATTGATTCTCATGCAAAAAAAAATACTAATGAAAATATATACTAACATATAGTCCAATTCAATTTTGGCCGAACATTTACTACACACAAGTGAATTCCTAACAACGTTATGGACCGTAGCAGTAATAGGTTGACAATGCTACAGTACAAATTAAAGTTTGTAAAGAATTGACGAAAACCTAGCCGATCCGACTTTGAAGCATCCAACCTTACATAATAGGGCGAGGTCATCAATTTATAAAAAATAATACATATCATTTACATTGTTAAGCAATCATTTAAATACCAAGCAGTGATCGATACATATTATTTTTCAATCGATTCTTCTCAACCCTTAATCGATTCAGTACGTTCCATCATTCGAATAAGCACTAACTATCAACTATACAAATTCATTCGAATTTAAATTCATTGTTTTTCTTTTTTTTCTCTCAATTAAATAAATAAAAAGTGGTACTCTTATACTCTAATAGTTCATAACTTCATTTCATATACTTTTTTGTTATACGAACGTGATATATTAAAATAGTGTCAACTAGTAATAACGTAGAAACATCACATTTTTAAAGGGTTCTTACGAAGTCGGTGTGAGCGAACAGCTTTCAATCCATTCATAAAAATACTTTGTTTAATGTGTGACTAGAAACTGGTTTAAGTGTAATAAAGTACCTAGAGTTGGCATGGAAACCCTTTTGCATTTTAATATTGCATTCTTCCAATCAAAATTTGAATAAATACGTAACATTGGACATGAATTAGTTAGTCATCTCTCACACACGATAAAACATCTATACTATGCATCTAACACTGAATTCAAAAAGCGATCTACCCTCATTTCCTAGCTGACTTCACTTTTCAAACTCCACATTATCATACGTTCTGCTCACACCGAATATTTTGGCAAGTAACACCGCAGCGGCCGATAACTCCCCTTTTATAATACTTTAAACATTCAGCTAAGCACGATGAATAAATAACACAAATCTTGATACTGGCAATTATCTAACCTACACACAGATTTATATGTATTTTTTTTTTATTATAATCATATAATAATCGTGGTCTCTGTTATACCTGTGTTAAGTCTTAGTTTGAGTGCACTTTTTAAAATTGCGTACGCTTCGAACCATCAAATGGGACAATCAGAGATATAGTTAAACGTTTAAAGCGTGGTATGAAAAAGAGGTTTTATATAAAGGAATTATCAAGTTCTATGAAAGTACAAAAGCTTTTAAATCTGTATTCTAAAGGTTACATTAAACATACCATTTTAAATTCATCAGCGTACATAAATGCATAACTTGAATTCAATATTAAAAAGTGTCACTCGTTCCCTACAATATTCGTTTGTTGATATGATATTTTTATGATTGCAACGATCTTTCGCAAAGTATCGCTCACTTGATAATTAAAGTATGAAATATTATAGTGAGTAGATAAAAATTTCTTCTAAACAGATCCATTGACCTTAATTTGGTGTCTGGTCAAACATTTAAAACGCAGTATAACATGTATCTTATATTATTGTACTTTAACTATAAAACATTAAATGCTATTTGTTTATTAGCAAGCTTATATTAGACAAATTTTACCATTTAAAGCCACCTTTCATTCCCTGAATCTATAAAGAGAGCTAAATCCACGACTATGTCACCTAACACCGAACTATTAAAAACACCGAGTAAATATATATTTAAGTAGGTATATTTTTTATATTTCATACTTTAATTATGCAAGTTTAAAATCATTATTTCGTCTCATGATAAAATGCTTTATGCTGAGGCTTCGTTGGCTAAAGAGTTGCGTTAAAATAGTATTAAAACCTCAATACAAACGACGTAGAAAACTTCTTGGAACTCTTTGCCTAAAATCCTACCACCAGCTCTTAATGTAAGACATTCTATTGTGGGAATGAGACGATATACTAAAGGCTGTCTCTTTTCAACTTTAATTCAGTCATACTTTAAGAGATGGTGTTAGACCCTCTGAACAAGAGTTAACCAATACATGTTATACACTGAGTAATCAAGAAAATAGCATACGTGTTTATCCACAGAATATTTAAATAGAAAATAGTTATATAAACCAGTATTTCATTATAAAGATTTGTATTAATTCGAGCTAAGCGTGTTTACATCATACCCAACTGAACATGTATTGATCAACTTTTGACAAACATTAAAAAAACGTGAACTCATAGATGTAATTAAGGGCTCTTCATGTACTACACTGTACACACTATTAAACATTATCATTTTTCAATTTGACTGAAAACCATAACCGAGAATCCAATTAGGTGCAATTTAATTTTAAGAACGAATCTTTATGACTTGCTCAAATTGAGAATACCAAACGTTTTTCCTTATAATAAATTAAGTATTATTTATTATGGCAATTTAACAAGGAGTTTAATCCAAGTAGTTTGAATACTTATTCTTATTAAAAAGATTATTGCACCTGCTTATTATTGAGATAATTATTACATCTATAGAGGTTCACGTTTTTATACGTTGAGGCGGTAATTCAAATTATATTGTCTTTATCACACCTTGGGCGAATATTTTTTCAGACATTTTGAACCTTATTTGTAGAAGTAACAATTTTCTGTAATACTTAATTTTCTCGGGTCAAAATTTATGCAACATTCTCATTCATAATTCATCAGGACTTTTATGGCAAACAATAAGTGTATTAATCCGTTATTAATCATTGTTATTTTACTAATAATCACAATTAAAAATAATCAAAATCAATGGTCATATTTGTATTTCGTATACATAAAGTCAAAATCTATACATTCAGGTCATCATTATAGGAAAAATTCATTCGAATCAACAATAAAGTAACAAAAAGCTTAAGAACTTTTTTTCAACAAACTTTTTCTATCGTAGATAAATTCACGTCTAGGATCAGATTTGAAAGCTCGGTAACGAATTAGCTACCTTATAATCCTACAAATAAGGTCCAAATCACAAAACACATCTTAATTAATAGGTCCAGTAGCGAGATAATGGTATGGGTGTCGGTTATGCATGAACCTGTTATCGTACCTCTGGTTCTTCTGGTAGAAGTCGTTCCGTTGGTTCACCTTCCTGTAGTTCTGCGTGCGACGTTGATTCTTGTCTTTCTCAGTCAGTTTGTTGGCTACCGTTTTGGGAGGTTCGTTTTTGGTTTCGCTCTTTGTTTGAGGTTCGGAGGTTGTTGCGGGTGGGTTTTCCTGGTAATGAAAGTTGGGATATGTTATACGTAGTCGAACTTATTTATATGAATTATCAATTCTCTGAACGGGAAAAAAGTTGCTTCGTTCACTTTGTGTGTCTTCGTCTTTTTTGTGACGTTTTCCACTACTTGCTGCATCAATTTAATACAAAATAGATATGGTATGGAAACCAATAACTAGTATCATTTATTATTTTGCGTACATCCATGCTGTGTATTAATCCTATACATATTAATTTCGGCAGAATATAGACAAATGTAACTTTTTACCTCTATTAGATCACGTGTAAGAAGCTAACTTAAACGTTATATTAAAGTAATAATAAATACCTCTTTAGTCTCAGTAGTCTCAGCTTTAACCTCGGCCGGGGGACTGGCTGAAGCATTATTTTGAGGTGACGGCGGCTTCGTGACCGGCGGAGATGGTGAGCTCTGAGAGGCCGTGTCACTCTATAAACATACAAATTGTGACGTTCAACTTGATACGGTGATATCTTTGCCATGCGTGTGCTAAAACTTGAACTTGATACTCTCTGTTCCTCTTCACTTAAAATTGAGTGTGCATTACGTTATAACTGAGGTACAATAGAGTGGCAGTAATTACTACTGAATAGTGAGTATATTAAGGCTTGGAAATCCCGATGTTCATAAGACTTTTTGTCATCAATTTTTACTTAGTTTGATATAAATTCCGCGTTTCAGGAGGCATGTTAATATGAGGGTGTTGCTATTATTTATACATCTTTGACTATCGTTAGGGGGGGATAGAAAATCTGAAAATCTGACAGACCAAGGTACCCCTTTTTACCCGTTTTCCAGATAACTGGGTTGAGGAGGTCAGGGCTTCAATTCCGCTATTTACAACTGCCTATGATTGTTTAGAAAAATGTGTCTCCAGTTGTCTCTCCTTGTAAAATACTGGTACCGTTTAGTCGTTTTTGGGAGAAAGGCTAGGATGGATTTATGGAGTTTCTTGCTAGTTCTTCTCCATAAGAGTGACACTTGGGAACCGCGCAACTAGAGCCATCACCTTAACGTTTTGAACGTGCCTGGAAAACGGCCTACTTGAAATAAAAGCTTTTGATTTTGATGATGACGATGATGTAGTAAGGTCATACATACGGCGACATCGCTGGCGGCGGGCGGCGTGTGCGCGGGCGCCAGCGCCACCGTCAGCGTCAGGTCGCACCACATGGCGCAGCGCGCGCGCCGGGCGCATATGCTCAGCTGCTTCACCGCGTCCGCCAGCTGCAGGATGGCTGCAGGGAGAGATAGCTCGTTCATACTGGGTTTATATACAGTAGATTTATAGAACGATAAGACGTGGAAATCGGTACTACGTTCAGATACTTAAAAGAGCAACTTCTGAAATCTATTGCCGGTATGGTGGACATAGAAATGTCATTTTAGAACGGTCCACCTAGAGTCGGAGTCTAGAGTCAGTTGGAAAACGGTCTATTTGGAATATAAATTAAAGTGTGACTTTTGTTTAAGACTCTCTCGCACAGTAATCGATGTTCGACTCGCCAAACCCTGTATCTAGTGTCCGCGCGTATGCTGGTCAGGTTCCGAGTAACGCATGAGGTAAGTTAAGGGGTATTACACTCAATATGGTAAATCACCGTTTGTGTTATGTTGTTGGTGTTGTTACTGCCCCGACCTGACGTCTCTCAGGAAGAAAAGTTAGAAAAAAGACTAAGGCTGCCTACACACTTGCCTTTGGACAGCGTAGGCGTTCGATGAACGTATACGCAGTGCAGACGCCGCGACAACATGGCGCGTGCGTCGTGTTGTCGTAACGTGTCCTCTGCAGTTAATTAAACGATGCACAAATGCGGAGTAAGTGTAAGTGATAATTTGTGCTTTATTGTAAACACAAAAAATGATTAAAATTACTTACATTCGAATAGCGAAACTTTTTATTTATGCATGCATATTTGATGATTCTTTACAAAATACAAAGTAATATACAAAATCAGGCTTTGTGTATCGGCTGAAGAAAGACTTGTCATGGCAGCCGAGGAGAGGTCGGATGCGAAAAAGCTTGTACATGACATCGCAGTAACGCGGCGCATACGTCGCGCACTAGCACGGCGTACTGACTGTTTCAAAAGAGAAGCGGCGACGCCGTCTGCGCTGCGCATACGTTCATCGGACGCCTACACTTGACAAATGCTAGTGTCCTAATCCTGATGGACACCCGCCCTCTCGGGGGAGGGAATAGGTAGCGTCAGACTCTTTCTGACTAAGCCTTACCGCCGCCGCGCCGAGTGACATCAGCCGCGTTGCCGACACGTGGTGCTGCTTAGCATTGCTGCACCGTGCGGGCCGCGGTGATCCGGCCGGCCGCTGAGTGGGGCCGGCGGCTCTGTGTAGGCAGCCTAACACGCAGTCTTTCGCTCAGTCCTTTTTTTTTAAGGCTGAGGAATCCTCATGGACCTACTCCCTCGGGGGAGGAAATGAGTAGTGTCAGACTTACACTGACTAAACCTAATCGCCGGGTGACGTCAGTTGGGTTTTGTTCCTCTCTCGGGGGAGGAAGCGGGTAGTGTCAGACTCTTACTGACTAAACCTGAACCGGCGTGCTACATCATCGGCGTTGTTGTGTCGTGTATCCCCAGTGCAGTACTCACGGTCGTGGCGCGCGCGCGCGTGCGGCGCGTGCCGCGCGCGGTGCGGCGGCGGGTGCGGCGCCAGCTCGCGGCGGCGCGCCGCCTGCACGCCGCCCACGGCGCTGCGCCACGACAACATCGCGCTCTCCACCTCGCTGTGCGGCGCGCTGCAACAATACCAGGTTCAACTATTAAGCGCGCTCTACACTCGCGGCGCGGCGCGAAAGGCCGCGAAAGCAGCGAATTTTTTTTTCTTGTTTTTAAATATTAACAGTTGAAACAGGCAAAACAGTTGTACATGGATTCGAGCGCACGCTTCGCACCGTTTACCGTTTGGGCGCGAATCGCGGCGTGAATTCACAGCAAGAACCGCGTCATAAACCAATCGATCTTTATATCGATTGATTTACGACACCGAGTGACGATAGTAAAATCCCTTGTGAAAACACCTCGATTATAAATATAAAGAAATATTGGAAATCAATTGAGCTACGAATGTATAACATAATTTAGTAATTTGTAAACAGGATTACGCTGCACCGTACAACAAAGCATCGTGATTTCACCATTTTTACACACTAAATAAAAATAAAGCAAACAATTCAGAAGTTAATTAACTCACATCTCAGCCAAATTCTTGACATCATCCCTCCAGCTAGCAGGGTCAAAGGTCGCGGGGTCGACGCCCTCCTTCTCCTTTTCAGCCACATCCTGACCTCGCTTGAGGACAGTGATCTTGTTCTCTTCAAGTTTATTTGGCTTCTTGTTCTGCGCTACGCAGACGCTCGCTCGTAGAGTCTCCATTTTACCCATCAGGGTTAATACCTGTTGACAAAAACGTAAAGTCTTTAACTGGACATCAATTGGCCAATACATACTTAAAGTTACCCTGAGGAAAAGAGTACATGTACCAGACATGGATCAAAAATTGGGGACCACACAAATACTTGAAGGAAAATAAATCTGTCACATGTGAGTCGTTCAACAAATAACTAAAAAGGTGCATCTGATCGCTTTATGGGACTAGCCCGCCATTGAAAGTCCAATATCTAAAATGAAACCAACGAAAGTCACCAAAACACAACTTAGTTCGGGGTGCCGAAAGGGAAACTATAATAGCTATGGCAAAAACGTCTGAAAGCACAGAAATTTAGTCTGCAACAAGGTCTTCTTAGTAAACAACACCAGATGTCGGCTGCAAACTATCTAAGAAGCTGATGTTGAGTTCGTCCTAAAATAGACCATACTCCCAAAGAATATGATGCAGTTTGCTAATATTGTTTGCTGTTTATGAACCGACAAGTTTAAATAAAACCTCACCTTAGTATGCTCTCTCAGCATATCCACAGTGAGCCTGTCAACCCTAGTAGGGCAGGGCGGCAGTCGCGGTACCGGGATGGAGTTGGACGAGGACACAGCCCTGCCCGGGTAAGCCAGGGCTAACCTGGCCTCGGTACGCTTACGTTCGCGTTCCAACTGACGCCATTGTTCGTAACAGGCGTCGAGGCGAGCGTGGAGTATGCCTGATGATGTTGCCGCACTGGAACGCAAGTGTTAGGTGAGGTACAGAGAAAAATAGGGTATGAAGTACGTGAGAGAAAACCATGTTAGTATTATGTGATAAGGGGGAAAACGAGTATTAAGTAACAGAAAGGGAAGGAACTCAACTTTTGTCGATTATTGTACAAACTCTACATTAAAAACTAAGTACTGAACTTTTTGTTAATATGATTTCATGAAACCAGAATAAGACGAAATGTTTCAACAAAAGATTTTCATATACTTAGTTTTTCTTGTTTTGGGATAGATGTATAGATATTTTTTTGACCTTACATCTCATGACTAACATGACTCTGATTAGGTCCGAAACTAGTCGGGTTCATAGTCATACTTATGAATCCGCCTCACGAAATTTATAATAATCCTTACCTCATATTCCGCATAGCGTAAAATGGCGCCAAAAGAGGTAGATCAAGCATTGGTGATGGCAACACAGGCGGTGGGACTGGCGGGCTGGGGCCAAGCAGTGCACCCAGACCTAAAAACGTTAAAAAGTTAAGGCAACTTGTATATGATGTCATAACGTTACATAGTATCAACGTACCCCCGTAATGCGAAACTGATTTTCAAAATTTATTAAAACATCTTTTATCAAGTATCTTATCATCATTTTCAGTGCAAGATCACTCAGACCCCTCTTTTTTCGAATGCGTATTTGAATTTAAATTTTTACTCACGAGTGCTTTACTTTTGAAAAAAAAATTATCAAGGTTATTCATTGAATATGCAATTTTAACAAAAATATTCAACGTGGTTTGTATATTGCGTACAGAACAAGCTAATTCGAAGGTTTTGATACATCTCCGTTTCAGATAGCAATAAAATCTCGATTATTAGCTGGCAACATTGTCCTTTTGTAGCCATTAACAAAATATTAATATTTGAGACACTTACCTAGGTTAAAAGGATTATTTTCGTGTAAGAACGACACGTCGACATTCAGCGGGTTAGGCGGTGGTCGATTTCGCATCAGTAACGTCATCTGCCGAGCCAATTCCTGGTTCTGCCTCAACAAAGCTGCCTGTTGCATGTTCTCTCTACCGATATTCTCAAAATTGGTCCTCTCATTCATATTCCCATTCCCTTGAAAGTTGTCCCTAGGCATCATTTGGTTCAAATCACGTCTTTGCATAAAATCGTTCTGGTTATACCCGTTAGGTTTGTAATTAATCGAATTTGCTCCAGAAACGGGCGTCGATTGATTCGAAAAATCAAAATTCTGGCTCATTGGGCTTCGATCGTTCATCTGTGCCATCATATCGAAGAAATTATTCTCTGCAAAGTTTTTATTCGGTGGCATTTGCTGAAAGTTTCTGTTGTAGAACACTTTGTTCCTCTCTTCCTGCATTTTGTTAAAGTCTTCGTTGGGGTAATGGCCATTTAAATCCATTGGCATCTTGAAATCTATGTTATTAATACCGTTTTCTTCACGACTCCTATCGGAAGACATGTTCAATTGATTCAAATATGACAATATTTCCGTCTCGGAATTCTCCTTCATATAATTCTCGTATTTGTTCGGGAACCTTTGTGCGTTATTGAATTGAGCGTCATAATTTGAATTGTAATTCATGTCGAGATTTAAACTGTTCGGTCTGTTGAAGTTGTTCACAGAGAACATGTTCGTTTCGGGCAACGAATTTCTTTGGTTCGGTTCGAAAAAGTTGTAGTTGAATTTTTCGTCGTATTTATTCGGTGTTGTGAATTGAGCACCGCCTATTTCCTGTGCGGCTAGTCTGAGTAGATTTAATTGTTCTGGGGACACAGTGTCTGTGGTATCTGGTACTGGGTCGATCCCAAGCAACGCACTCACATCATTCTCGTTATAATTGACGAAACCGTTGGTGTTACCAAACCCGTTTTGCATGTTATAGTTGAAACCGTTTTGGTCATTTTGGTTGAAGTTGTACAGTCCGTTGCTTTGATACGAGTTGTATGACGGTGGTATGAATGAATTAGCTGAATCATTTTTAGGATACTGGCTGTTCGTCTGTAAGCCGTTTAGAGTTTTTTCCGGTGGTTGTAAAGAGCTGAAAAAGGAAGCAGCATTTAGATAAAGACACTACATATCGATCTATAATAAATTTGGCATTCAAAACTGCTAAATTCTTTAACGAATTATAGAACTTTTCGACATGGACACTACATTAAAACCTGCTTTACTATAATGCACTTTATAACGCCACTAACACTTTGTCAGCGTATAAAATTGACGTTAATACACTTTGATGATAAGGTTGATTTTCCTAAATGGCGAGTGACGTCGTAAAATGTACAATTGCGTTGCAACAAGTTAACATGTCATGTCAACTAAAAATAACGCAAATAATCGGTGCTATCAATCAGCATAACACTTTTATTATGATAAAGCTTAAACACGAAGGCCCTATTATACTTTTAAAGTGACTTTTCGACGTAATTTGATTACACAACCTTTCCTATGTAATATATCACAGTTTAATACACGAACAGTACGTATCAATTCTACTTTTTAAGCGATTACGTCACAAATTATGTCAAGCGTAACAACAGTACAGTAGTAATTCAACTGTTTTGCCTAATTTGAAGTTTGATAATGAAAATTTAAAGGTCACGTCGCCCTTAAAACGTTCTCCGACTAAAGAGATCGTTACGTAAATATTTTGGCATTGTGTACTTTGTTGGAACACGTAAACGAGACAGATTTTATCATTTTCATTGAAATGAAGCTGTGCTGAACTAAATATTACGTGGGTACTAAACATCGTAGAAAAGTTTTCGTTAGCTTTAGTGAAGCAAGTTTTACCTAATTGTATTTATATACTAGCTGTTCCGAAGGGTTACGGCAAAATTACTCAATCGACTTGATTATAGCCACAATTTGTAGTACTTCTTCCAAAGCAAGAACAATCAACGATTCTAATTAACTTACAATCCCTCCCGATAATAGTCATAATACAAAAAGATTTTTAAATTTCAGTACCTTACTACCGCGTTTACACGTATACAGTACAATACAATTTAGACTTCAATATTAACCATTATAAATCACACTCCATTTATTTACAAGGTACTATCAATTGAATCAGTCCTCAGTGGCAATCAATATTCCACGGTTTACACACTAGAATACATCTCTATTTAAGGAGGTGAAGCCTTGAGGAATCAATGTTCAGGCTTTACTTGCATTGAGGTGAAGCGAGACAGTGTAACGTTGCGTCCCGCTGAAACTATCGATCATAGGACTCAGAATAGTTGCATCGGGTCGCCGTACAGCGCCATCTATCTGTGCTTTCATGATGTTTGAATTACGTGGTTGTTTGTTGAGGTAATATGTATAGAGGTTTTTGTTATAAAGTTATATGAATGTTCTAAGCAACAATTTGAAATTTATTTTGTTATGATACATGTGTGTATGTTTATCCGAATTTATAACGAGAGCTTTTTGTTTATATACTTCCGAAAAGCTGTTTATTACTTAATGGCATCTTAGATACGACTCAAGAGGTTTTAGGTGTTTTGTATTGGCAATCACATGGCATGGCAAGTCACAATTCTTGTAAGTTTTATTTAGTTTGTTTTTTATTTTTTATTAAAATATTTAGAAAATATAAAAAGAACTGTTATTTCAGTACGAGAAAGTTTGCCTTGAAGCCAAACGAGAGTCTGTATTTTCGAACGCCGTAGCACAGATTCGCTTACGAAACCAAACAAGGCATATCCTACACTAGCCAAATATATTTTTAGCTTTAATTAAATATAGGGTTTTTAATCAAAATTCACTCGAACTCAACTGTATATTCGGAGTGAAGTTCTGAACGTTAAGTGGACCATTTCCCGAGCTATTGTTAGGGCATCAAGTTGCATAAACGAATATATTGTATGTTCATTACTGAGCGCAGAATTTGTTCATTATAACTCTTGCTATGGCGAAGGGGTGATGAATACACTCCTAACGTATTTTGCAAGAAGTTAATTTAATTTGAAAAAGATTAAAGCGTATTGAGAAGAGAATAATGATACAACATTTAGATATACTAAGATACCCTTATCTATAACTTAACTAGTTGTTGTTAACCGGAGATATTTTTCATGTTTCTTTTTATTTTTCTAGGCTTTTCCGGAGTCAACCCATTAAATAATAACCTTTGTAACAGTATTGGCTTCAATGATATTTGTTCAGTGGTTTTGCCCTAATATATTAAACACGTAACATGTGATTTTAAAGCACTTTATATTTGAAGTCTGGTCTGTACACCAAAACCTAAGTTATTTTCGCTCTTAACGTAATAAAAAGAAAAACATTAAGCACTACTAACCTGCTCCCTTCTGAAGGTCCGGTCTCATCAAGGATTTTTGTGATGAGATCACGGACGATCGAATTTTCTTCCATAATGCGTTCCGACTGCGAACAAAAGATAACAATGTTAATATTTAAAGGTTTGGTCAGAGTTGGAGTTAAAATCGTGACATCGAACAAGATTTACAATCGTGTATCATGAAACTTTTTCACTTTTTTTATAAGTCCTTCTATTCTATTAGTAATGGACAGATAGAGGGCTCGAAGAGGAAATCCACGAAGAAGCCAAAGAACCAACTGAAGAAAAAGGTAGAAGTGCATATAAGCAAGTGGAAGGCATAGCACAGGATAGAGAAAGAAAACGCTATACCGCCAAGTGCAGAGCACATACAATTGTGATTGATTAAAGAACACGTGTCCAACGAAATCGTTGACGATTTCGTTGTCATTCCAAAAACAAACAGTAATATCTCTTTCCTCTTTTCGTACCGAAAGCAACACAATTATTCCTCTTCCGTGTTTCATTCAAGAACATTCATTCATTAACATCGACAGACGTGTTTACACAAAGTAACTTATTACAAAAACGCCTAAAGCCATCCTTCAACTCACAGCGACAAAAATGAATCGCAAAAATCGATAGACCGTTGCATTCCGTCGCTTCATACATTTAATAAAACGGGAACGACGCCACACAAACTCCTCTCATGGAATTTTCCAATATTGACGTATTGCCGCCTAAGTTATGCTAGTTCAATTTTAAAGCAAAATTTCGTTTACATAATAACCCTTTTGACAGCCCTACTATCGGAAAACAAGCTTCAGTGAATTTTAATCATAAAACTTGACACAATTTATATTCGTATTCATGATTCAACGGATTTTAAACGATTTATTTAATTTACTTGTTATTTGTGATGTTTCGAACCAAAAAGTTAATTATAATTAAGTACATAATTTACAATTATTTCATAGGCATACAAATGATGACCATTTAACTGAAACATGTTGGGATAGGACAGAAACTGTCGGGTTGTAAGGGATTTCGGAAGATGGCAATACTTTTTCTGGTACTCCGTGAAAAGTAAATAATCAAGAGCCCGATGTTATTTTTTGGGGCCAAGCCTAAGCCTAAGACCTAAACCTAAGACTCCAATATACCAGGTTCTACGATTAAGCTTACGAATACCATCGAAACAGTTTATCTCGGTATGCCCTAGGGAAAACAATTTCCTCTCTTCGAACCCGCAACGAAATAAATCAGAAATAGAAAAAAGTGTTATAATACTATGCATTTAATAGGAAATCCAGATAATGCTATTAGAAGGCAAAGAAGAAGCGCGCTGTGGTTAAAATCCGTCAAAAAAGTCCATAAAAAACCATACTTTCCCAGGGAAAAGGATGTACGTGACGTTTTTCATGTAAAAAAAGGGAATTATCTCCCTAAACCTTTTTTTGCCTCTACCTCCAAAAGCTTTTTCAGGGATAGTCCTACACTGTTGTTACATAAAACATTGTATTGTGAAACTCCAAATTCAACTGAATTCTTTGTTCCTATATTTCCTGGAAATAACAGACCCTATCGTCGAGTACTTTCTAGTAGTATCGGTGACAAAGTAACAAAGATTCACAACACAGGATGTAATACATATTCTATATCTGTACGGATCTACATTTGACAAATGGGTTAAATGTTTTCATTTGAATAACTTTATTACATTTCAAAAAGATCGATATCAATGTAAATAGGGATCATCGGGAAGGTGGAAGCTATATTTTGTTTTCTTCTAACAAAGGCCATGACATATTTTTGAATTTATTATTCAATGCCCTAATGCAAAATATATCTTTGGCAATTGGTATTCTTGATTCATTCTGTAACTTTTGTGAAGGCTAGAAGACGAGACGGTGTTACACAGCGCATAGTCTCTCTTTCACTCGATAGCTTAGCTTTCAATAGACAAGCATAATATACAAATATTTCGAGATATATACATATTATAGTAACAATACGTCGGTATAGACTCAAATCAAAAGGTCAAAAGAAAGCAGAACGAAACTATTACATTACAATACGAAAAAACACATATTGGAAGTCCTCGGGGAAATAAGATAATCTATCAACGAAACCTACCCTGCTGAGCTGATATTTCAAGCTTCAAACGTTACAAAATAAACATTCTACAGCGTGTTTCATTTGTGTGTTTTACGTAAAAACAAGCCGTGTTTTAATATCTGTCGCGTCAGTATGAGTTATTTACTATTTCCATGAAACAAAACTGTTGTAACTGCACTGGGCGCGGCATTAGGTAACGGTATTTTATCATGAAATATTAAAAGGGTGAATAACGGAACACATTTGTAAGGTGATTTTATAAAGGTTTACAATTTGATGCATGTTGTTTTCATATATATATATTACATGACAGTAATAATCATATTTTTTTTTTGTTGGTATTTCAGGAGCGCTATTTTCATTTTGAAAACGAGACCGCGCTTTACAATGTGTATAGGGCCATCTTGCTTCCAAAGTGGCGACAGTCTCTCTTAGTAAGTGGGCAAAGCATTTTAGTGCAATTTGATATCAACAATACAAAATTTACGCTCTCTATAAAGCTGTTCAATAACGGTTTAATTTAGGAATTGTTGTGTAACAAATGTAAAGTAACTACAACAAACATATAAACATTGTCGCAATGACGTCATACACAGGTAACACACAGTTAAACAGCGTGACATTGTCTACAATAAACAATTTATTAAGATTAAATAACTACATAATAATATGTAGAATGTATGTAGTTACTAAATTGACATATTATGTTAGTCATGTGAATCAAAGTCAACAGGGTACAATCACGTAAGTAAATATTTATGAATATGATATTTTTTTTTTAGTTTGAACCAAATATAAGACTTAAGTTGCTCAAAGCAAAAGTATTTCCCCCCAGACTAAATACAAGGATAGGAATAAGGCCAGGAATCAGAGTACTTGAGAAGACAATTCAAAGGAATCACAACAATTTTTTTGGCAGAGCTCCTACGGCTACCTTCTTGTCCTAGCACAGATCAGCTTAATGAGAATATTACAGGATAAAATTCTTCTAGCAAGATTTGGTTATCAACCAACAGACAGGCTTATGAAAATGGTCAAAGATTAACACACAAACATATTCCTTTCATTTATAAAATACACTCTTATAATGTAAACAAGCCCTGATTATTTGTTTATGTTCTTACATTATCAAACAATTTGACTGATAATCATAATCAGTGCCAATTACAAAACAATAACATTCCAATCACACCTATTTTTTTTTATTAAAAAATAATATTTGCTCAGCTTTATCTACCAAATGTGTATCAACAAATATAAATATTATGAATGAAAATGACTAAAACCATTTCTCATTTCTGTAATAATATCTGACCGCTACAGATCGAAAATGATTGCACAGGTACTAAAAGCAGAATGAAGACTATGCTTCGTTTATCCATTTATAAATTCTCTGTGTATTAAATTTCGTCCAAATCTTGTCATCTAAGACATCCAAATCATGTGATATGTACTAAACAAATGTTCACGTATTCAAATTGAGTAAGATTTTATTTTACCTACAGGACCTACCATGAAGGAATTTGTCTTAAACACCGTTAAGAGGGAATATTGCATAGAACTTGACAATACAAATCATATGACATCATATCAAACTAATTATAGTTCACTTACTTAAATCTTCGCAAAGCCAAATAAAATTTTAAATAGAAAATGAGTAAGATAGTAATGACATCATACAAACAAGAAAAGTTTTTATGTAAATATATATTGAAATGTAAACAAACAAGTACTTTGCTATTGCATCATATCATCAGTTATTGATGTACAAATTTAGATTATATTTTAAATACATATAACATAACTTTTTAAAAGAGTAACCTATGGAGTTACATCCTGTTTTTTCTCTAAGGGAATGTAATTTTGAAAAAGGAAAACCAAGAGCCATTTGATCTGTAACTATTATTTCTCTTAAGTGCCATTCTTAGGCCTACTAGAAATAAAAACATTTTTGATTGGAATTAAATAATTTATCACAAATACTTGTTGAATATTTGGTAGTAAGTGGTTAACAGTGCTTAACTGATTAAAAATAATGATAATAAGCTGTTGATTGAAAATTTAAACCCTTCAGAAGTTTGAGAGATGAGTTTACACCAGATCTTACATCAGATGCTTTTTTGTGCAGAAATTACTTCTGACCTCCAAAAGCTATGGTGAAATAAAAGAAGGCATGATTGCTGATGATGACATCATGAGATAAACTCTAAAAACACGACACTAACTTTAATGTAGTTCATCCTTAGTTAGATTTATAATCTACTACCTAATTTCATTCTTTTAAAGCTTTTTTTTTCTAATTGGATATTGAAGGCTTGAGATATGTTAAAGCTATTTTTAGGAAATGGAATAAGTTTCAGCCTAGCCTTTTCTCACAAAGTATTGGGGTCAGCTGTCACTCTTCACTGGACTCAGCTGAACTCTGGTATTTTAGAGTGTATCTGTCTACAACTGTTAGAATCATGTATGGGTCAAATAAAGTTTAAACTGTAGTTTTTAATGTTATAAGTAGATTGCCAATCCATGGTTGATAAAAATCTGACGGTTATTGTTGCAATTTAAATAATAAAGAATTCACTTTATACCTAGCCAAAAAGTCTGTCTGCTTTTTTTTGTTTTTGTAAGTTAATGTGACCTAGTTAGATGAAAATTAAGTGGAATATTTAACCTTTCGTATTAAGGTTTAATCACAATCCATTGCAATAATTTTTGTATTATGAGATTAAATTAAAATGATATGAATTTAATTTTGCTGTACTTTTTTCAGCTTTTTTTTTGTAAAATGAAAATATTTAAAAAAATATCTATGCTACATATAAACCAAGCTTAATACATATGAGTTTATGTCACCAACAACATTAAAAATCATCTGATGTTCAGATTGTGAAAAAAACAAAAAAAAAACATGTACATTATGGATTCAAAAGGTCAAAAGAGCATTGCATTCGTAAAAAATAAAATGTTTAAATGACAAATTAAATGTTGTGTACATTTTAATACACAATCTATGGAATTGTTTCATCAAGGACATTCTGATTGTTTTCTTATTAGAATTGATGACTTACAAATACATTATGCCTCACATTTCAATATTACAATAGGTACATAATCAATCAAGAAGTATTATGTGCAGATAGTCAACTTGTAAATATGAATAAACAAAACATATAGTCGCGTTTACATAAAATTCAAGACTAGAAAGTGGGTAGGTGTAAGCATATTGACCATATAAGTAGCACTCCATACAAAAATTCTCTCATAACATTTAGATGTCGTCATTAAAATAGTATATTTATAATATGTTACCTTGTTATTTTGTCCTCTAACGTACAAACTACATAATTCTAAAAATATTATGTGCATTCCCCGATGTCATTACCTACACTTCATGAAAAAAATATCGTAACACGACACATAAAATATCACCACTAATGTTCACGTAAACCATATTTAGCACTTAGAACAGTCCACAATGGAAAAATAATGCACTTTTAACAAATATTGCGTGTAATATCACCCGGATTTCAGATTGACAGTCCAAGACATTTACAACACCCATTGAAAAATGGCACTATACGAAAACACTCACTTACCTGATCAGTTTCATTTTCCACGGTTTTGTACGCATTACCTATGTGACATAAATCACTGAAGGCCATTTAAATTATAAAATTATTTCTTGCCACGATACACATGAGCTTACTTCGGTGCTAAGCCATTTTTTCCATTGACCTACATGTGTATAAAATTATACGTGCTTACTCGCAAGCGGTGTTGCTGTCACGAAACAGCAATTTTGTCGGAAAATAATGTTTGTTTCGTTAAATGTTAAGTTAAAAATCATGTTTGGAGTATAACTTACGTGATTAATCGTCACTTTTTAGAAAACAATTTAATTTTCTCAAGTAAGGTTTTTTTTTATTTTGTGAATTTCCCGCCCTTTCAAATAATTATGACTTTTTTATTTTTTATTCTTGTGAAATCAAACTTCACGTACATACATTGTGATGTAACATAATGAGTAGAAATAAATCTATAGTTTGCAAAATGATTAAGATTTTTTTATAACGAACTATTAAGTAAAAAAATGTGAAAATAAAGATTTCTTAAATACTTTTGAAAATTATCTTAAAAATATGAAATGGTAACACTGTAAAGATAACAACGCAATCAAGGTAAACCAAAACAGTGATTAACTTATTTTAAATGATTTTACGCGTAACGATTTATGTTTATAATTTTATTGTTTACTACTCACATAAAAAAAAACTCACAGAAAATTAATATACATTTCAGTGAATTTTACTAAGCCAACTGTCTAAAAACGCCATCTGGCAGTTATGCGCTAACCATTACACAGCCAGTAAGAGGAACTACTAATGCTGTATTACATAGATGGCGTTGTTACCTGAGCTTTACCTTAATTGCACGACAATAGATGGCATTGCACGTTAAAATGTTAACCAAGAGTTGGCTTTAAACTTTGTTTTTATCGTTTACAGTTCGAAACAAAAATAATTCAGTTATCTAACAAGGTACTCTAACAAACGGCACTGTATATCATATTCTATAGCCTAAATAACTCTGTATCAATCGAGTAATCACGTAAGTGAATTACATGCGAGTAAGCTGAATCGGAGTGTGACAAATCCCTTTGTGATCAGTATACGTGCAATTGCATTAGTTCATTTGTCTGTCTGTGAACATTGGTCAACACGATGTAATGCACTTTGTACCTATACGGTTGCTGCATCCCAATTTGGAGAATTCCAGGATAATTTTATACAGGGATAAAGATGTTTAATTGAATTGTGAATATCAAATGAAGGAATTAACTTTATTCCGATAGATTGATTTCTGGTTGTATTAATATTTTAATATGATTACGTTATCAATATAGAAAACAGATAGGTTTAAAATTAGCAAACACCAATTAGAAGAATATGCTAAGGTGGATTTATAAGGCATCTATTAAGACATCAAATATCGGGTAAGTTGTAAATACCAGTAGGTGGCCAATGAACCATATCACGTAGCCACAGGCCACTGTAAAAAAGACACTGTGTTCAAGGTTCTTTTTGTTACCTAAGGTACCTTAAGGTACCTATTGTTGTTATAGCGGCAACAGAAATATTTACATCTTGGATGATTTCAACTATCGCACTTTCACCATTATTCACTGTACTATCACTGTTCCTGAGATATAGCCTCCCAACAGTGGTGCCCATATACCCTAGTAATGGGGTGAAAAAACGTTCCTAAAACATGACACAGTTAATTCGTTTTTTATTTTGGTATTTGTATCATTTAATTTACTGTTCGGATTTTTTTTTTCAATACTAAAACTAGATTAGATTAGAATATTCTTTATTGCGCACCATGGAATTGCAGCAGTGATTCATAATATACACAGCCGAAGTTACTTCTTATAACATCAGGTCATCAGCTACCGGTTAAAATTGGTCCAGACTTAATACAGATTAACCGTAACAAACACACAGGTCAGACACAGACAAAATGCTGACTGACAGCTGTTTCAAAAACGGTTAGATACTTCAAATAGAGTAAACAGACATTCCAAATCTATACACGGTGATATTTTAGTCGTCTTACAAAAGGAGCACAGTTCATGTATCCGACGTAAAATACCCCTAGGCGCGATTATTATTTTTTTATCATCAACTAAGATAATAAGTACGAAGAAAAATTAAACAAGAGAAATCTGAAAATACTCTTAAAAATGATCAAAACGCTGCCGCCCGCGCCTCTCACTATTGTTACAAGGCTCGGACCGCGCTCGCAACAGAGCTGTGTTTCTAAAAAACTAAGAATTGCATTTTAAAATTATTCAAATCTCATAAATACCTATTTTTTTATCATGAACGTGTCCTAGTCATTGGATACACGAACTGGGCTGCTTTTGTAAGACGACTAAAAAATCACGGTGTATACTACATACCACTGTGTAGTATAAGTGTATCTAATTATATTGTGTGCGATAGGTTTACCGCTCCAATGTAATGCGGTAACTCATTCCCATATCTGTAACAAAATGACTTGAAGGCTCTATAGATCTTTTTATATGTCCAGTAAATCCTATCCCCGAAAATACCCAACACACCATGAGACAGCACGTCAAGCCAACATCTCCACAATACCCGTCAGAGTTCTGCCGTTGACATGGCCCCCGCCGTGCCGCCATCCCGCGTTCATTATCCAATTTATCCACGCTCAAAACGCGATGATTAAAATAAACACTGGAAATGACATTGATTGTCAAGGTATGGTTATTGTTGCTTATTGTTTGTTAATTTGTGTATTTGTTTTGGAGTTTTGTGTGAATTTTAATGGATATTGTTTTAGTTTTATAAAGTTTATAGATTTTGGAGAATAAATCGGGTGCGTGCTTGTTGGAGAGTAGGTTGTTTGTCATTTGTTTTGAGTTTTAGATACTTGAAGAGTTGTATACATAGTGGTTTCTTGAAGAAACTACTTTTACAGGTATCGCAAGTATCGCGAAACGTTTTTAGTGTAGTACGTGTAGTGCATCTAAAATAATAATTAAAGTAAACATTTTTATTCATCGGGATCGCCAGATAGGTTTCGGTCAACACCATCGAGTCGGCTCCTGATTGAAAATTATGAATTGAAAAAATTGATATGAAAAACACAAACAAACAATGATATGAAAAAATTAATTATGAATCCAGCTCATAAAAGTTATTCTTATTAAACTTAACAAAGGTTTGTAACTTGTTATTGCTTCACCTGCTAGAAGAAAAACAAGGCGACGAATCTTAAACGTCGATGATAAAGCAGCCCCATGTTGGGC
Source organism: Trichoplusia ni (assembly GCF_003590095.1). Classification (NCBI taxonomy): domain Eukaryota; kingdom Metazoa; phylum Arthropoda; class Insecta; order Lepidoptera; family Noctuidae; genus Trichoplusia; species Trichoplusia ni. Next base: position 5,803,177 of record NC_039489.1, on the reverse strand, counting down.
GCCATTATAATCCTTAGTACCTACACAAGTAGCAACTGGGAGTGTAACTACAGAAGAGCGTAACAAATAAGATCTTTTGAATGATCTACATTTGATATTTTGTCAAGGTGGCCGTGACTGGCAGCATTCTACATGGCGTAGAGTGACATCTCTTTTCGAATTATTACTTTGAGAGTGGTTAGATAAATTGACTTTCCAGCGTAAAATCTGTTCTTCATTCGGCTTTATAGTTTCCGATCCATTCTTTAACCAAAAGAACAATAGAGTTATAAAACACAGATAAAGCTCTCCAGCTCCATAATTATATTGTACATCATTCTACTGTATCTGTGTATGTTACTGAGCTCCTAAACGGCTAGACCGATTATGATGTTTGTTCAATCGTTTCGGGTGGCGCGTATTTAAATTCACAATTTTATTCAATTAGTCTGTCAGAAAGAAATTAACCGGTGCAGGTAGTATTAGTACCTATTCCACGCTTTCAACTCGAGTTAGTAATTTTTCAAGAGTTAATGTAAAACAACACCAACATAATGATAGTTATTTTTTTGACCAGCGCATGGTCAGCTTTTTTGTAAACCAGAACTTATTATTCATTTGTGTAATCCTTAAGCAATGATAAAATTTACAAACCAACCTATTTTTGTAGCTTGAAATGAAATAAAAAACATGCAAATTGAAATTTCAAATAACTAACTCGACAAAAAAATCCTACTATAGATTTTGACATTGTTTGCTGCCGCGGTCAAAGTACGTACGTTAGTACATGACTGGGTAAATGAGCCAGGGCAACTGTTATTATTTGCTGAATTTTTAGGTCATCAATACAAGGCGTAAGGCACCTCAGCCAATTATCATCAGATTTTATTGATATTATTATATGAAATTATTCAGAAATATTATTTCTGCATTTTCTTTTATGCAGCTTATTAATACACAATATTTTTACACAAAATTAAATAATAAAAGAGTTATTTTTAATCAAATAATACTTAATTAAAACGTATCTACTTTTCTCGTCTCTGTTTAACAGTGATGTCCTCCCATTTAAAATAATTTAATTAACCAATTTCTAAAATATGAATTATTCGTTTAAATAACATGACAATCACAACTGTACCCAAAATAATCTGTGCTCAAAGCCCTGAACACTTTATTTAAAAAGATAAAAAAACAAGCAGTTAATATTATCACAGACATGCCTTTTCAACAGAGTGAAAAACAAAAGAAAATTCGTATAAAGAATTCAATCGAAATCGAATCAAGAATCCGTCTACCGTGCGTTGGAGCGAGACACAAATATACAATGCCTTCCAAGTTAGAGAAGGACGTGGATAGCGTTAATCCTATTGGCTTATACCGGGCGACGTTTGCCGCGATTGGTCGCTGTGCCTTATTGAACTGTCACTGAAGACCGCGGTTTAGGGGGCTACCGGTAATTCGGGGGTAAGCGAACCCCTTACCCCCCGTAAGGGGTAAAAGTGGGGTATGGGGTGGCGGGAGACCTCGCAGTTTGGCAATTGACTTGTGGGTAGTTTTCGGGGTTCCTCGCGCATGGATTTTCAGTGAATTGAATGTTGAAATTTTATTTTCTCTTTACGTGCATGATTTTGGATTGGGGCCAGGTTTCTATTGTTGTTTTAAATGAGATTTCAAACTTAGAAGTATTTTCGAAGGTACTATTTTGTTTTCTATAGATAAAACGACTTACCTTTTTGAGTTTTCAGCAGATAAGAACATCGTATTATAGACAAATTATCTTTGATTAACATATGAAAACTTGGAACGAGAAAAAATGCTTTTACTGCAGAAAAACCTCCTGTTTTCTATTTCATTCGATTATCGATTCGGTTCGTCATCGGTTATCTACAATCGAATCAAACCAAGATCAAGTAACGATCGAATGTTGTCAGCGTCTTTAGCTGTTCCAACTTATGCCAATGTCTGAATTAGCGTTGGTGTATTGATTCATAGTACCAACGCGATTGAAACGAAATTCGATTCTGACGCGAGCAAGCTGGTTAATACACTCGGCATAAGTTTTTTAGGTATCGTTTTAGGCTTAAACGGATTCCTCATTAGTTGGTGAAATCCGAAAAAGTGAAAATATATCTTTTAGCTAAAAACTAACAATCTGACTTAAAACACCTTAAGCAACGATTATTGAACTGTAGAAAACACAAGAGAATGTTTATTAAGAGTAAACGAAAAAAATTAAACCGAATACCCTAAGTAGCATAATAATGGTGGAAACATTTGGCTTTTTTTTTCGTAAATATCAATGAGCGTCTATTAGCCACCAACGTTTTTATAGTAAACTGATATAAGTGCAGTTTGTTTGCCTGAACGCGAGCTGACTGCATAGATGACTACTTATCTTCTAATATATAAAATTCCCGTGTCACGATGTTAGTTAGCGTACTCCTCCGAAACGGCTTTACCGATTTTTACCAAATTTTATATGCGTATTCAGAAGGTCTGAGAATAGAACAACATCTATTTTTCAAACCCCTAAGGGTTTAGGGGTTTAAGGGTTGCCCGCACACAAAAAAAAAATTGTTTTTATTTTTTTATAATGTGAAATACATTACATTACATTAAAAATACATACAACTAGGAATCATTTATTAGGCAAAACAACGTTTGCTGGGTCAGCTAGTATATGTATAAAAGTTATGTTCTATCCTTCACCAATACAAGACAGACAAACTGTAGGTATTTCTATAACAATACGACATCAAAAAGCACCCAATCTTGACAGTTACCTTTCGCGCCAAAATCACCGCGCGCCCAATGGCAACGCGGGAATCGTTGACTTTTCGTTTCTGACGGTTGTTGTTTGTGGGCAAAGGAAACACGCCACGCCCTGCCAAATGTACGTATTCTTATTGGGTGATGTCAAATGTCATTTTGTATGTAGGTTATGTTATTTAAAAATGCACGTGGAATATTATGAAATAACGAAAGCGTTCATTTCCGATTTCTTCTTTTTTTGTCTTCAGCTGTCAGTCTTGTCAGCGAGTGTTTCAAATACCTGTATTTATATCTGTAAGTGTTTTCAGTTTTCCCGTTTCATAACTTCAACCAATTTGTTTGAAGACTTAATGCTCTTATGGATATTTCGGACTTACTCTTCTTAATATTTTAACTGTTAAACAGTGTTAGTAAAATGAAGATTTCTGGTCTGTCAAAAGGTTGTCGATAAATACGCGTGAGTAAATCGTTATATCATTTAATAATGAATCATTCTCACGATAGTTACTATCAAAATACTGTCAAAATATTGCTGATAACGATTTGAACAGAAGAAGTAGGTACTATTTTATCAAGATTTTGTTTGTCTGTGTCTTAAGCTTCCATGAATTCTAATGCAACCTCTGTGCAGGTACTACAAGCATTTGGCACAAGACGCTGAAGGCATGTCAGTGGTCTTAGCTACGTTATCAAGCTATACGTACCCTCATTGGTTTATAGAGTGAGGTTGCCAGACAATAGGTTCTATCGATCTACCATTATAGGCTTGTAAATGGGCAGGCTTATCTATAATCTAAGTAATATTGTGACTCGTATAATATGTAGAAATGTGGATAAATTATTTGGATCAAACTAATACATTGCTACTTAATTCCTAGGTCATCATATTTTCCAAAGGGATTTGTTGCCTACGAAGAGAGGAGGGTATATGTCTAAGATGATATCTGTAACAAAAAATTGGAATAACTTAATTGTAAAATAGTTTTAAGTTAATCTATGTATAATCGAAAATATTTACGAAATGTGCGATTTACAAAAAGGATGTTTTCTAAAGCCAGACAGAGGAATGGAAACTATCTCAATAAAAATCCCGGAGACGCTAAACGCCTAAACAGTCCCATACCTAATTGTTCCTATTTAAACTCGAACAACCATTCCACGTTGTTATTGGAAAACGGAACGTTCAATCCACGCTAAAATGTACGACGTCATTATTCTAAACGACAGGGCCGACGCAACAGCGGCGTAGTGCCACAAATTAAAGCTTAAAACGGACGGTTAACAGCTGACCCAAAATCGAAGTGTCCCCCCGTCTGTCTGGGGGACAGAGTCAGACGCGAAAAGCAACGGGGCGGAGCTTCGCCACGCCTTCGAGCTCACAGGCAATACCGCGTCAAAAGTTCCCCGGCCGTGGCATAGCGCGCGCGGCTCGTGCCCGGCGGTCCCCGAAAAAATATAAACGTCAAAAGTGAAACGTCACGTGCTAGCTGTCAATTGATTTCGGAGGGAATTCGCTGGGTTTTTATAGTGTTCGTTGTTTAAAATTTTCGATTCGAATACCAAATTATCTTTTTTGGAATATTTTTTTTTAAATTAAAAGGGGATACCTACGAGTATATTTACATTTTTGATGTCAATTAACAGACTTGTGTAAATTGGGTAAGCAGAAAATTATCAAACAAAATGTTCCTACTGACTCTTTAAAATTAGGACCATTATTTTATTGCTGTTTTGAATTTTTAAACATCATATAATCTTTTAAGGCATTTGCCCTGCATTCTGATCTGACACAGGCTTTACATATATATAAAAAGTTGCTCCACTAAAGTTTTAATACAATTAGCATCGTTCGGAAAAACATTTTTAAGCCATCCAATATCAGCTGGTTCTCTTCTAAAGTTTCCTCTTCTTCTATACCTAAATATTGTTTAATAGTCTACTGCATCCCGTCGTCTTTCCTTGATTTAGACTATCGAAGTTTTTACACCTTATTCGCAAATAAAAATAAAAAAATCGGTACTTTTGCCCTTTAAATAGTTGCTAGTTATTCAGCTTATAATTCTTAAACCATCATATTGGTGACTTTTCCCTTAAGTTTTCCATCGCGTCGATAATTTGCTTGATGTGTGCTACATCTTCCATCAGAATTAACTCCTATTTATCTTTTACTCCGATTTTCTCAGTTTTAGATTTTGTATAAATTGCGTGTAATATAATGCAATGAATGTAATAAAGCATAATCATTTTTCACTGTTATCAAAAAAGAAACAGCAGAAACATTCCCGTTATGCGGCAAAATTATATCTCATTTAATTTTGCAAAATAAGCAGCGCATTACGTTTTGAATTCATTGGATATCTTGTAAACTATCCCTAATATTTTCTTGCATTATTTATATCCAGAAAGCGGGACCCACTTAACCTTTATATTTATTAAAATAATTTCCATAATTATCGTGATTCCGATGTAAAATAAATATTTAATTAAACATAATCTTTTACGTTTTGCGTCTCTTTATCAAATACCAAATAAACATCTGTACAAATAGAAATTAATATCAAAATGGTGTTTAAATTCATTAAATTATAACTTAATATGGATAAATTGTTCGTATAATTTATTGACGTTTGTCTAGAATATCCCTGGGGACCTACCACCTCTTCTTCAAGTGAAATGGTCGCCATTTTAGAAGCGGTATAATGCTCTACACCTTGTTAAGCTCAGTCTTGGTCCAAGTCGAATGTTCTTCTTAGTTTCATATTTATTACTAGCTGTCATCCGCGTGGTAAAGAAGATATAAGATCTTATTTTTTTTTAAATCGTTTTCATAATTTCAGAAGTCACGCAACATCTCCCCTTTTTTCGAACTTATTTTTACCGATCGGGTTTGATATCCTTTAGCCTTCCTCAATAAATTTAAAATAAAACTCACACACCAATTTTTAAATAATAATACCTACCGCTTCAAACAAACGAATTGATGAGCTTAGTAGCGTAGATTCATCATGCTATCATTTACTCCTTCATATATCATGAAATCATTCAGTTAAAATTATTTATTTAAGAAAATCTTTAAAGCATACTCATTCAGTTTTCCGTAATTATTATGTGTTACTGTTTGATCAAGTGCTTATGAAGCTTCAGTTATTGTAAAACGGTAGAAAGGATACTGCCTTACTAATATTCTTGGGATCGGATCATTAAAAACGTAAGTGACAAGAATATTAGATATAGGATGTCGCGGAGGCTTTGGATAAAGGCAGCCACGCCTTTATCCTGCCTTGGCAAAGTAAAAAGATATAAAGAATTGTTTGTATTGTACACTGAAAAACGGTGTTGGAAGCTGGATTCCAAATATTGGAATCTGAATTCGCCATCCCGCGCTAAGCTAGCGTGGTGATCAGAGTTCGAAACCTGCTCTATACAGGAAAAGCCCTACGCCCAGCTCTAGGATATTATAGGTATAGGATGTTAAATGTATTATATACTCGTAGGTAGGCCCTTAACAAAAAAAAAATCCAACTCCAGACTTAGAATTATGAAACCGATTGCCTAAAGCAATAGTTCTTAAAAAGTGTTACAAAAGTACCAAAAGACTGTACGATGGAAGTGGCTCAAACTCCTTTGCAGCTGACTCAAGACCATTCGGATGGACGGATGACGGGTAAGAGTACAATCATCTATTAATAATCTATAGCAGCTTAGGTAAACCAACTGCCAGTCTAGTTGCCAAGGTGACTGGGTTGAGGAGGTCAGATAGGCAGTCGCTCCTTGTAAAACACTGGTACTTAGCTGCATCTGGTAAGACTGGAAGCCGACCCCGACTTTGTTGGGAAAAGGGTAGGATGATGATGAAATTATGGAGGTCTTAGTGCCAGAAGCAATCTCTGCGAATATTAGTCAACCGTAAGGTTACTGGTAACTTTAATTCAGCCTAGCCTTTTTTCAAGCTGTGTTGGCAACCAATGTATCGGGAATCGGGATTAAGCTGAAAACAAACAGCGATTGTCTATGAGACGTATTATTTTATTAACGACTAGCTGTTGCCTGTAGCCCGCGACTTCGTCCCCGTGGGTAGAAGATATAAGTTATGATTTAGGTATACCTGCCCGGTTTTTTTTCACATTTTCCATTGTATCTTAACTCCTATTAGTCGCAGCATGATGGTTTATAGCCTAAAGCCTTCCTCGATTAATGGTGTATTCAACACAAAAAGAATTTTTCAATTTGGACCAGTAGTTCCTGAGATTAGCGCGTTCAAACAAACAAACTCTTCAGCTTTATATATTAGTATAAGTATATAGAAGTATAGATTTATTTTTTTGTAAGCGTTTGGATGGTTTAGAATTTTAGATTAAAAATCAGCCCGGCGCGCGGATGTAAGAAATATGGCGGATTGGCTACATTTTACTGAATTACAAAATGTGCTTAACGCTGCAGGTGAAAGATACTGACAATGTTAGTTGAAAATAACAGTCGAATTAAGAACCTTATACTTGAAGTTTTTTGAAAATGGAATTAGCCTTACTTCTTTCGTTTTGTATGTATTATTTTTGGGGGTTTTCGATATTGATTTACATGCAATCAATTTGCATGTAAATCAATATCATGCAATGTTCTGTACATTAGAATTTTTATATTAAAATTTCAAAGTTTGAAAAGAGCCAATCAACCAGAATTTAGACGAAAATTTATAAGTTTTACCCAATCAAATATGTTAACTCATATTTTAATATTGTTTTAGCAACATACCATCGACGCGTAAAAAACCACCCGCCATATTTATTCCATCCACAGATAATATTTTTACGCCATTTCCCGCGCGGCGGCCATACTTCTAGTTTTTTAAAGGCAAAGGCGACATTAGTATTCAGTCCTCGGCTGCCAGTAACTCGGGGGTCTATTTGACTGATTTTCAGCCTCTCCATGATTTGCCACTTTGCCCGGTCAGAGTGTTGCCTGAATACAAAATAACCAATAGTATAGGGGGATTTGAAATTTCATTTTCGCATAATGGCTTCGCGTTTTGAATATTTGGTATTTTATTAACACTGTATGTAGGTAGGGATAATTTTGTCGCTCGATAAATATAATGGACTTAGCGATTTTGTTTGTACATTTATTTATTTGAGTTTTTTTTTATATTGGAGGTGTCATAATTTCGCGCTCTGGTGTTGTTAGGTAATCATGATAGCTGATACATTTAGTAGCCTCAATTGAACTCTATTGAGTCCTGGATGACTAGAATTTCTATAATAATGCAGGTATGTTGCGATTGAGATGCCTTTATCTTTCATTTGTATTTTTAAACTCACCAGCGAAAATTCCAGAACCGTACCAGAACATAGAAGCCATGCTATGATATGAAACAATAAACTGCAAGCAATGCTAATGCCCAAAGCAGAGCACATTTTCACTTAGTTCACTATAAAAAAAACATTGTTTCTTTTTTTGAAAAAAAGAATAATTTTAGCATGGGAAAGGCTGTTTGTTAAAAAAAAAACGTTATTAGACAGGTGACTTTGCCTTAACTTAAAAAAAATCTAGTGATAGATTGAAAATGGAAGCATAGTTTCTTTAAAATTTAACGAAAAAAGTAACAATAGTTAACACTTACGAAATCGTCCTCTTTACTCCGTTCTTCTATGAAAATTCCTGTCTTCCCGATCTATGGTTACAAAATCAAAAGTACCCACAGAAAGTCTAAGGTCCAAAATCCGGTATTCCGTATTCCGAACGAGCCCTGGTGGGAGGGGTGAAATTAATCAGACCGGCTCAAGGGCTGCAGCGTCAAAAGAAAACCAAATAAAACGGCAAGCGACAAAGTTTCCGAACGAAGGTTAAGGATTGTAAGGAGACGTCTTAGTCGAAACTTGACTGAAAAGTTTTTTGTGACGTGTTTTTTTTTCATAAAATGCTGTTATGAAACAATTTTGTTACATTAATGATTTTTGTGCCTGGTTTTAAACACCAGGATTACAAGTATGAGAGAGCGTTTCCCTGTACTGACTGTTTGACTGAAAATTATATCACCTATTCTATTTATTAATATTTATTAGAGCCCCGACTAAGCTTGCGATCACAACCAATATTTTCCACTTCCATAACAAAAATACCTTTAACTTTTATCTGAGAGTCCGTATATTCAGAAACACAAAATCTTCCCTGTATCGACTCAATACCTTTCTCTAGCCCCAGTAAGTGGCGCTCTAACACAAACAAACATTGATTTATCCTGATACCAGGGCTTTAGGCGACGCCTACCCATCTCGCTGACTTCCAATTTCGGGCCGGGAACTTTTTATGTGTCTTATAAAATTTTCTTTTATGCCTTTCGCGTTTCGTGTTGGCAAATGTATTGTGACATAAATCGAAGTTTTATTTGTCGCTGTAATGCTTTGCTTCTATATCTAGGAGTTGGTATGTTCGAAATATGAATGGATGGTTGATAGAATACGATAGTCTTTTGTCAAGAATATTCTAGTATTATCAAGGTGTGTGTGTTGACAAAATCTTTCTTTAGAAAATGCTGTCAGTTTAAAAGCGCTATTTATAATGTAATAGTTTTCGAACAACACCAGTTATTTTTTTATATTTCCTTGTCTCGATTATCTGAAGGATAGCTTTATAAGTCTCTACAATTGTCTTTCAGCCTGTCATGCAGTTTGAATATTTGACGTTAGCCGTCGGAGCAGTTGCTCCCCGAATTGAGGCTTATAAGGAACATAATGATGTTAATTATTTACTAGAAAACATTTAATTTGAGAATGTTCTTGTGACGCAATTTGCGTGAAAAAAAACACATTAGAGATTGGGCAGCATTTGCATTTTGCTCTGGAAAGGGAACGATGGAAAGAACACAGGGAGGCATGTGCCCAGCAGTGGGACAACATGAGCTTATTATGAAAAAATGAATACCTTTTACTTGCAATTAGCAAGAGCTAAGTTTTAAACTCGTTTTTAATTAGGGTCTCAAGTACAACAATATTTTAAAACGACACCCATGCAATTCCAAACATTAGAAACACAACTGGTTATTTTACTCTCTTTAACTGATACAATTCCAGTTAGCAACCGAACCTTCTCACATTAAATTCGCTCACCCAAAAGTCTCCCAAATCATAATATCAATATACCGGTTTAACCCGCCTAATATCTGGTCCCATGTGCTACGATACCCGAGGGACCAATCTCCTCTCATATTGATTTTATATTGCTCACATATTGTGGTCCTCCCTAGCTGTGAATTTAAAGGTTAAAGGATGGCTTTAATGGAATTGAGTTGGTTGGATTTCGTCGGAACTTCGTTTGAACGACGGTTGAGTTTTAGTTGGCTTGGAGAATACTAAAGTATGGGAAATTTTGTTTTTAAATTGTCAGGAAATGTCCATTATTCTATTTGTCTTTAAAGTGTAATGTGACTCCTTTTTTAATCCGTCTATCGTGGAAGTTTCCGATGAAGAAGGTTATAAACATGTCTCTTCTTATTTTTTTTGAAAAACTGATATCCTGTCTATATGTATCTACCCTGAGTCCATTAATATTTATGCTGGTATACCTTTTTACAGGCTTTTCTTGACACACCTTCAGCACAATGACAAGCGTTGATTTACATTAAAAAAATGCTTGAAGAATAAAATAATTTAAATTACAGCTCCAAAACTCATTACCTAGAAACCTTCTCAATTTAAAACAGATACAAAAACATTTCGTGCAAAGTAACAAGAAACCTTTTTTCCAAAAACCTCTATCGCAATAAATAAAACTGTCAAATTCGAATTACGAATAACCGAATCACAGAGTTGATGATTAAAAGAGCATAGACAAGGTAACGAGAGGCGGTGCAAATCATATTAGCACCCGCTAGTGCGAATATAGATCCTGGCTGTGTGTGACTTGCCCCCACCTATTATCTTGTTTGATATAGAGTTAGGAATGGAATAGACTCGGCGTGTTGTTTGTTTTTCTATTGTTTTATTTTTACTGTAAATAATTAGAGTATGAAGCAAGTTAGAAGAATGTCATAAGATCTTTATTATTTTTAATCTTTCACGTTCATTACATTTGTAAAAGTATGTTCTGCTCAGTAAAGTAAGGCTTAATATTGAAAACAGTAAGATACTCACAGTCACAGGCAAAGGTCAAACTCAAAGGTAGCTGATTGTAAAAAGCTGAATGCTAATGTGTGCTTCAAAGTGGCAGATAAAAATACCACAAATAAAAACGTTTGGTATGTTGATAGCGGTTGCTCAAAACATATGACTTACGATGCGACAAATTTATGTGACTAGCACCAAGTCAAAAGTAACTTGAAAATATGAATGGCCAAGTAAGTAAGATAGACTCAGAGTCGTTTCTCAGGTACCCTAATTAAGCTTTATATGAAAAAAGACAGCGAGTAACCGTTACACACGATTGAAGCAAAACTTTTTACTATAATATTGATTGATTTGTTTAGAAACTATCTTCCGTTGCATTGTCCAGTTACCTCCTAGTCGAGTCTAAAAGTTGTTTTACTAAAAAAAACAAGCAAAAAGGTACAGTGCGCTCAGTAATCGCGGTAATATCATCTTTACTATGTGTCCTGTATATTCCTCCCACTAACTCTACATTACCTCAGTCTGTCCCCAGCACTACACACTTCGTGTCACACAATACACTTCAATAGCATTCCACAATTAAATGTAACTGCTATTTCTGTTGACAATCGTTACTTAATTCAATTGTTCTTCTTTTGGGGATGTTGGTAAAATGTTTTTTGGCATCTAGCGTTCTGTTTTCAAGATTTCGTTTGCTTTTCATTTCTAAAGGTTTCGAATTCTAGTTTTTGTTTTTTCGTAATTAGACCTTCTTTTTTCTTTGTGATTATTTAAAGTTTATTCTGACAGGTTATATTTGGTCAGCATTTGGATGTATCTATAGTATTAAATTATACAAGTTATTTAAGGTTACATGGCCCACCTAATTAGCAGTTTGAAATCTGTATCCCGAAATATATTATTTACGTAGCGCCGTTTATTTTTTCTTTGTCTATATATAAACCTACTTTACTACTTTTATGTTATGCCAGCAAATATTTAGTTCAAGTATTTTAGTCAAGAGTTTTTACGACATCACAAATTCTCCTTAAGCATCTAAAGCTACTTTATAAAATCACGCCAAAATTCCTATAAATTCTCACCCTGCAATCAATTTGTCCTTTCCAATCACTTAATTGATTCGACACATTTGGTTTAAATCTATTCATTATACCAACAAATCACATTTCCTATTCCAAAGCAACAAGGTTCAAAATCGCTTGAAAAATGGATTAGGCTGAGGGTCTACACCCCATGGAAGTTGGAATCTATTAAAATGAAAGGGTGTGATTTGCAATGGTTATTTTATTAGCTTTATCGAGATTAAATATTTTGAGAACATTTTGAGGGTACTCTGATACTATTAGTGTTGTGTTCATGAAGTTGTTCTGTTAGTGTGGGATGGAATGGGGTTTCAGTTGCAATTTTATTTATAGGTCTTTTAATAACTGTGCCATATCTGAAGAAGTCAATTTTACCTAAGACTTAGCTTATAGAAACGTAGAAATGTTGTATTTTGTGAAATAGCAGATACATTCTTATCGCCAAGCCAGGTATCTAAAATAAACTTGGGTAAAAGGGTAGATATAATGGAACCCCATTAGTGAGACTTCGCATTCCCACCGACCGTCACCAGGCTGTATCTCACAAACCGTAATTGCTACACAGCAGAAAATGAGTGTCCAGGAATTAATAAGGAATCATCTGTCTCGCAAGGCCTTACTAGTTACTGCGCTACTTAGACTACAGAGAGAGACTTGATACATGTTATATTGTCTTAACTCAATGCTTAAAGTAGATGATTTTAAACAGTCGTTTCTGTTCACCAGGTGAAGGAAACTCCTCACCACTTCGCTGGTCGCCTCCATCGTCCGCTGCGCTGGTGGCGGCGGCGCTCGCTCCACCTGCCCTCCGACCCTGGCTGCCAGACCCACCCTCTAAGAAGACCAACCACTTGGGTAAGACAGGTTGGCATCCGACCTTCAATTTTATTGTTATGAAGATAAGATTTGTTTTTCTTTACTTTACATTGAGCACTGGTAAAAATAAAATTAAGACCATTCGCTTAAGTCATAATTGAAGTTTATGATGTCTTATAAAATTTTATCCGGAGGTGCCATTTGATGATGTCTCATTGAAATAAAACTACTTTTACGGATTTTCACGGAGAGAAACGGGAACTAAAACTAAACCGCGATAAAATCCGTAAAAGTAGTTTTATTTCAATGTCTAACATTCGCGTAAACCTAAGAAACAACTCTGATGTCTCATCCTAAAAAAAAGCAGGGTCAGATCAGATCAAAGGACCTTCCTTATGCACTTAACACCTGTCTGCAGTTATTTATGTTCAGTGGGTCTAATATCCAAGTATTTTCAGGTCTGATCTGTGTGGTCTGCGGTGATACCAGCTCTGGGAAACACTACGGCATCCTCGCGTGTAACGGGTGCAGTGGCTTCTTCAAAAGATCTGTCAGAAGGAAACTTATATACAGGTCAGTTGTTATGAGATGCTTTACATCAATCCCTTGAAAAGTCCAAAGGACTAGAGCTAGCCAGAGTCGAGCAAAGCATGCGCGAGCGATCCCGTGACTCTGGCTTAAGCGGTAGAAGGGGCCTGGGGTTTTTTTAGTTGGTGAAGTCATTAGCGTTTGAATATTTCTTGTTATTCCTACGTAATCTAAAGTACTCAATAGGTAAAAAGGCTAAAGGACATGGGGCCCGCATAATACTTGTTGAGAAATTTAACCTTAATGTAATGAGGCATTTATTAGGGTCTAATAATTCTATTCGGTTTGGACAATTCCAATGGTACGTTAATTTGACCAGTCTTCTTCTGCAAAATTACGTAGAATCAGAAATTCGGTCAAGATGCCATTAAAGTAAACTAGACAGACTGAACAATAATGCAACACTTTTCACAAATGAAAACTTGAGTTCTGTCAAATTAGATTGTGTAAACATTAGCTGTAATATTTGAACAAATGTATTAGCCGTACACCCGACACCACTAACATCTTTGCTGTCGATAGCATCCTTATTACCATGTGATAAGATTGATTTTGGTGATTCATTATTATCTGGACGTTTGTGGTTGACTGTACAAATTGCACCAGTAAAGAGAACAAGTGAAACTTCTATTTCGCCATTTATTTGTTTTATATTTTGTTATTGAACTGTATGAACTGGTTTTTGGAATGGCTTGATTACTCAAGTGTGGTCTGGGTAATTGTTTGATGTGTCTTCGTATATTAGAGGATGTAGTATCTAGGCCAAAAATATTATTGTCTCGATACTCGCCTCCATTAGTATAGATTTTCTAATTACTACCATATTACGATCATCCAATCTTTGATTCGTATAATCTTGTTTCAAGAGATTTAAATTTTCAAAGTTTGTTTCTCTAATAGTAATATATTTGTTTTTATATTTTGCTTCTGGTATCTCTTATTTACAAATAATCTATCGTTAGTCGCTAACTCCATTTCGCCACGATGGCTAAATTAGTTTTTTTTTATTACTTACAACATATTCACTTCACACTAAGGGCCTTTGAAAAAAATGAAAGTCAAAGTATACCTACCCTGTGATTTGGTCATTCACGAGACCAGCCTACATACATAACAATGAACAAGAAATCCAACTAAAATAATTAAAGCTAAAGCAATCGATTGCAATCTCAAAGAGAAAGTCAATATTCCTTAGGTCACAGATGTGACACAAATCAATATCGGATGTATAACACTTGTACCAACAACTAAAAATGGTGACACAGTGTTACAGACACATGAGTCAAGTGTTTGAGTTGTTGACGCTGTTGACTAACCTAAAACTAAATTGGGACGAGTAGGTAATGAAACGATGGGTGATCGAGTTCGAATTTTTGTGAATGGTGTGCGTTTCTTAGAATTGGAGGTACCCATTATGGCTTGATACGATTTGGGGCCAGAAGAACAGAATTATTGGTACCTGTTAATGTTAAATTATGTACTAATGTAGTATGCAATAAAGAATGCTCTGTTTAGCTATATTTAATGCTTGACAATGGCTGACCAATTATTATGAGAGCGAAAAACAAGAAAACAAATCACTGCAAAGCAAGGACCTCCTTTTTCTTCTTCTGTTTGTTCAGGTCTTTGGCTATCAGCAGCCAACTTTGTGAAAAAGAATCAAGTTCTTCTGGGCCTGCCACGTGTTGTCTGTTTGTTGTTTACCTAGTGTGGTTGCCTCTGCCCAGAATTCATTCGGCATCGATCAGAAGAGACCAGACCAGCTTTCTATTAGTTTAAAATCAATACCTAAAGATTCCTTTATTCAACTTCCAAAAATCAAAACAAACATACATAATCTTTAAATCCCGACCAAAAATTGCAACATGTTAAAACATACAACGGCTCATCTGCGGCTCCTACCAAAAATGACAATAGAAAGAGCGGGGGCACTTGAGCACTTGAACCCTCTTAATCCATCGTAGAACAGAATGCTTCTGTAATTTTTGGTACATCTGTGGCCCGAGATAGACTGCGGATACAGACAAGAGCGGGGCGAGTTATGATAAAATCTTATTAAAAAGTTTTTGTAGATGTCCATGAAGTAGGTTGATAGTGATTTCTTCATTTGAGCAGTTTTAAATGTTCTTACGGAATTGGGAATATTTGTTTGATATTTTGGTCTTAGGTTAAATCGGTGTACGACTGAATTATTGTCCATTTTTTTCAATAACAGTCATTTTCGATAAAGACTTACTCACCTGCTACCATCATAATATTCTTTACCTTCAGTCAAATCGCTATTGTTTGTTTAACATGTTCTCACCATAACATCGGCAATCGAGGGGGCATTTAAATCCGATGTAAATTTTATTTATTTTAAGGTTATTACGAATGAATTTTCTTTGAGTGTATACTGATGTGATTCGTAAATACTTTTATTTTACTTTTTCTTTACCGCTCATTTCTTTCGTAACGTAAAATATTTTGCTCGATAGTCTGAAAGCTACGATCTCTTACTATTTGTTATTACTTGATTGTTTATCCATCATTTTTGATGACTGGAACAGCAAGTTTGGTTGCCTCAAGGCACCTGCATTGGTCCAAGCATGGTACCCCGAAAAGCCCGAGACACAATGATTAAATTCTAAGCTAGTTTATTTTTTTTATATTTACCTAGAAGCAGTCTCTCTTTTAGATCTTATAGCATTATAACAAACAACTGACTACAATTCCTACCATAAAACACCATATAATACACAAGAGCAGATCGTACAGATAACATTAAAAACTGTTTAACATTTGGCCCTCTCCCCTTTTAAGTGGCGTTTCAATTAATTCGCTACCCGTCCTAATGTTATTAATATTGTGTGCACCCTTATGATAGATGGTCAAGTGTGACATGTGTACCGGCTTTATGATTCGCTAATTGATTTTCTGAAGCGCTTTTTTGTTGATATGATTCTAGTATCATTTCTGATCATTCGTGATACTATGAGGAATAGAGGAAAATATACATAAGTGTATAAAACATTAACAGCCAAAAACCACACTTATACAAAATAGTCTGAATATCTGGATGTTAAAACATCGTTACTTCTTACATTTCATCATCATCATCATCATCTCAGCCTATCGCCGTCCACTGCTGAACGTAGGCCTCCCCCAAATCCTACATTCCCCTCTTACATTTAATACATTTAATTTTTTTTATTATTCACGACAGCAATATCTGTTCACATTTCGCTACCGTTTGTTTTTTTATTGTTTTACTAGAGCCACATTATTCCACAGTAAATCTGACCCAGCTATCGCTATTCATTCAGCTACGATTATCACATCAGTTATCAAATTATCCTGTTGCTCCTCATCCAAATTTTAGACACTAAACATCCCAACACAACCAGAACATCAAAAAAGGATCTCCTACCATCGTAAACCGCCATTACAATTCAAAAGCCTAAGTGGCGTGAAACAGGGCGCCATACTTCGGCCACAAGTTCCCTTTTATATAGAATTGCAACAAATGTCAACGTAGCGGTAAGCCTATTACAGAAGGGATTATCAGTAATGAAATATCTTTAATCTGTATTAGTTTCTGTGGTAGCAGTTTGTTGGACGTTAAGGTGAAGTTGTATTGGAGGAAGAATTCTGATGTAAATAGTAAAGATGTATCAAGGAATGAGTGAGAGAACTGATTTGAGTATTTCTAACCAAACCAGCTAAGAAAGAGATGAGAATGTTTGATAAAAATCGGTTGATCCATTTAAAAGTTTCTGAGGGTGAAGGTTCTATAGTCGAGGATTAGTAGAATTTTTAATTTGATGTTTTTAGTAGGTCTTCTACATTTCCTTAATATTTAATGATACTTTGATCAACAAAACACAAGCTACTTATTATGAAAGAACTCAATTTAGAAGTGGATGCAATCACAATCTTACAACCATTTTATTGTGGCTGATGTTCTCTGATTTCAACTCTTCGTTAGTTTTCAAAATGTCATCAGCTGAAATTAAAGTACAAAGCCGGTATCAGTGTAGTTTCACCTTAAGTAACATTCCCTTATATTGATTGAACAGCTTCCGTCGTATGAGGATATTTATTTAATTCGGTTCCGATTGCTTTGTGCTTGTTGGTTGGAAATAAATAAGTTGTTACCAACGACATTTTTTATGTTATGACATTATGAATCACGTTCCCAATAATTCCGAGTTGCTTATATTGAAATCGTTCGTTCAAGAGCTTAAATTAAATCTTATAATCGTCATTGTCTAATTTTCATGTTTGATCATCTGAACAGCCGTTTACATTTGGATTAGCACACAGAAACGGGCGAATCGACTGCTTTTAATTTTGAATATTTTTTAGGGGTTGATTCGCCCGAGACAAATTTAACAGCGGGCGAATGCAGTAAACCAAAATTTTCGCTCTAATACTGTTGCTGTACTACTTATTTTTTCTGAGGAATAGGTATAATATTATACGATTCGCCAGATTCAGCGAATCAAATTCGGACGAATCGACTACTAAGCCTTACACTCCATATACAAAACAGACCTATTGTCTAATAAAGATTTACCTATTACATCACGACTAATATTTGTAAGCCCACATCTTATTGCGAATCTTCCTTTATTTCATCTTCTCATTTGTCAATTATTTTCTCCCCAGTATCCAGTTCACTCAATGAATTGTTGTTGACAGATGTCAAGCTGGTACCGGACGGTGCGTGGTCGACAAGGCTCATAGGAACCAGTGCCAGGCGTGCCGGCTGAAGAAATGCCTCGCCATGGGAATGAACAAAGACGGTAAGAGCTTCATGTGGTAGCTTTAACGTAGATGGACGAATGGAGTTCGAAATTGGACTGAAAATACTAAAATAGAGAGCTCATTTTAATTGTAAGTTGTGTCTTGATCTTGGGTTTTTGTGTTCTTTTAATCCCCGTCGCATAAAAGGGGTGTTATAATTTTTACGTGTTTGTCTGTGGCATTGTAGCTCGGATTGGAAGATATAACTATTAGAGTTGAATTATGTGCATGTTTTGTGCATTTATGAATAAAATTGGTCGAGTCGTTTATAAATGGTTAAAGCTACAATAGTCATCGGCTACAAACTTGCTCCAAAAATGCCAAATATTGAAAAAATAGGCAATATTACGATATATTTATTTTGCATCCTCCATGTAAAGTATACAATTTAGGCAACATGACGCGTTCATTGGCGCTTCCGCATTGCGATTAAACGCCGCTCCAGTGAACATTGATCACTTAAGAGCATTCAATAGTGTTCAACTCCATCTGATGCACATTACACACGATCTAATTTAACTTGCTTCTATAGTTTTCATATTATTATCATTGAAGTAAGTTGGTTTAGCAATAAGTTTGAGAGACTTGGAAGGAATTATTTTATGAATAAAGTCATTGAAAATCATCGTTATTGCTATTGCACGTTTTACCGATTTTTTTAAAGAAAGAAATAGATTTTTTGATTCAGACCTAAATCTTAATAAACATAATCAGAAACGTCGGATACACCATCAGAACATCTCTGTGTAACTATTTTTTTATTGGAGTCGTAAGTACTTTCAAGATGATGCGATACGTTGTCGCCTAATAAATTCAATAGAACATCCGGTTATTTTAGAAGAATTCTAATATCTTTAACAGAGTATAACCAAGTGAAAAGCAAAACAAACGTAATAAACAAGCTTCCCACACAACTCAATCGGATCAAAAACAATATTTGCCAAAAGGAGATTACACAAACACCAGTTCCCACTTCCCATGGCAATCTAAACATGTCAAAACATTTCATATTGCTATAAAAAGCCAACAAATCTGTGGTGCGAGCCCTGTCGCACGCATGCTACAAGTCAATAAGCCATGAACATATTCATGTAGACAGGACAACCCTCTTTACTAACAAACAATTGGAATTAGACCCTATACTACCGGGATTAGGATTAATTTTTATGTGGATGATTATCGCAAATTTTGGGATGCTTTAGGTATGGTTAATTTGGAGTAAATCTGCGAGGACTATTGTGACATTTGGGAAGGACAATTGAAAGCTCTTGTGTTGATGTGTTACTATATTTAATTAGAGCTACTTCATTATGAGGTAAAGATAGCAAGAATATAGGCTCTCTGATATATCGGGACCTACGGCTATATCCAAATAACCTAAGGAGGAAACAGAAATCTGACTGTGTAGATTTTTAAGGAAACATCAATCAAAGTTTGATTCAAGTCTCTTTTAACCAAAAGTTAAGATAATGTTTATCTTCTTTAAGAGTAAATTGCTTAAAATCCGTCATCGGCGTGCGTAACACGAAATCCGTAACCTGCCGTTTTAGATTTGTAAGTTATCCACTTAAATTAATTTTGAATACCTAGGACGCAGTGCCTATGCATCATTGACCAAGAAGGCAAGCCTTTCATCAATTCCCAAAACTAAACATCCATCCAACCCAAACTCTTCTACGTGAGTAACAAACATGAACAAGAAAACCGACACAGCACCATTACCAGAACAAACTTTCAGCTAAAGACAGAAGGGTTGTATAATAGATACAATCTCTTTAGCACACGTGCCGCCACGTGGCTCACCACGCTGTATACAAATTATGGCTTAGGGTACACTAAAAAGTTTAGAAAAACTAAGTCGTGCATACGTTTGTTCATTTAGTATATGATTGGTTCCAGGAGAATGGATGTGGTGTAAAAATTTAAATGCTTTTTTTAGGGGACGTTGATGGTAAAGGAGTTGACAAGTGTGAAGACTTTTTTGGATCGTTAGTATGTGGTTAAGATGCTGGGGCTTGAGGAAGCTAAATTGGGAAGGTTTTTTTTCGGATGGGAAATCATCAAATGACTTTTCCCGCTTTGGGTTGAGAGGAAAGTTAGTATCAGACTTTTACTGACTAAAACCCATCCATGTTCCTACCTTAGACCTTGTGTACCGGTGCTGCGGTAACCCTTTCGAAGAATTCTGCTGGAGGCTGAAGTGTTTATCATGTAAAAATCTGTAAATTAATCCGGACACCCTGTTATGAATGGGAAATTGATACTTAAATATCTCTTTTGTATATCTGTTTAACCATACTGCAAAAAAGTGAGATATTTTTATTCGGAAAATTCAACAAATATAGGTACATTTTGCCTTTAATCATGTTTACTGATATCCACAATACTGAATTGCAAACAATAGATAGTTTTAATTTTATTTTTTTTACTTTAAATGTATTCTATTTTACATTAAAGGATCAAAATAAAAGAATTGAGGCACTGGATTAAGGGGCATTTTTTTCATTTAATTCCCTTTTATTAAGAATCTACTTCATGAATAAACAACATATTACCTCAAACATTAAGTTAAAGAGTATTATGACAAATTGAGAAGAGAAACACATTCTTAACCTCCCTTTATCTAAATAAATTAGTTCACACATCATTGTGCGCGCCCTCCGCCCTGCGGCGACTCGTTCTATTGTTGCTTCTGCTACTTATTACTGAACAATGGAAGCTGTCACAGTTACACGCTGTTCTAGTTATAGGGAATATTGACGTATTGAGAGTAATGTTTTGAGTTGTAACATAAGAAAGTGAAGAATAGGGATGATGAAATTAAAATAAGTAGAAATCTATTTAGTCCGTTTAAGTTAATAAAAAAATTAGATGTAAGATAAACTGTTTTAAAGTTCAGGAGATACAGGAGCTTGTGACGTAACAAATTAGCAAAATTTATACACAGAAGTGACGTCATTAGACTTCAGAGTTTTTTGATCAATTTATTTTTGTGAAACAATAGAAGATTTACGTATTCATTATTATTGATTCAATTAAGTGACGAACATTGAAAATGTGTAACATTATAAGTATTATTAAGAAAAAATCAGTTTTGCCTTGAATTACAATTTTTATTTACATCTTTTTGGACTTAAAAGATATCTGTTTAAGGCCTATTATATAGCTCTAGCAGATATAATATTACAATTCTACACATGTACTATACGCATGAATAAGACATGCGAAAAAAATCGTTATTAAAACAACCCGTTCAATAGAACAGTATAGTGGCTTAAAATACTCTCGGTACCCTTTACAAAACAATAAAAAAACAAATGCAAAAATTCACAGAATAACAACCACAAAACTAAATGTAGCACAAAATCAGAACCATTCACAGATCACGTAATGCCCTAAAGCTGGATCTAATAAGGCGAAACTCTGTCACTCCCATATTATAATGAGTGGGAATCCGCAAACAGATAATTAAGCAAAAACTACAAAGCGACGTCCCTCAGGCGGTCGGCCACATTCAAATGAGCACCCTTCGTTATAAAGTGGGATGTTTAACCGCGCTCAATGCAGCAGATTTAATAATAATTACGATAGTTACTCAATCGAATTTGGACGACAAGTTTGCCTAATGACAAGTATAGGAATTAATTAACACACGGTTCTTGCTTAGATATTGGTAGTTCATGGCTGCTGTTTTCGTTTATCTTGAAATAACAGCAAGTAACATGGGTCCAAAAATCAATAAAAGATCTAAATGTTTTATTTTAAACTTCGCAACTTAAGAGGTCTTCATTTTTAGAAAAACTGCTTGAGAAATATTTTAAATACGAGTAGAATAGATCCATGCAAAGAGAACATAAGTTGTTTCTTTAGATTATCTTCTTAAGAATAATGAGCTACTGATACAAACTATGTTTTTCTTTATTCCCAGATCTGCATGGAATCTACTCAAGATACAGTTCGTATACATTATATAAATACATAGCAAAGTAGGAACTCCCTTTGAAAATTAACTTTAAACACAAAAATATAAAATTAAGCCAAGCCAAGACTCATTAATTAAATCAGGCCTTAGAACACAGCGAGGCTTTTGACAAGGTGAACCTACCATACCATCCGAAAATAATTAGATTGTCGCGTCGACATCTCAAAGCGTAACCAAATTACACTTTCCTTTTCATGCCGGGGGTCCCAGAGACCAAAATAATACAAAGCTTAAAGTGATAAAGGCGTGTTCCCGTCTGGCATGCCTCAGGGCTCGGCGCTGGGCCCTCGTTACTACCTTTATCTTTTTGACACTTTCTTTCCGCGCAAATTGGATCACATTTTCATTGTTCGTTGTTCATGCGTTATGGTAATTCTGTAATGGATGTTTCTGGGTTTTATTAAGTTCCTACTGGAGTTGCGATTGTTTTTGTTTTGCTAATTTTGTTTCGACTTTTTAGGTTTTCATTTGATTTGATTGATTGAGGGTCGTAGGATTTGAGTTCTTTTCTCTTATTCTGCAAGTGTTTCAAATATTATTACATTTATGCGAGTTCGTATATTAATTACTTGAGTAGGTCTACAACATGAAGACACAATATGACGAAATTAAGTATTCTGGAAATTGCTTGTTGTTAATTCCTCTACACACACTACATTTATTGATTTACGTGTAAAATGAGAGATTTTAAAGGTGACATTGCAGATACCTACATCGAAATCTTAATTAGATATCTTAATCGTTTGTATAAAGACGTATTTATAAACAAAACAAAATACTTTCCTCAACTAATTCGTCATAACGTTGATTTAAAAATTCAGGAGAGAGTAGAAGGCAGAGAATTAAAGATTCATTTGTAAAATTAAATGCTAATGGCGGTGATTTTGTGTTTTAATCCGCGACTGTACCTACTCCGTGAGACTGTAAGCTCGGTCTTAAGGTACCGTCGCTATCAGAAGTGCTGCGTTGTTTCTTTAGTGAAGTTATTTCTTGAATTTTTGAATTAGTAATTCCGTGACGAAATCAAAAATTATTTATGCAAAATAGACTACCAAGCAGTACTTTTTTAAATGTCTCAAAAATCATCGTCGTCGTCTTTAAGCAGCACCCCGTATCGAAACGATGCAACAAACTCCACAAATATACATCATCATCATCATCATCATCTCAGCCTATTGCCGTCCACTGCTGAACGTAGTCCCCCAATACATAGTTCCACAAAAATATAGTTCCCAGTTTCCTGTATCATTATTTTAGCACACCTCGTATTTATGACGTAAGCACTTATGATTTATACCCGACAGTTAAACATTGGTGCACACACCAGTCCTCCGAACAGTTTACCCTAACACTTAACTGTTTATACCGAGAGTTAAATCTGCAGTAACAGACACTGATTAATGCGATTTTAATCCATCCATAAAACCCTAAATCCAACCCTGTATTAATATTCTACCGAACTCACAAGGTCACAAGTCTGGTTAATTTTACAAGCGATTTTCGACTGTGCCTCGTTGAGTTTAGGTTGGTTTTCTGTTTGACGTATACTTGGTTTGAATTTCTAACTTTTAAAGTGGGAGTCCAAATTCAAAAGGCTCTAGTTGGAGCCTCGAAAACAGCGGACTATATAAGATGTGGCTTTACTGTAAGCTAAAGCTTTGAATTATGATTATGTTTGTTATTAATCTAGGTTCTATGTTCTATTACGATATTCTGCGACGTTATCTTCAAGCTTTCTTTTTAAAGGGAGTTTCACAAACATTCAAGTCACATGCACAAAGACATCCGGCCTCAGGACAAGCATTTGTGGATCACTCAAATGGATCGAACGCTATGATAGAGGCAGATTGACAATCAACTTTTCGTCGTTGCCGTAAACTAGCTTTTGACGCATCGACTTGATTTTGTAGAGAACAAATATATTAAAAAACACACGTTGACAAATCTGTTCTTTGAAACAATAAATGCGTACTTCTTCAAATGATCTAGAAGTAGAATAATGCACTTCTGTTCAAGACAAATTTGATGATAAGTTATCTAAATAAGAAAATAAATTCACCTCCTTTGACACAACCGCTACATTTGAGACCACCGCCTTACAAGTCTACGTCGCTCTCGCTACATACCCGACCCTCAAACGAAACTGATCCTACTCCACATAAAAATACAGTTCAAATCCCTGTGCCATTAAATCGAAATCAATAACCATTAAGTCGCCGGTTTGACAGAAGTCGTTTATAAGTGAAATGGTAATATATGACTTTATGCGAGAGGGAGCGAGACAGATATATTTTTATTAGTTCGTTTCACTTTAGGGTTGCTGCCTGCACCTGATCCACATCATTTTATTTTCAAATTATGATTGTATTGTGTAAATGTGTAGTGGATTATTGCTGAATTATTTTTCGTGTCGTGGATTTTTCGTTTGTTTTAGATAATATTATATTCTTGTGTATAGTCATGTCTGTTTGTAGGAGAATGCAAATATCGTTAATTAGAAAGAATTCGGACAAAAATCCATCACATTGTTAGAATAGTAAATACCTATTATAGCTTTCTGAAACACTTAAAAAAAATCTCAATTTGTTTCTCAATACTCAATACTCAATCATTTATTGCATTCCATATGTTACAGAGATGGTAGAAAATAAATAGACATCTTGTGTGACATGGTGGTTAAGTGATAGCCACTTTAATTTACCTTTCTAATGCCTTTTCCCAACTATGTTGGGGTGGGCTACCAGTCCAACCGGTTTCAGCTAAGTACCAGTGTTTTACAAGGAGCGACTGCCTATCTGACCTCCTCAACCCAGTTACCTGGGCAACACGATACCCCTTGGTTAGACTGGCTGTCAGACTTTTTCAGCTTCTGACTATCTGTAACGACTGACAAAGATGTAGGAATAACAGCCGGGACCCACAATTTAACGTGCCTTCCGAAACACGGAGGAACTCGTAATGACAAAGATGGTCACCCATGCACGGACCAACCGCGTTAAGCATAGCTTAACCTGTGATCGAATCACTTATGCGGTTTTAGCTTAGCCACGAGCTCCTCAGACTCATTACTTACTGTTTACTGATTACTCTTTTTAGACTTGAATTTCAAACAGTGTTGGAATGTAATTGAAATTAATATAAAATAAAATTCATGATTGAGTCAAATGTTACCGAAGGAAAAAGACGTCATTGTCTGTTGCAATTATTTTGTATTTTCTATTTGTCCGTCCATCACGTGGATTTCAAAATAATATTGGATAAGTATTTTGAAAGTTTTAAGAAAGTAATATATTAAAAAAATACTTAAATCGCAACAAAACATAAACGTTTAAATTTTAAATTCAATAATTAGTAACGTCACTTGTCGGCAAAAGGATACCAACTGATAAGTGACGTCACACGAGATTTTAGCTTACTGTACAATCTTGCATTTTTTTGTTTAGGCGATAAAAGAATCTGACGGACTAGTGATGTCCCAATTACAATTATCCTTAAAGATTTAACATTCCCAGTAACAAAGCAAAATCGATCATCGATTTCAGTTTCCTCTCACATACCGTCCCAGTTAACCGCTACGTGGTATCTTTTAATTTATATTCATTGACTCGCTTTAAAAGAATTCAGCTCACTGATTCGATTCATTCAACAAGCTCGCCAAAGCTCTCCAAAGGTATTTGAAACTAAATCAAAAATCACAAACATATATCCATCTTACTCACACCTATTCATGAAACTATAGTGGATAGTGCTGTCTCGTTCACTCAACACCGGAAATGAGATCTCAAAGATGGCTGCGGCCGGATGTGGGAGGGGCGATTTGATTTATAGTGTAGGAGTAGGGGTAACTATTTGTGTGTGTGTCTGTACGTGTGTGTGCACATTAATTTGTGTTCAAGTTTCAGTTAGTTAGACAGGCGTCAGAGGCATCGGTTAGTTGTATCTTTAAGCTTTTAGATTATGGGGTATGGGCACAGATGATGGGTTTTGACGGAGTATAGAATAATGGTTTTCTAAAGATAATATAATGTTAAATATTCTGTCTTCACGTAAAGGGGTGTAAATATTAAATGTTTGGTAAGAAGAAGAGAACAAGACGAATATAGAATGAGGAGATTCTTGAACTCTTGGTTTTAAACAAAATATTGAACAATAGGCACTCAGTACACTTATCATAGGCATGGAGAGATTACGTTGCATGCTTAAAATAAATATTGAAAGACACTTTGATCTTACGATTCTATACATGGATATGTACCAACGTAGCCACTTTACAACTTTACAACGTAGCGACTTTTTCACGTTTCAATTTATGTGTACTTTAGTCATTATTCTTAAACATCACTGACAAACGGTGGAGGAAAATATCAAACTTGGATTCAAACCAGGTTCTAACCTTTGCTAAGTGGAAAGAGTTCTGAACTCATTTGTGGGTCATTTACAGTCACGGAGAAATACCCACTCTGTGTCAAATCAAGACCGATCATTAGTGTCTAAAAAAATCTAATGTATCGACTCTACAACACTACACATCATCCATAGAACGTTGAGATGTTATTAAAATAATTTTCACTTTTCAAGCTGTGTTAAATGGTCTGTTAGATTTTGAGCAGCACGATTGAAAGAGTAAAGTCCCTTTATCATCACAATAACGTGGTTAGTTTCAACCCCTTCCATTGCCTACACGATACAGAGTGATTAGAAAAACGTGTGGTTATTGGGAATCTCATGCGTCTCGTGAAAAGTCCAAAATTTTAGACAAACTGTCTCCTTACCTGCTCTGAAAATCCTCCAATTATACAAAGACATTAGTGCAAAAACGTACTAACTTTTCGTATCATTAAGGATGGTATAAAAATAAAAACACTAAGGTTTAATTTCACTGTCTAGCTTCAACCGTAGGTACTACCTACATAGGCATCTACATACATATAACTACCTACCTACATTAGTATAGGCTACCTACACATCTGCGGGTGAAGTCAGTAAGGTGCGGGGGCAATAAAATCAAACGAAGCCACCCCTCGAGGGAGGAGGGGGATGGAAGACGGTATGTGACATTTTTATTGCAGTTCTTTTTGCGATTTATTTGCTTATTGGCGAGGGGAAGTTAAGTGTTCTGAGATGTTGAAGGTGTAGGTATGGTTTGACGGTTTACGGGGTAGGTTGTCTCATATAAATAGGGCTTTCTTTATGGGTGGGTTTCTGCTAAAAGTGTGCTATGCTGTGAAACTATTTGTCCGTTTCCAATGATGCCAAAATGATGGTTAAAAAATATGGTTCTTAAGTAGAAATGTTAGTGTCATAATAATTGCAACAGAAAATAGTATATCATGTTACCGCGTTATAGTTTGCAGCACTTGCGTTTGACAGACGTCGATAGGGTTGACAATTTATATCGGCTAACCTTTAATGCCTTCTTTACAAAATGAATATTATTTTTGTAGTAATAAAAGTGTTTCCACTTTCTCATACATAGGCCATGTATTTCCAAACACGTATAGCCTATACGGTACCTAGTACCTTCTTACCCACATATACAATATTAACAATACTTCGACTGATTACATTATCTACCTTTTGAACTCCGAAAAAATACGACCACAAAAATAATGACTTAAATATTTTCAACGATTCTAACTATTAGATGAATATCAAATAACCAACAAACCCCGTACTCTATATAAAAAAGAAACAGAAGCGCAAAGTGACAACCCTACTACAAAGGGGCGAGTGTCGGACACTTTTATTTTGCAGACCGTACGTGTTTGTCTCTGGCTTCAGTACATCCCTATCAATCATAACTTGATGGAGTAGGAGAATATTAGCTATTTTTAAAGCTGAAATAGTATAGAAAATTCATCATTCAAGTAGACAGGTACTACCTAAATATTTTGGAAAATAATGTCTGTTCTCTTTTAACAAAGAAATTGATTTCTTCTCCATGCTGGCTTAGGCAGTAGAAGGGGCCCGGGGTGTTTAAAAATCGGTGGATGTCCGACGTATCCCTACGCAGTGCCCTCCATGTGGGTTGAAGTCACTCTGTCCCTCGGACGTGGCTATGGAATGGCTTTTGCATTTCTAGTTTTTCATACATTATCTTTACTACTGAATCCTCTTAAAGGCTCATATAGGGTTTCAACCTAATGATGATGACTGTTACTCATCTCACAAGATTTCCAGTTGGGGTTCGCGGAAGTCTACGAAAGCGATCCCATTTGGCCTTCGACTGTTGGAGAAGTATTCCAATGATTATAGGCAGTAAGAGTCCAGCACACCCCTTCACGAATGAAGTACATGGGAATTCCCATCGATACAAAACTTCACTAAAATTACTTACGTAAAAAATCATAGCAAAAGAAATGTATTCTTGACAATATAAAATTACATGATAAATTGTGATTGATATCCGCAGACTCACGCAAGATGAAGCTGTGACACGTAATGAAAAAGTCTAGAACATTGTATTATGGTATAGGTATAGACTTTTTTCTTAAAATGACTCACGCACGACTGACGATAATCATGCCCCTGTCGATAACCAACCCTAGCCTATCTTGCGGATTTCTCTTATTTCAACGTTTATATCCATTTTGGTATTGACTAACGACCTTCCAACTGTCTTACCTCTGATGACTAACCCTAGCCAACCTCCACAGCGGTCCAGAACGAGCGCCAGCCTCGCAACACAGCCACTATCAGGCCCGAAGCTCTGCGCGACATGGACCAAGAGCGCGCGCTGAGAGAGGCCGCCGTCGCCGTCGGAGTTTTCGGGTGAGTCAAAAGAGAAACAGGAATATTTATATGAAGAAAGTGAAGTCTATGTAACTGAAATATGTATATTTGGAACAGAAAAATCGATGTCTTAATTAAGTTATAGAACTTTACTGTTATGGCGTCAGCTCATGATTAAGGACTCCGGTTAGGTCCGTCTATAGTTGGGTAGCCGAGTGAGTTAATCGTTGGATCATACAAATATCAACGGATAACTATGTTTCGGTTTGAGGAAGTTTACATAAGTTTCTAGAAGAAAACAACATAATATGTATAGATTTGGAATGATACTTTGATCAGCGGTAATACCTAAACGTACATGCTGTATTATATTTTACAGTATTATAATAAACCAACAACCTGAAGAATAATTCACAAAAAGCATGTATTAGTGAGTTACTTTAATATATCGATTTTCTGATCTTTCAACCACTACAATAGTATTAGTTTAATTCGAAAAACAGCCCAAACTTGCAAACCAGTTGAGACTCCACAAAAATCAAAAACAAAAGATACACAATCAACTTCCAACTTCCAAAAAACATCTC
Organism: Trichoplusia ni; assembly: GCF_003590095.1. Classification (NCBI taxonomy): domain Eukaryota; kingdom Metazoa; phylum Arthropoda; class Insecta; order Lepidoptera; family Noctuidae; genus Trichoplusia; species Trichoplusia ni. The sequence continues at coordinate 5,773,749 of NC_039489.1, read as the reverse complement.
CATAATTTACAAAACCAATCCAAGACAGTACTTAATCAAGCAAACCATCAAACCAGCCACCCTGAGCACATCAAGCGCGCTGACCAGTCATCCTGACCAACCTTTGATCATACGCGGCTTGATCGTCACACCTCACCAGCGCCGGCTTGACGTTCTCCTATTTATAGTTTGATTCAGCCGATGAATTTTCAGGCTTCAAGTTATTTTTCATCATTAACGTATTTTTTAAAAGATTCTTGGATGTTAGTTTAGTTATATAATTAATATCAGTTCTCGAAGTCTGTATGTATGTGTGGATGTTTGTTCGTCTGTCACGCTAAAACCACTGAACGGATTTAGACGAAACTTGGTATACAGATAATTTGTTAACGAGTATGATAGGTTTTATCCTGTTTTTATGTTCTTGTGGAATCATTTTCGATTTCAATTTCGTTGCTTAACCCTAATTTTTATTAGTTATTATGACAGCAGAAATACATCAAATGTGAAATTTTCGGAGTGGTCAACGGTCGGATAGACTTAGTAATAGATTTCCACTTTTAACCTTTAGGTACAAAACCCTGAAAATAACTATTCTAAAAAGTATTTATATCATTAATAGTCGGGATCAAAGTAAGAAAACCCCTCATACTTTAAAGATCATCTATTATTAGCGGTTATATTTCTGTACATATAGACCTACTAATAATGGGTCGTCTATTTTTATATAATTACTGAGTGTTGACGTCACTCCTCTATTTATGGTGCAAGCTTATAAATCAAGTTACTGACATAGTATTTAATTATGGAATGTGTGACTAACAATATCTTCAATAAATAAAATCATTTATTCTGTTCATAGGATCATTATTTCATTTTTTTATCGTAAGAGTAAAATCTTATTAAGTAATTTAGAGTACTGTCTAAACTTTTCTATATCTTTTGAGGGTTGCCTAGGTACCCCTCAAAAGATATTAAAAGATAGTACCTCATTGAGGCGCCGCGGTCTGTCCATCCGTAAAAAAGGAAACACAGAATTTGAACTCTTTTGCAAAAACGCGAATTATACAAGACATTCACCCATACAATAACGCGACAAATCAAGAACTGATGCGACTAGCCAACATCAGCAAAATTCGCTACCGTATTGTTCAAAAAGCACTTAAATATGCCTTCAAGATTTTTATCGATCCGTCAGGAACACCAACGTTTTTTTTTAAGATCGACTCCTGCACTAAGTTATTTAACCCTTTTGTAAATGGGGTTACCTCAAACATTCAAGTCACATGCACAAAGACACTCAAACACAGGACAAGCAATCGTAGATCACACAAACAGTAGTCCTACGCAAGGATCAAAATCGCGACATGTCGCTCACGGTAGATTAAGCTGACGACAACCAGTCGTCTATCCGTGCAGTCTTCTGTTCATCAAGTACTTTCAAGTGCCTTCAAAATGATCCGTCATGAACACCCTACATTTATACACCAGTCCTATATTAAGACCTCCTTTGAACATCAACAACACGTCACATTTGCCACGTCTCGTTTTCGCTTATTCCTTCCGAGAGTTTGAACGCATACAGGCTAGTGAATACAATCATGAAACAAACGCGCATCGCAGTCTCACAGAGATTCTTTGACTTCTCTATTGGAAATGTCCCGTTTGAAACGGTTGCTAGGCAACGGTGTGAATAAAGGCTTTTTGTTAGAAAAATTACTTTCAAAGCTGTGTCGGTTTAGGTCTGTTTTGTTTTACGCTTGTGTACTTTGGTTGTCTGTTTCTACTGGTTTTGCAGTTCTCATTTTGGTGATTTAATCTGGAGTCTAACCAACCATCTTTAAGAACTAAACTACCAAATTCTTTATTTCGTCAACGTGTTCTCTCGATATTTGCCTTCATCGTTTTACTAAGTGACAATTACCTTGTAATACCTATAGGACCAGGAGTAATTGACCATTTTATTTTCCAAGGTAAACTAATCCATGGATTTGCCTAAAAAAATTCATAGAAGAAAAAACTAAGGATAATAAAAACACATTCATAAATAAAAACTTAGCCACTCACCTCTATTCGCCCTCGACCATAAAAACCCCATGAATTTAACATGTAATAAGCTTATGAACTTATCACATACATATTTGGTACACAGTATTGCACTAAGCGAGATTGCTTGAACGATAACCATTGAATTTTATTTGTTTCGAATGAATATTAAAGGTGGGGTTTTTTATTCGCTTTTTTGGTGAATTATGGAGGTTTTTGTTTGAAGGTTTTAATAATATGACTACAATTACTTTAGGTAGGCGGATTCACTATATATTTATAGTGGTATAGACTATAGTATATTTATAAGGGTTTACTCACGCGACTAGTTAGACTGCGATCCCGTTGCCGCGTCAGTTCATGAAGTTGCCTTTATTTTCCCACGTTTTTAAACACTCTCTTTTCTTGTTAGTTTGTCGTTCCGGTTGGATTTTTGCAACTTAATTTTGAGGCACTCCCCGATAAGTCAGCAGGCTGAAATTTTCAGGGTAGCTTCAAAGCCGATGACAATGTAATTTACAACTATAAAATCGGCTGGACCGATTTGATTAAATTTGAATTTAGTGACATTTGAAAACGTGGGTTTTTTGACTCTTTAAATCTCTTAATTTTCAGGATAAAGAAAAGAATGAACCAAGTTTCGTAAAAGGATTTAAAGGAGGATCATCATCATCACCATTCCTTTGACCTTATACCAATTATTTTATTTAGGGTCGGCGCAACGTCTTCTTCGTCCATACCTTTCTATCGGTCGTCATCTCACAGAAATTTAAAACAGAATATGTTTTATAAAATCTCTTCTTCCACAGTCCACCGGTATCCCTCGCTATGGCGTTGTCCCCGGCGCGCTATCCTCTGCTGTCCCCGCACTACGCGCCGCTGCCGCCGCCTCAACCGGCGCAGGCGCAGCCCGACTCCTCACATGACCACAACGAAGATGGGAACCCGCATACTGATAGTGATGGTAAGTGATCTATACTTATTATCTAATTATTGTTGTGCTTTTGTAGCTAAAACGATTGATAATTTTATTATATAGCGGAGGCCATCATCATCATCATCCGCAGCCTTTATCCTCCCACTGCTGGGCATAGGCCTCCCCTTTTTCGTGCCAATTTCTACGGTCCTGTGCTAGCCTCATCCAGACTCGACCCGAGACCTTTATAATGTCATCGACCCATCTTGCTCCCGGACGACCGACGCTTCTTTTGCCTTGTCTTGGCCACCATTCTGTCACCGCCTTAGTCCACCTGCCATCACTTCGTCAGCGGAGGCCATGATGTGACGCAATTAAGGGGATACCAAAAAAGTAATATGAGAAAATTTACGGCCAGTCCAGAGAGACTGACCACATACACGAGGGCAAAGGAAGAAACACGGAAAGGTTTTAGTAAAAGTCGGACACACCCTTTCAAAAGCAGCCTGTGCCAATTTTTCACTTTCTATTTTTTTACAGATGACAGCATCGATGTGACAAACGAAGAAGATTCCACTTCGTACTCGCCGCCGGCTGCCATGAACTATCAACAGAACTGTGCGTCTTATCGGTAAGATATACATTTTATGACGTTCTACTGCTTAAGCATCTTTCGTTGAAAGAGTGTATTACAAAGAGCTACTGCCTATCTGACCTCATCAAACCAGTAACGGGGGCACCACGAACTTAGTAAAACTGGTTGTCAGACTTTCAAGCTTCTGCTTGTTTACGTAATTTAATTACTTAAATTTAACCAGCTCACACAAACGTCACTTTTTGTAACGAATATTGCCATGGTATGTATTTGCCACGATACATTTAACCCCCATATGCTTTGTACGTAATTTTATCTTTCCTTTTTTGTTTCAAACTATATATTGTCTACCACTTCAGGCCTCTAGGAGTTGAAAGCGCCGCAGAGTCGGCAGCTCGCCTGCTCTTCATGGCCGTCAAATGGGCGAAGAACTTGCCTTCTTTTGCCAGCCTCGCATTCAGAGATCAGGTATGTTATCCCGTCCCTATATTATATCTACATACGTACATTACTTCAAAAGTAATAGTCGTGTTTTGTCCGCGATGCACTCTAAAATTGCTTTACCGATTTAAATCAAACTTGCTCACTATGTACAGTTTGATATAACTAGAAAGATAACCAACCAATCCAATTTTTGTATTGTTATCATACACTGACAGGCGGTACGTAATTCGTTATTAAATACGTATGTTTATTTGCAAAAATAAATTATTTTTTCATGTATGCTTCCTGATTAATCAGTAATTTCTGAGCCGATTTTAGTGGTTTTAATAGTTTTCTTTACGGAATAGCTACCATTTGGTCTGATAAAAGTTTCATAGAGTGCGGTAGAACAACCTTTATCATTCCATACAGTTAGGATTAAAAACAAAACCGTATTACAGCAACCTAAATTTCCTGTTTCTTGGTACATAAAACATTTCTTTACTTCCAGGTGATCTTACTTGAGGAAGCATGGTCAGAGCTCTTCCTGCTGAACGCTATACAATGGTGCTTGCCACTGGACGCCGCTTGTGCTGCTCTATTCGGAAGCGATCAGATGGATCAAGGTGAATATACAGAATATACTTCTCATAATATGAATTACCTTAACACTTACCGCGCGAGCTTTGGGGGAGGCCTTTGTCTAGCAGTGGGACACAGTGGATTAGATAAAAAATGAATATAGGTATACACGGTGATTTTTTAGTCATCTTACAAAAGCAGCCCAGTTCATGTAACCAATGACTAGATCATGTTCATGATAAAAAAAATAGGTATTTATGAGATTTGAAAAAAAAAATGCAATTTTTATTCAATATTATGATGCAATTCGTAGTTTTTTAGAAACACGGCTCTGTTGCGAGCGCGGTCCGAGCCTTGTAACAATGGTGAGGGGCGCGGGCGGCGGCGTTTTTATCATTTTTAAGAGCATATTAGATTTCTCTTGTTTAATTTTCTTCGTACTTATTATCTTAGTTGATGATAAAAAAAAAATCGCGCCTAGGGGTAATTTACGTCGGATACATGAACTGGGCTACTTTTGTAAGACGACTAAAAAATCACCGTGTATATGTATTTCAGAGTTATGCTACCACGCCTGCGAAGTTTCTAGCTCCAAAACTTTTTTTATACTGTTATACATAAGTTTCCAAAAATAATCATGATAATAGATGTAAAATACCCGCCGCTAGTTTTTGCTGAATCCCAGTAGTAACGCCTACTATTGTATCGTTTTTCTATGCACTTGGTTACTTACATGTTTTTGACGAATGCCAAGTTGAGGTTACCATACCAAACCCTCTCAGCGTGATGTGTCGCGGTTTCGATCTCCGCATAGGATAAACCTTTGATTAATCCAGAAATGCTTGTCCTGAGTCTGGGTGTCTTTGTGCATGTGACTTGAAAGTTTCGAAAACCTTTCGACACAAACATTAACCTCCTTAGTGCGGGAGCCATATTGCAAAAAGGACCTCAAAATTATCTATACGTGAATTATCCTAATTCTACCGTGCAATCCTCCGTTAATGTTTTCTTGACCACAGAAAGAATGCTCCTACACCTACATTGCATCACAATAAATGGTTTTGCAGAGAGCGGCGTGGACTCGGCCACGCTGCGCCGGTTGCGGGAGGTGCTCGCGCGATACCGGACTGTACTCGTCGATCCAGCTGAGTTCGCTTGTATGAAGGCTATCGTCTTGTTTAAATCTGGTAAGGTGCTTTAAGAGGTAGCTGTCTTTCTGCTCTTTTCAATCCACGTCAGAAATGAGGAGGTATTTTTAAGTTAAAAATTTAATGATTTTATTTTAATTATAAGACGTAAAAATAAAGGTCTTCAAGTAAAAACTATTAAACTTGATGATATTTATGGTGGTAAATGACAAGTATTTAAAGTGAAATGAAAAAAGGTCCAATAAAATCGGTTCATCCATTCCGAGGTTCTGAAGTAATAAATAAGCCTAAATGCGGCAAACGTAAGTTACGTTTACCGTGTTACGTTACGTAACACGGTTCACGTTTACTCAGTAAGAGTCTTACACTGCCCACTTCTCTCCTGTGGTGTCCAAGAGGATTCCACCAGCTTACCAAAAATTATAATAATCTTACTCTCTTTACATCTCTCGGTGTAGCCATCATACAACCATCTACCAATTCGGCGCAAATATATTTTTTATCATATTAATTTTCTTCCAGAAACCCGCGGTCTAAAAGACCCCCTACAGATAGAGAACCTCCAAGACCAAGCGCAGGTGATGCTGATGACTCACGCGCGCACCGCCCACGGAACAGCCCCGGCCAGGTTTGGTAGACTACTGTTACTCCTGCCGTTATTACGTCTGGTAACCCCACAGCAACTGGAAAGGGAATTCTTCGCGAAAACCATCGGACAAACGCCGATGGAGAAAGTTTTAGCTGATATGTATAAGAATTGAACTCGCGTAACTCTGACAATTTCAATCATCTTTGCGTGTAGTGTGATGTGTGAGTAATTCTTGTAAATATATGACATTTATCCATACCGCTTGCTTTTATGTTACACAATATATTGAAGCTTCCATGATAAGCAATCGTACTCACACGTAGATTGACGTGCATAGATGAGTTGAACTATCTTTATAAGCTTGGTGACATGGAAGAGAAAATTTAAAGGAAATGACTAGGCGTCGCGAATCACTATAAAGTGGAGGTGAAGAAGGTTGCAGAAATAATTTGAAATGCGTTGTATGTATTTTTTATGTGATTTAATATATCATTCTTCTGCTATTTGTACACACAGCCAGATACTTTTTAATATTTTAATTACGGTATCTATTATTTGATAGAGCGACGAAAGTCGGAAAGTTGGGCGACACTGTTTCAGAACTTCCCTCTAATTTTCTATGTTCCGTGTATATGAGTTCTAAAATCTGCAGTTTCATTTATGAAATCGCCATTTTTTTATGAAAACGCAGATTCGTGACTAAGTTAAAATACTTTTAAGTGTTATGTACATAGCTTATATGTAAAATGTAACTCGACAATGCAATGATAAGTTCCGGCTTTTAGAATAGAAATAGTCACTTATTTTATTACATTTACTTAATAATAAGCTTAAAAAGTACTTAAAATCCTACATACTTAGTATTTAATTAGTTTAAATGGTATTTTTGGTCCTACAATGTAAAAATTCTGTCAATTTTCAACACATGAATATCCCTCTCATGCTTACATATTTTCAATCCTAATTCTCTCCTACAATTTGTTTACAAAATAATATAGTTAGAAATGTAAATAATTTATAAATAATAATGTATTTCTAGTCTGCAATCCATTATGAGATATTCAAAAATTTAAAATAAACTGCACTTTAATTACCAAAATCAAAACCCAAAGAATTAGGTAACTTTTTGTAAATATTATTATTGTATAAGTAAAAAAGGCCTCGATTTTAATAAATCTGAGAATATTAAATTATTAATAATTGTTATAAATATTAAATAAGTTAACCTACGCTTAAGTACCAATTACTGCTTTTCTAGAAATATAAAAATGTGTATATTTAATAACAAAATAACGAAACTATCCCTTACAACATGATAAAGCTAATTTAATAGATAAATCATTTAAATTCAATATAATATATGTTTTTTTTAATATTTTAGACGTCATAATTTGATATAGTAGGTAAACTTTTTTATGAATATCATTCAAATAATCTATTTTACGTTAATCCAAGCGTTCATTTTCAGTTGCCAATAATTATTAATAGTAATTAATACCTACTTAAACACAGTCAGGAAAAACAAATAACATATTGCGTAATTGTTATTAATTACAAAATAAAATTTTGAGGAAAAAATTTAATCGGATGTTTATTTCCGTCTATTCACCAACATGTCACCTGCAAAGTGGGTAATTCGTCTTTATGTTTTTACTATTAAAGTCGATTATCCCTTACACTCGCATAATTCGACTGAAATAATATTTGACAATATTCAACCTTATGACTCAAGACTTAATATTTGATTCAGCTTGGAATTAACCATCAAGAATCAAAATGAAAACGCTTATTTCCACGAGATGAAAATATCATACTAGTAACAATACATTGCTGGCAATGTTATCTCACTTTTCATATCAAATCTGGGTGACTCAGCAATGTATTACAAATGTTGATACTCTCGCATGTCTAAACAAAGCCTAAGTGATTATTGCACCATCATAATAAACGTCATTTTGAAACTCAATAAATATGATGAAATAAACAAACTGTTGTGTTAATTATTGCTTAGGTCACAGTACTTAAGGTAAATGTAAGAAACTTGTTCCTTGTTTATTTAATGCGTAACTTTGTATGACGTTGGATGAAGTAAACAAGCATATATACATGGCATACGTGAATCAACATACCGTTACCTACTTTTTTTTTGTCAAAGCGGTCCTCATTCACTTATTAGAAAAGAGGTTGGTTTACTGACTGTGTCCATGATATTGCCTGTAAAATGTGTTGCAAAAGAAAATAACAGTAGGTTTTTAAATTATCAACTGTAAGAAACTAATATTTAATACCTTTTTTAAAAAAAAAACGAGTCCCGCAGTACAGTATTTAATCCTTATGTCGCGGCTTCACAAACATTCAACTCACATGCACAAACACACCCAGACTCAGGACAAGCATTCGTGACAGAATGCTTTATTTAGGTACCGGTCAAACAAGCCAACTTTGCCAATCAAGGTATCTTTGCCCCAAAAGCAATTTATAAGCAAATCCTTTAATATAAGAAACAATTTTAGTTTTATGGCAATATTTATTATTTGGGTGGAAAGTTGATTATAAATGTTACCATAAAACTAAAAGTGATTCTTATGTAAGAGGATTTGTTTATAAATTGCTTTTGGGGCAAAGATACCTTGATTGGCAAAGTTGGCTTGTTTGACGGTACGTGTATTTTAAAAAGATAGCCCGGCTAGTTTCGGGCCCAACTATAGTTATTATGTAAGCAAATTCGATTAGAATAATAATATAAATGTAAATAAATACGCTTGTAGAAACTTTAATATTTGTTACTAGTTTAAGAGTGTTATTATAAAACTGCCAATTGTATTCGGTGTAGCCAAATGTAATTATAATTAGGTAAAATAAATGTGATGTCTGAATTAAATAATGATCTGTTTTATTTAACCGTCAAATAAAATGTATCCTGTATATTGTTAGGACGAAGCACAGTGCAGCATATTTGATCTAGACTATTCTAGACCTAAGTAAACTCGTAACGTTATCTCATCGTGGGAATAACGCAAGACCAGAGAGCATACTAGTGTGCTTTTCAAACCTAGAGATAAAAATACATAATGTATCTGAAGGTATATGTAGGAGCATACATCCGCGGGGCAGCTTGTGGCGAGCTGTTTGCGAGTAGCGACACAACGGGACCGGAATGCCCCAGGGGGTCACTTTTTACGTGGACTCCCAGCTTTTTCTGGCCTTAACTGGCTAGAGAAGGGTCGTTAGAGCGATATGCTAAAGGGTGGAAGTGTCTAATGGCTTAATATCGAGGAAACCCACTCCGGGTCTTGGACCCGCGATGGTGAAATCGGTGTCGCACCTCTCTACACCCCTAGCCTATCTCACTGTTGTTGCCTCTTGCCGGTATCGTGGCGGACGCCCATACTTCAGCCGATGAGTTATAACCTGCTAATTAAATTCCATTTTCATGCGTGTGGCATAGTTTGTCACTGAAAAGAATCCATATAATAAAACTCCAGTACAATAACCTCCACGATTTGCAACAGTTTTGTAGCTCCCTAAGGTTTTCCATGTATGCCCTTGTATATGCGGATATCCACCATCTCTTTTAAATTAAAGTTCTGAACAACGCCTAATATAAAAAAATACCAAACTTGAAAGTAAATATGATAGTAGCGCCATCTCTCTTTTGTGCAATCACCTAATGTCAAATTAATAAGTAACACTTCAAACGATAGCCATCTACAGTCGTTAGATGGCGTAACTAGCGATGCCGCAAAACCTAAAACATGTCTGTTAACGAGATAAAATGAACATAAGTTATTTTAATACAAATTAAACATGTTATATTACTATAAAATAACAGAAATTTGTTGTTCTCATAAAAGTAACACGATTAAATTTGTACTTTGGCTCTGCATATACCGATAACGATGTTAATAAAGTAGGTAAATATTATTTATATATTATTGATATGAATTCGTTACAAAATGAATCATAACCCGGTGAAATAAAGTTTATTTTTGCGTAATAATGACGTGTGAGGGTCGAACAATCATTGGGTTTTCCCGCCGCTTGCAGTATGGAGTTGTTGCCGTTTATTAACCTGCCTAGGGTTGTCACAACAAGATTGAATGACGTAATTGTTGATATTTTATTTTCTAGTTTGGTCGTTGTCGAAAAAAATTGTTCTGGAAAAGATTACTTAATATTATAACAGTACCTACCTTCCGCTATTTACAATAGATGATTAATGTTGGGAAATTGGATTAAAACGACACTATTTTGCCAACACAATAATTAGAAATTCAATCAAATCCATTCATTCATCGGCAATTGTATAAGTGGAATTGGGGCCCTGGTAGCTAAAATCTAAAACACTTAATAGATATTAATTTCTATTATTAAGTCAATTGAAGGTCAGAAACTTATGCAATATGCTCAACATCAGAGAAACCCCAGTTCCATACTTAACCTAGAATAAAAAACGGTTTCTCTAAAATACTTTTTTTTTTCAGTGAAACTTATCCCGTTTCGTAATATTTTAAACATACGATAAGCTATATTTTTATATAGATCTCATTAAAGACTGCAGTCGAGTGCGTACCTAAGTACCATGTTATTATTCTTTACGACCTTTTGTTGAGATAAGTATAGCGCTTATTTTTATTTAAAATCATTGTTATAGTACCTAATCCACTCCAGTTTATATGAAAATGTGTACCTTAATAAAAGAGATTGTGAAAGTCAGATACGCAGTCCCTTTCAGTAAAATACCGTATAAAGCTGAATCCGAAAAGGCTGAAAGCAGACCCGAAATAAAAAGTTCTAAGTATAAAGGAGACAGCGCTCTACACGGCGTAGAGCGCCGTCCCACTTCCAAAACTGCCCCAGCCAGAGTACCGGCTCAGGCTACCGGTTGCAGCTAAGTACCCGTGTTTACAAAGAGGGACTACCTATCCGACCTCAACCCAGTTACCTAGGAAACAGATACTCCATAGTCAGACTGGTTGACAGACTTTCTAGCTTCAGACCCCGTACCCGTAACGACTGGACAAGATGTGTAAATAATAGCCGGAACAAACAGTTTGACGTGCCTTCAAAGCACTGGAACTTGTTGACATAAATGGTAACCCATCCACGAACCGACCGTATCAAATATAACTTAACTTGTGATCGATAAACTTCAGTCATCAGTTTTTGTTTACCCACGAGCTCTACCTCCTTCTCCATTGTGTACTTATATGAACTGTGAACACATTATAACTTAAAGTTTGCGTTTAAAATGTATCCGATTTTCAAGGATTTATCGTTATCATTAGTAACACAATTAGTTTCACATTATTATTTATTCGTGTGAAATTATAATCCATTATTCGCATGCCTATATTGTACCGTTCTCTGATTTTATATACGCACTCTTTGACGTGAAGTAATATAAGTTTTTACATTACCTAAATGCCACGTTGAAGTAGGTAGGTACCTACAAAGCATAGCAGACGCAAGACCTTAGGGTGACATATCACAGGCACCCTGTGTTTGTCATTTTGAAAAGAGACAGCGACCCCCGACATTATGACGTTTAGATATTTCTTCTCAGGGTAATCAGATAGGAAATGTCCACTCCAGTCTCCAACGCACCTGCCGGGGAAGCGGGATTGTCCGAAAGGGTTAACGTGGCCCCGGTACACAAAAGGCAAAGGAAGTTATGTTATGTTATGGTAAGAAACATGTGTGGGTGTTATTCATTAGGAGTCTGACACTACCTTACTCTCAACACAAAGCGGAAGGAGTCATTTGATGTTTCTCCATACGAAAAAATCATGTCATGACATTATTCTGCTTACAGAATAAATTAGGTACTTCATTTTTTTGCCACGTGAAATGTGAAGAAAGACATTAGAGATACAAGGTAGACATAAGAACGTGTCTTCGATATGTAGCTTAAGGACTAAGGGAAAATTATCAACCGTCCACCCTTTCCAATCGTTCTATAAACGAAACCAGTATTTTTTGGGTCAGATAATCTATATATATACTAATATAAAAAGCTGAAGAGTTTGTTTGTTTGTTTGAACGCGCTAATCTCAGGAACTACTGAACCACATTGAAAAATTCTTTTTGTGTTGAATAGACCATTCATCGAGGAAGGCTTTAGGCTATAAACCATCACGCTGCGACTAATAGGAGCGAAGATAGGTACAATGGAAAATGGGATAAAAACAGGGCAGGTATAAATCATAACTTATATCTTCTACCCACGGGAACGAAGTCGCGGGCAGCAGCTAGTTCTAACATAAGCATGTTGAATCAAGTTTTGTTATTTGATAAACTCATCATAAAAAATATTGTTTGAATTGTAATTGAACCCAATAAATGACGTCAAATGGTTCTGATGTCATCGTCAGCATCATCATCATGTCATCGCCTCATTCAATACTTGACAACCTACAATATTTGTGCAGTAAAAAATAGCACTTTTAAAGTATAAGAATAAAAAACCAATTCAACCACACATAAAATAGATTTTAGGTACCACTAAGTAGTTTGACAGCCCTACGACGAAGTGGTTTTCCTCTTAGCTTATAATTGTAAGAAAAAAATATATTTATAGAAACAAGTCGACGACATACAAACGAAACATGAGGACATGAGTCAATTTTGCATCGCTGTACCAGCTATACTTGAAAACCGGTACAATTTATGTAATGCCAACGGAATAATACGAATTAATGAACGATGCTGGTAATACCCAGAGTAAAGACGTTTTTTATTTTGAGGAATATCAAGGTTTAGCTGCGGTTCTCGAGGTTTGGCTCTAGTTGTGTTCCGCTTCGGCTTGTACCAGTTTGTGTATGAGCCCGGATGTAGGTTGAGCTGTCGATTCAATAAAAACCAAATAAGTCAATATTTGTACCTATATCTACGCAAAAAATTGTTCAACTATTACCCACTAGGATTTTAAAAGCCTTTGCCGTCATCTTCGCGCAAAAAATGGCAGACGACGTAGGTACAGAGCAACAAAAAGATGGAAGTGTCTAAATTGGTTACGGCCCGATCATGAAGAGAAAAGGTCTTTGCCCCGCAGTTTGATTAGACATTTATTTTACCCTTTTTTCCAAGAACAATTAATTATGTAATCTTAGAACGTAATAGCCAGTAACCAGCACTTTTTTTTTAATTCACATATGACATTTATCTTTTCTTTTTGATTTCGGAATAGGACAGCCCTATGCCTGACACTTTTAAAACATAAATTATCCAAACCTCATTCTAAGTCCTATTTATAAAAAAAAAATAGACCGCTATTAAATGCGTCAATCCACAATCTGTAATCTCGGTACGTTTATACCTACAAAACTGAATATATTTAAATAACTAGGTACAAGTTATAGGACGTAGTAACAATAAGCTAATAACAGATTTAATGCGTAAAGTTGTTATGTTCAGTTTGCGGTTAATTATAACATTCGATTATGGAGGCGCAATAACAATTATATTAATAAATGTATATTTTTTTTGACGTTTTAATGTTGATATCTAATAAGCTACGTAGGTACTGAATACCATAACGGAGTTCTTTTAAAAATAATTGTGAATTGTATTTTAAAATAATGTACTGAGAATTATACAATAGGCGTCATACCTACTCGTCTACTGACGCTATAATAAATATGGAAATAATGGTTATACCAAAACTAAATTCAAAAGTTAAACTTAAAATATAAGTCCAGAATGTTATCTTTTTTTAATTTGATGGCCAAAGGTCCGATGCCAAACAGGTGCAACTAATGTCAATATTTTACGGAACGATGTCGTTTGACCTCTACGAATTTTACGACGTAGTGCTCAAGTAGCGGGGATGCCAAATTTAATTAAACCAACATTCTTGACTATTCATGGATACTTGATTAAACGTTATAACGCTAGGTAGACAGTATGACCAATGACAACACGCCTCTGCTCATGCATAACTTTTTTTTGGCGCCAAGTCAAAGTTGACGTTGTCTATACAGTACATAGTATAGTAGGGTTGCTTGGTGGTTTGGCATCTATAAAGGCTTAGGTATAATATACGCAGTGCTGATACCGGATTTTTCCATACTGCTTAGTCATTTAGCCTTTTTCATAAGATTAGGCAAAGCGCCTTTCCTAATTATCGGTGACTAGTTATTCAATTTTAGGGAAGTTAAAAATAGATATTTTTTACTATTTCCTGTAGGTACACTATAAGAAAAACTCGCAGTTAGAAAAACAGGAACAATTTTTTGTTCTTTTTTTTCCTCAAGTATCTGATAGGTTTTAAAAAAACTGTTGAATATCAAAGTCGGGGATATATTTCACGAGGTCATTAAAGCTCAAATATGATAAAAAAACAATATAGACAATCAGAAATTTGTTTTCATACTAATTTATTCACTATCACTAAATTACTTAAAACGAATTTCGTTCAGTTCAAATTTAAATTATCACAGATCTTATACTATCACAGACAAAACAGTTAAAAAAAATACAAATGTGTACGAAAAATAATTTTAATAAAATTTTTGAGATTGTCAAAAGTAATTTCGTTTCTATAGATCACAATATTTAAAGAAACTATCTAAGATGACTTAGGTGTTAGACTGCCTTCATGGAGATCAATGTCTCTTAATATTAATAACAATGTACAAGAAGTAATGATCTAAATAAATAAAACGTATCAACCGAGCCTATTTAAAAAATAGCGATTATAGGCACCTTTTCCCAAGTTTACCAAGCATAGCAATGGTAATTTTTAAACTTAACAATTCTATATTTGCGACTGACAATATTTTCTTAACAATTTGAATATCAAGTTTTCAAACTGATATTTATGCATAGACTTGATCAAGAACAAGTTTTAAGAAAACGAGAATTCTTTCAAAATAGTTACTACAAAGATTTTTAAATATACATATGTTAAAAACACAACCTGTTTATATAAAAAACAACAACTAAAAAACGATTCAAGAACAATAATGATCACTTAGAACTAACAAACAGATATTATGTTATGATGCCACAAAGTACCTATATTAAGGACAATTTACTATTGTAAAATCCCGCATGAGGGCAGTCTGTTTCAGTTCAAATAACCAATCAATATTTCCAATGAATTGTATTATTGTCTGTACCTACTTATGCTAAGTCATTGAGGAAAATATAATTTTCCCGCTCAAATCCATCACATGTTGTTTTAACACAACAAAATAACTTATTTACATAAGAGAGCATTATATTAACAATTGTTAAAGTTTCCTGTTTGCAGTTGAAAATAAGAACACCAAGATTATTAAAAATTAAAATCGACAGACATACTGAACTCTTTATCTAATCTGTGGCATGAACTTATTAAATTAACACTTAGTATTGTGACTTAATGGTGGGTAAAAAAATTCTAATATCAATTATGTGTTATTCCAAACACAAAAGACATTAAATGAATTAAATAATCATTAGATCATGTTAAAACCACAAAGTTAATCTTAATCATAATGTTTTCTTGTATGAATAGTGCTCAGCTCACATGTTTTATACTGATGCCATTAAAGGTCAAACAAATCAGTATCTTGTTAAACTTGTTTCATAGATAAGTTGTATTTATTGTAATATCTATGTAACATGGTCACTAAAGTTAAAAGTATTTGTTTGAATATTATAATAACAAAGAAAATTGTATCATTTGGTGTTCAAAAACAAATAATATAACAAATTTTGAATAGAGAATTAAGTTTTTTTTTTTCTAAACAACCAAGAAGTTTTAAGTAGAATTGTAGACTTAGTTTGCACATACAAAATTTGTGTTTAAACCTTTTTATTTTCAATACACTGATGGCTGTCTGTAAAATCCACCGAAAACAATAGAATTAGTTACTTTTTCTACAATAATATATGTGAATGGCCTGTTAGCTTGAAACTGTACTACTCCAATGCGGTTGCTGAACTCGGCTACCGTTACACCGGCAGCTTCAGTACCATCCTCGGTGACTTCAATCTCAGCCTTGTGAATAACTCTTGATACATACATTGGTGTTCGAGCCATGTGAGGCAACTTAGCCTGAGCTGGGTCAAACAGGTCAATAATACCGAACTGATTTTTAAGCACATTAGTCAGGTCCAAGTCTGACTCAATTTTGAATCTAGGAATGAAGCAATCCACTTGATCCTCTGAATATTGTTCTTTAGCCACTCTTAATTCTTCAAACAATACATCTAAGTTAACATTTTTGAAGTTGGCAAACATGTCTTCTAGGGAGACCCCTCTGTTTGGCAGCATGATGAGCATTGAAAGTCTGTTTTCATTGCCGTATGGTAATTCTATGACTCTGGCTTGCAACTGCCCAATGTTTGCAAATGGGTAGTTGTTTCTGTTAGACATCATGTTCACTTCTCCAATCTTGTCTCCATTGCTGTTGAAGAATGGCATTTTTGTGGTATATGTGGAGTTAAAGGGAACAGTCCACTGGCCTTTGAAGTACAGAGCACTGGTCAACACCATCTGTGTGTCCTGGAAGTAGCTGGGGTCCACCAAGTTGGGGATTTTTCCGTGCGTGAAGTTTGAAACAGCTGAATTCAGGAGACTAGCTGCTTTATCGCTGTCTTTAAAGTCCAGTGTGATCATTTCTGTTTGGTAAAAATACTTTGCTGTGTCCTGAAAGTCTGGCAGAGGAAGGCGATCTCTGTCGACGAATATGGCGTTTATTTTAGCTAGTTTAACAGTGTTGGTGTTCACCTGAAGCCACTGGGTTATGTTTCGGAAGCCGATGCGCGTGTTGTCTCTTACGCGGAGAGACAGCCGCAAAGCGTTGTTGATTTCATTCCTCGTATTCCCCGACGCACCTTCAGCAATAACGGCCATCGCACTCCAAACTGTGATAGGAGACATAATAAAATTCTGGTCATTGCCTAATGTCTTCGATGTGTGAAATAACACTTCAATGGAAAAGTTTCCGATCCGTTCGGACAACTCATTGTGAAGGCCTGTATTATTTTCGAGTGGTTCTTGTAACAAAGTTTGCCCGTAGCACAAAGCCACACAAAACACTAGTTTCACTATTAAATGCATATTATTATTTGAAACACGAACTAAGAATATTTTTTGTCACTATTTTACACGATTGTTTGTCTTTTTAACGAGTTCTGTCAGGCGCTAAGCATTTTTAAAACTAATCACAAATTGCCTGCGCGACTTGTTCTTATTTAGTACCTACGCGGGACGCGATACAAGGAAACTGACCGGTTATGTTTTTGTGCAGCGTATATATACCGACTAGAGCTATAAAGCAGGTTTTTGTATACTTCGTTATAATATTTATATTAAATCTCTGTGAATAACTTTGTTTACAAAGTAATTTTATTGTGTGCGATAGATAGTACAAAACTGATTTTAATCTTAGTTTAATACAGCCGGTACCTATCACAAGACTTACTTGAACTTATTACACTAGATATGATTTGCTTGCTTACTAAGGTATTTAATTTAAAATAAATATTTATATCAACAAAGTGAATGAGAACCAAATTTTTTTATATAAGTCAAATTTCGGGTTGCCAGATAAATGTTGATAACTTCCCATTTCCCCGAATTGATCTTGAAAGTACTCTGTTAACATTTTTTGTTAACAAAGTCGTCTCGTAGCAGAACTTACGATAAAAAATACAAAACCATTTGAATAGGTTTAAGCTTATAATCAAGTTTTTCAAGTTTTACTAGTACATAAATAAAAAAAATCATATATTATTATTCAATACAATTGAATTACTGTTTTTATACAAGTTTTGGCTCTCGTAGAGATAAGCTTGCGGTGTGGGGCCGCTATACATGAAACAAATATAATTTAATAAGCACCATAAGAAGGATTTATCATTAAAAGAGGAAGGTCTTTAATATAGCGTCGTAACGTCAAAATGTTTGAAAATACCTATAGTGTCAAATTACAAAGTAATTTCGTTATTTAATGTACAATTTTAATTTAAACGCACAGTATTTCATTTAATCTGTTAGTTTAATTAAACGTTTTCAAAAGCACTGCAATGGATAAGAATGACTCATTTTTTAATTATTAAAATTGTATATCAATTCTAAGTACCTACCTGACGTAAACAATATATATTATTTTGTAGTACTCTATATGGTATGAGTCATACAAATAATATTTGAGTCGTGCCTTTTGATTTAAAAAGAACGAAAGAGTTTTACCATCATAATGGGTATTTAGTTTAGTTGCAGGCAGCAACACTGACGTTTTAAAAAATGTACTTGATTAAAATGTGTTTGGTCGATAGTCGCTAGCCAGTAACCGGTTTTCAGAATAATGAGAGTTTTATTATTGTAGACTCGTCTAATGTGCATAAAATAATTGTCTACATAAAGAATATCACAATAAGTATTTAACAGCATTATCAAAATATACGTTGCGGTAAGATGCGCTGAATTCGTTTTATCCGAGTTTTTATTGACGTAGTAAGTATTCAATTTAGTTATTTTATAATAAAACCTTACTTTAAATCCTATTGCAATCAATCTTCGTAATTTTTTTCTTGTTATAATCTTTAGCGTGAGCCGCATAACCCTTGGCCAATAATCAAGTTCCCTACGAGAATTATATGCGTTACCTAATAGTCTTATTATCATTAAGTATCTAAAAAAGCAGTTTGATATTTGGAGTAAAATAAATATTTGCTGTTCGAGCGAAAAAAAAATGCTCACTTTGTCAATATTAACCGAACCAATCTAAGTTACCGGTTAAGGCGGTTATTTTATTAGCCCTACGCAATGTTTCAAAGAAATTAGAACATCAACTTTTTAGTTACCTATGGTATGTTTAATGTCAGGTAAAGATTTCCTTTCTTCCAAGGTCTTATCAAAACTAATAAGTACCTAGTACCCTTGTGCGGTCATTACACAAGATTGGCAGAAATTGCTGATACTATTAAACTGAACTAAACATTGCCATACGGAAAAAAAGATTTGGGTTTTTCAATAAAAAAGGGCACAAAAAGATTATGTAATTTTTATGTATTCGAGATGTTTCGCTAAATTTATTGCTAGCAGCATCGATTTCTGTTGTTTAAAATTTCGTTCCACAGGTTTATTCGATCAGCAAAAAATAACAATAGCGCAATGTTAATCACATTTTATAGGTAAACGAAACGGTTAACCGCCATAAAAGTAAAAAAGTATAAATTTTGGTTCCAAAAAGCCTTGCTTCATAAAATGTATTTGAATCGTATGAATTCCACTAGGCCAATAATAATCTATTTCCTGTATGAATCGGATACAAGAAAAAATATTAAATTTCTTGGTAAATTAAACCAAGTGCGGTTTTACACACCAGAAATAAACGAATCAGTAACGTAAGATCTTCCTCTTCGCATATCTGTTGGAGTAAAATGTTTATCCCCGCATTATTTGGCATTTGATACTGTGAAGACCGATCCCCATTCCTTGAGTAAGTTATGTCATAAGTATTACTTCAATCACTATTGGTACACAAACTTTTTGCAAGATTTTTAAAGTATTATGTAGGTTATGTAAGAAATGTGCACACGTTACCAAAATGCATTTGATGCAGTAAATCTGTAAATGTGAGTAATAAGTAAATGACGTAACAAGAAGTAAAACTACATAATGTAGACGAACTTTAGATTAAAAATTCGGTAAAAAAACCCCTGTGATAGGCGTGGACGAAGTGTGGCGCTTATTACATTACGGAAATATTAAGTACGAAATTGCGTCTGCAAAATTCATCAATATTATTAAGGTATATTGAGCTATTTCCATTTAACGAACTTAAAAAATATGTTCTTTTCTTGGAAAAAAACTATAAATTAATACGCTGCATAATTTGATAAGGATAAAACTTGCACACAAACTAATATTGAGAATTCCGAAAGTTACGTGACCGATTGTTTTAGGAAAACCCACATTCGATAAAATATGATGTAGGTTTTACTCAATGTTTATAATTTTACGGCGTAGTATAGCTAATGGGCATAGGTATACCTAATGAATTAAGTCCCGCGGGTGTGTCGCTAGTATCTATGCCAATGCATCATTTTAGTATGTAAATATTTTAGTTCCCACTATTTTCCGCGGGACTTCTTTCATGAAACGGAGTCTATAATGGTATTGATTTGAGTGTTGCGTAAACATTTGACATATAAGTGACATTATAGTTTCCCGCTTAAATATGGAATTAAAACCGCATTTATTTAAGACTTTTTTAGATGACGATATACTTAATGACTCATAATTTTTAAATGGGTATTTAGAATAGTCTTATAACTTTAATCTGGCTTGTTGGTCTAGTGGTTTGTGGCCCTGAATGCTATACCAGAGGTATATCGGTCGGTTCGATTCTCAACCAGGACAAATGTTTGAGATGAGCACCATATTTTTTTTTTCTATGTCTGGGTGTTATTGATGTATTTTTTTATACACGCACAATACAAGATTTGCTTAGTGAGAGACGCTAAGAAATGCTTAGATGGCGTAGTGTGAAAGTTGTGGAACATTTTTTATTTTAAGCATATGAAAATTGAAGCGAGACAGACGTGCCTAAGCCAGATTCACGGCGTCGCTCGAGGGTCGATGCTTTGAAGAGAGAGACCGTTATGCAAGTAGTCAAGGTTATAATACTGCTTTCAGCAAAAACAGCATCGACTACAAACCAAATTTGATATAATTATTTGTTGTATTAAGACCAAATGACAGCTCATCATCATCATCATCATCTCAGCCTGTCCACTGCTGGACATAGGCCTCTCCATACGTACTCCAGCGCGACCGGACTCCAAATGCGAGCTATCTGACATTAAATAAAAAAAAAAGATTCAACAAAATCAATACAGTCGGAGCTTATATTTTTTTTGTCTTTATTTTTTCAAACATAAAAAAAAATATAGACGAATTGACCTCCTTTTTGTAGTCTATTAAAAATGTGCCTTTTTACAAAGTTAAAACGACGCGCGAGTTCTTTGAAAAAAATCTCTGATTGTTTTACGTCATTCTACGTTTGCGTACACTCTTCTCATTTCGTTTTTTGTACTGCCCCTCACTCGTCAAAAATACCCGTCCGTCAAATGTTTGCACGTAGTCAATATTTATTCTATTGGTGGTATGTATTGCTCGTGCGATCTAAGAGCGTCATTCCATGTGTCATAGTTTCGTTATTGTGGAACAATATTTTCCGACGTAGGTATAGTTACCGGCACGGATCTTGAGCGCTGACTTTCACCTGCACAGAAGTGATTTTTTGGGTCCCTTTTGTGGTATGAAGTGAGGCGCAGGGCGAACTAAAGTGCAGTGATTGTCATTATCATTGGTAGAAATTCGTTCTTTGCTGAAGTTGCATGCACCTCAAGACTACGAGTACGCACAATTGATTGGCGTTTTATTTTACGATGCGCAAAGCGATCCCCACTCTCCCGCCGAGCGCTCGAGATTCTATTTTGGAAGAGACACCAATAGGGCTAGGGTTAGGGAGCTAGGGCTCATACTCTAGGCAGTCTAGGCCATATAAAACAAGCTAGGTCCAAGTGGTTTATGGCTAATCGTATGACTACGTTACAGTAACGATAGTTTGCAATGACCTTTAAAGCGTTTTTAGGGACCTTTTTAGGTATTGGGTTTTATCGAAAACCCAATATTTTTAATCAAGTAAAACCCGAAATTCGAGTGACCGAAGTTTGAATCAAAATACCTATTAAAATTATTTTTGGAATTTCTAGCTGTCCCAGCGAACTACGTACCGCCTAACAGTCGATGATAACAATGTAGACAAAATTTTATTTTATCGAAAAAAGTCTGTCATATGAGATCAAAATATATTTTTTTAACACAGCATTAACAGCAAATATTATCCTGGAATTTACTCAATTTTAGCTAGTTAACAGTAAGTAGCTAGCTTTCAATGCTGCCATAGGTAATTAATACGATATTTTTAAAATGAATTGAATTGAAAAGAACAAATCTTTTGTTTTTTTTTTCAATAAACAATCACTTGATCCTACAGGTTTTTCATACTCGTAGGGAAAAAATAAAACACAGAAACATGATTATTACTTTTATCTGAAGCTTTCAAATACACTGGTTCTAGGTTTTAAATTATAATCCCGATGCCCTTCCACTAATATTCTGCCGATGGCTTTAACCAACTTGAGTTTGAATTTTGTAACTTTTTCATGATGCTCATACTCTAATGTTTTGACGTCCCTCTCTAAGTAGTATTCAAGAGTTCTCCATAACATTTCTCTGGCTTTTATGATGTATTCGGATTGGCTGGAACAAGATAATAAATTAAATTGACGCATGTGAATACCTACATTTTTTTTTCTTTTTTTTTAAACGCATCCCACGCTAAGGAATTTAATCCTTGTGTCGCGGGGGTTTCACGAACATACAAATCACATGCACAATGACGCCCAGACTCAGAACAAGCATTCGTGGATCGCACGAATGCTTGTCCTAGGCGGGGATCGAACCCGCGACACGATGCGCGCAGTGGGTTTGGCTTGGTGACCTCCACTCGTCTATCCGTGCAAACAATTGTATCTTATTTATACCAATAAATTAAGCTTAAAATTTATTTTATTGTTAAACAATTATTTTGTTTACCGGGAGAAACATGCAACCTGCCTAACTAGTGAGTTCTTGTTTGTTTGTCGTTCCGGTTGGATGTTTGCAAGTCATTTTTGAGTCCCTTCCCGATAAGCTAGCAGGCTTTAACTTTCAGGGTAGCTTTAAGCCCAATGACACTGCAATTTACAACTATAAAAATGGCTGGACCGATTTTGATAAGATTTGAATGGAGTGACACTTAAAAACGTTGGTTTTTAGAGTAACCTAACATATTTTATGACGTCACGGTTCATTAAAATCGAACGTCAGTTTTCTAAAGATGCGGGTTTTTCAAGTTTCCTAACTGTCTGGCAAGTGCCGATACCGGTTGTTTGAACTTTATAATGTGGGTATCCCCAAAAGATAGGTCAAATTCTAAACTGTATTCGTCTGGGTTTTTTATAATTCAATATTAGAAGGGGTAAAGGGTAAATTGATATGTTTTTTTCAAGTTCCTTATTCATCTATTTTATACTGATAGCTGAGTGGTTGAGGCCACCAAGCTAAACCCACTGAGCACGACGAGCCCGACCCTCACGATTGCTTGTGATTTGAATGTTTGTGAAACACAAGCGACACAAGGATTATATTCCTTAGTGCGGGTGTCAAAAGAAATATTTATCACATCAGATTAATTTCGTTGCCTAGACAGTGGCTGGGACGATTCTAAAAAAGGAAGGTTCTTGTTGGTTATCATGTTGATCCTGGTTGAAAGGGGCTGTCACGTTATAACACTTATAACCAAAATAAATATCAAGTGGTTTAAGTCGATCGACTGCCGAAATTTAAACCTGAGATAACACACTGCAGAATTCATTCAAGATTGTTAGTCTTTATTTTAATATTTGTGCAAAAAATTAGATTTACTATTTAACCTAATAATTAATCAAACCGTGTAGATATTACATACTGTACTTTTGTAAGTTATCATGTATAGGATATAAAAAAAGCATACCTTGTAGGAATGTGTACTTTCAAACGATGCTTTGGTAGACTCAGGACTGTCATATCACCATTCTCTTCCTAAAAAAAAAAAAATCCTTTGTCAAAAAATATATCTATCAATCATAAATTTATCAATTAATTACAAGGTCGTACGAGGGGAATAATCGAATACTCCTTTAATTAGACTCCAAATATGCATTGATATTAATAATAATATAAGAAAAACAAGCATTAAGTTTTGACAATATTACACTTCTCCAAAATCAAAAAAGTTTTTAAGTTGGACCCAAGTCTGACTTACACTTGGACGGTTTTTTCAACATATAGATGTTCAAATATAGACCAACTCTCGAATTACATTGATATCTAACATTTTGTCATGTTTATTTTATGTTTAAACGATTCCCAAATTAAATATTTTAATTTGAATCCTTGTGACGCGGGGATTTCTCAAACATCCGAGTTACGCGGGATCGTGCGACTAGTTTTCGCATCGCGATTCCGACGCGACAGCTCATGATTAAGGACTCCGGTTGGGTCCGAAACTAGTCGGGCAATCCCGATAAATACGCGAGAATAAACATTTGCATCATTTAAGCATTGAAATCAATGAGCACTCATACCAGCATCCTTAATTCCTCAAAGATACTGAACATCAAATTACCTTATCAAGGGTCCCCATACAGAATATCACAGGTGTCTGTGGGGGCACAAGACTGGTCTTGTACACGACGAGGGCTCTTCGTTCAGCGGAGTGATGTCCCCCGCAGTAGGCGAGCAGGGCGGGCCGCGACTGCTTCGGGATCTTGTGGTTCACGCTCTCGCTGCCGATGTGGGCTCGCTCGCCTGTACTGTACAGAGAAAATAGCATTAATAATAATAACAAATCATTTTATTATCAGGCTACTAAGGCCCATAGACGAATACCTTACAGAATAACATAGGTACTTTATACAATTGACTAAAATATTATACAGTAGACTAGCCTTCGCAAGCGCTTTCGTTGCAAAGTCACCAACCGGACACGCTACTGCGCTGCGTGCACCAACAATAATTGTTTTACCGCGGAGTTGTCTTAAAGCAGTGATTTCTTCTAAGATATTCACTGTAATTCAATTATGTAAAGGGCAGCTTTATTTAAAATTACGACTACTTTTCAAAGAAAAAGAAAAGAAAGAATTTATAAGCCGACCAGTTGAGTCGCTTTCAAGCAAGCAAACAAACGAATCCTCCAATTCATTCTTCATCTAGCTTACTGTGGTCCGAGTCCCATTGCTGAGCAAAAGCCTCCCCCAAATTCCCCGTGTGTCTGTCCTCACATGAAACCAACTCACACGGTAAGCGTATAATTATATCGCCACCGCTTCCTAGGCCGTCCACGGCGACGCCGTCTATAACCTGGCTACCTTCCGTCCTTCCTTCATAATATTACCTGGTAATAACATCCACAACAGTCTTCAGCTTCCTCTTAGTCTGTACATGTCTCCGCGTGGTGAGTATCGCATCAGTTCCGGACAGCAGTACTCCAGCCATCAACTCCTCAATCTCGGAGAACTGGCTCAGTTCCTCCGCATCAGTGGTCGGGGCTATGATGCTGGATTTGAGGACTTGTTCTAGAATGAGGTTTGTGAGGGCTGGTGGGAGAAAATATTAGTTATATATTGTATGATTGGAAAGTCAGGAAACCGCAATCTGATTCGCTTCACCGCTTAACAAATGTTCTAGCTGTGAAGAAGAAATGGCGAAACAAACTACAAAGCACGCTCTCTTGTTTTATTAATTTATAAGTCTAGAAGAGGGGGCTCTTGACTTCACTACTTCACAAAATTTATACACACAGAAGTGACGTCACGCACAAGTCCATTCACTGAGATTTGATCAATTCATAGTAGTGGGAAAAGAAAGAAGTTCATTATTATAGTATTAAACTACATGAAAGGCATTGAAAAAAATGGCCTCATCAGCCTAGCCTTTGTCAAACTATGACGTTCGGCTAACTGGATGCAGCTCTTTAACACAACGCAACACGATACCTCTAAATAAGACAAGTAGTCAGATTTTCAATTTCCTGACTACCCGTAACGACTGTCAAATATGTATATGCCTTGATGGTCACCCATCTACGGACCAACCGCGTCAAGCGTAGGTTAACCTGTGATCGATTCACTTGTGCAGTTATAGCTTAGTCAAGAGTTCTCCAGCATTATTATTATTAAATACATGACTCTATTAAGCATAGTCTTGCACTCACATCGTATATAGGCCAGTCTGTCTGGCCTCAGGCCACGGTTGGAACAGAAGCGCTCTCTATCGGCTAGGGATTGTCTCTCGAAGTCCACCTGGATACCATATAACGCCGCGTGGTCCGATGTCGGGCTGTAGTTGCGTTTGAATTCACGTATTTCTGGGAAAGTTAATATAGTTTTTGGTGAAATTAAATGAACTAGTTTATTGTGTAACTAGTTGTTGCCCGCGACTTATTTGTGAAAGAGTTTTCGAAATCGGTCCAGTAGTTTTTGCGTCTATTCATTACAGACATACATACAAATCTTTCTTTTTTCTAATATTAGTGTAGATGAGGACTTTCGAAGACTTCGTTATTGTGTCTATTGGCGGGGCAGTAAACTTCTTTTAAGAGAAAGTTTAATTACTTTGTTAGATGGCATTCGACATACGGACAGATAGACAACTCACCATCTCTCCTATCGGCGGCGTTGACGAAGACCTCAGTGTTGGTAGTCACGTGTGCAGCCACACTAGCCACAGAGGGCAGACTGCCCAACAGTGCGGCGGACAGGACACTGCGGGCCAGGCGCGGGGGCAGGCTGATGGAGGATAGCAAGGACCCTATGCGGGTCAACTGCTCTAGAGGGGTGAGGGCTCCTGGGGAATAAAATCAATAGAATATACTCATTCATAATCAATATTCATCAACTGGTGGGCATAGACCTTCTCAATTGCACGCAAATAAGATATATCTCAATGGCGTGCAATAGGACAACATAAAAAAATAATGAAAACGAACAATCATCTTCAGCAGAATTGCAAAGGAAAAGTTATTGATACTCTCACTTCACAATCGGATTTCTATATCCCATTTTCGGACGACAAATTTTATTACCAAACAGAGATCTCGAACTCTCTCATTCATATTCACAATAGACATCAATAGTAAAATCTAATTCGACCCAACAACATTCTGTCTATAAATACAAAAACATATTCCACAAAATTTTCTTACCTATTTCCATAAGATCATTTACAGCGTACCGGATAGCTTTCTCCGAGGGCGGTTCTGGTAGCTCTGATAGGAAGCTGCCGATCCTCTCATCTGGAGCATACGACTTGCACTCTAATACAGTTTGTTCAAGTGGAACTCTGTAATTAATTAAGATATAATATATTAAGATACAATTATAAGTCTTGTGAAAGAAAAATGTCTGATATTTCAGTTGTATATCGACTCCCGCACTAAGGAATTTAATCCTTGTGTCGCGGGGGGTTTCAGAAACATACAAATTACATGCACAATGACACCCAGACTCAGAACAAGCATTTGTGGGTCACACAAATACTTGTCCTACGCGGGGATCGAACCCGCGACACGACACGCACAGTGGTTTTGGCGTGGTGACCTCAACTGCTCGGCTATCCTTGCAGTCCAGTCATGTTATTTGGTATTCTTTGTTATGTTTTATATTTGTTTTTAGTAGCTTTTTATTTTTAAGCAAAAATTGAATGAATACTATTTTTCATTTCGACAGTATTTGTTTATAACAATAAATATATCTTATGTTAGTGTGTATGTATGGTTAGAGTCCTTATAGAAATTATTCTAGTAGTCTAAAGTGTTAATAGGAAAGGACTTCTTTAAACCGTTTAATTTTATTTATGTACTTTGATTGATTAGATGTGTATGTATGAGACCAGAAAAAAAACCCGTTATACCTTAAAATCTCAGGTGTATTGTGTGGTGCAAATTCAGATTCCTTTTCGCTGGTATACATCCTATAGCAGTGACCTGAAAATTAATAAAACTTTAAGTCGAAATAATCATTACTGAAAATAATTGGATGAATTTGTATACCTATATACGTCTTTGTATACCCAGATTTACAACACGACTCCGCAAAAAAATAAAAAAAGACAGGACCCGTACCTGCGACTCTGGTCAAAGGCACCAATCAATTCACCAATTAAGTTACCGAGATCAGTAATTTCAAAAGAATTCTTGATAACTGAACTCTTAATATGCTTATTAATTAGTATATGTAACAGTTTAGCGAGTGGTAACCCATCGAGGTCTCAGGTACAAGGGAAGGGTGAAGCACGCCGGTGGTTTTAGGCGGTAAAAGACTATACCTCTCCGCTTTCCCCAGGGCGGACACAGTCCATGAGAATTTACCCGGGTAAAAAGGATAGCAGTTCACCTGGTTGTACTCTCCCAGCACGGCCTGTCCTTTGCTTGGCACTAGCAAGAGACACCCAAACTGTCTCCAAACTAGCTGTCCCTGAAACAGACAGAGAATTTATTACAGAAGTTTAAAAAATATAAAGAAATAATAAGCTTGTCAGATTTGTGGAGGGCGGATACACTAGAACATGTCAGCTCAGTTCGTTGTTACAAATGTTTATTACAACGAATACTCCTTACTTCCGACCCTTCGAGAAGTCCAACAGGACAAAGGCGAGGCAGCATCGCGTAGAGCATGCGCGAGTGATCCCGTGACTTTGGCTTAAGCAGTAGAGTCGGGCAGCCCCGATAAATACGCGTGAGTAAACCGTATATAACGATAGTTACTATCAAAATATAGTGAAAGAGAGTTGTAGAAGAAAAGCATGATGATTATGTACATATGTATGTAAATACCCGTTCCGTCCTTGAGTCGGTTCTGCTTGTGAGCCCCTGAGTCTAGTACATGCACGACGTCGGGCAGAGTGACGGAGGTCTCGGCCACGTTGGTGGCCAGCACTATCTTACGGACGCCGGGCGGTGGGGTCGCGAACATTTTTGCTTGGTCAGTGGTTGATAGTCTGAAACATTTTTTTTGTATTTTATCGATAGAGAATTAGGATTAAGGAATTTTTTCGTCATTAGCGTTTGTGTTTTGTTTTCTCTATAATCGGTAAAAGTAAAAAAAAGGAAATTTCGATTTTTTTTTAGATTTATACAATACATGCGTCTGCGAAACAAGTTTAAAAATGCATTTTGATTGCAAAGTAGTAATTTTAGAGTTAAAAGTACGCACTTCAATAAATGAAAAACTTGCCCATGGTAAACTAACTGAAAGATTTTTATCTATGTTAAGTACCTAAAAGCCTAATAATGATGCGTATCAAATACGAACCTTACTAATACGACTTAAAGTTGCAATGTATTTGTCCTTACCTAGAATGCACTGGCAGTATCAAATGCGTAGCTTTCTGTCCAAAGTGATCGTCTAGCAATTGCTTCGTCATTTTTATTTCACTCCAACCGGGGAGGAAAACAAGTATGGCGCCTTCTTTTTGTGTTTTGTCGATTGCTTTTATTATATCGACTACCTAAAAATATATAAATTAATGAAATTTTTCTCTTATTAGTCCGTCCGATAGATTTCCAAAAAATATCGCTTAAAAAAGAAGATTATACAGTAGGTACGTTGATTCGTAGATACATGTCAATTATCAATAACTTTTTTGCCGACAAGTGACCTCTATGCCTCTCTAGATTTTTGATGCTATGATCTTTGAGCCATGCAGATAAGCTGAGAACAAGTTCTGACTGCTTCACTGGACTATTTGGCGAGTTTAGAAGTTTTCTGTCAAAGCAAAGACAATAATCAACTAAGTTAACAACGTTGGGTGTTCGAGCCTTGACTCAGAGCAAAAAATCATCAGGCAAGCAAAAAGAGATCTTAGTTGAATTATTTTAGTTACTATTTTTCCTTTACACTTTTCACTTAGAATTAGAAACACAACCTAATACCAGTAATAATGTATGTACTTGCTTGAATGTAGGTACTTGCCTCTTGACAGTTCAATTGAGGTTTCCCATCTTCCTTTTGACAGTTCTCCAAAGTATGCGACAGTTTCAAATTGAATTTCTTCTGTATATCTTCCAAGTGCAATATTTCAACGGGGAACGTTCTACCCGGGACTTCTATTACAGGACATTGGTTGAAATAGCTATAAAATTAGTAAAGATATTTGGAAAACATCACTAGAAAAATATGGCTAAACCGATTTTTTTCATTCTTGTCTAAGAACACTCGCAAACAATTCAACTTTAATACAAAACAAACTTAATTAAAATCACTCAAACCATTCAAGGGCTATGAAACCACAGACAAACATACCCTATTACAACACCCTTCACTTTACGGTTGCTGTCTGCAATCATCATTAAAATTTATAAAAGTCCCAAAATGTATTTATACAGTAACTCACCTCGTAAATACACCAATATCCAATGTAGCACTCATTATAACTATCTTCAAGTCCTTGTTTATGCTGAGCGCCCTCTTTAGCAACAGAAGAGTGACGTCAGTGTTTACGTCACGCTCGTGAGCTTCATCTATGATGACGTGACTACAGCCGGAGAGGCCTGGAGAAGAGAAATATTATTACTATCTCTTTTCATTATCGTTTTAACTTCATGAGAAGAAACCCGGTCCTTTTAAAAGGCGTGCACGGGGACACAGGTCCAACATGTAGAGGCCTTGTTGAGAACTTTAATATAAAATGTGATGGGGCAGGGGGATCTACCAGGGGCCATCCACTCATGGTCTATAAAATAACAAATATGGACGGCAAAAGGTAGCTACAAACCTATTGCAAATGGTATTGTGTATGTAATAAGGGTTTTTGGCCTTAACAATGTTAAATGGAATCGTTTCCTTCACAAGCTATGGAAAACTATAGAACCTGCCTTTGAACACATAAAAATGGAATTAAATTGGCAGGCACTATTAATATTACTAGCCTGGAATGTACCACTGCTGAGCAAAGTCATCCCCACTCTTTTTCCACCCATCTTATGAGAAGGAGAGAGAAAGATTTAGGTAGTCTTTCTCTATCTTTCTTCAGATCCGCAGGGAGTTTAATTCTTATGTCGCGGGGTTCATCAAGTCAGCAGCCAACATTCAAGGGACATGCACAAAGACACCCAGACACAGGACAAGCATTCGCAGATCACACAAGTGCTTGTGTGATCCGCGGGGATGGAAACTGCGATACGTATGGGCTCATAGGTCAACTGTACTGAACTGAACTGTAAACTTACTTAATAATAGACCATAAGACCACCTATGTAATATTATGGTGTGCAATAAAGAATTGAATTGAACGTACCCGGATTTGTCTGCAGTCTCCTCAACAAGACTCCTGAGGTGCAGTACAGTATGGAGCCACCGGGAGGCTTCGGGGGCTTGGCTTGGAGTCTCACCTGGTAACCAATTGATTCTCCCACCTAGAAATCAACATAACACTTATGTTATAAATGAGAAAGCATGTGTGTGTATGTTTGTTACCTCTTTATGTCCAAATGGTTGGACCAATATCGTTTTAATTTGGTTTAGTGGTAGTTGATATTTTAGGTTAGCACATAGGCGTAGCACATAGGCTTTATCCGACTTAAAAGAGGGCTAGGTTCTGCGGCTATAATCGAATTTTATTTCGACATCTCTATGGTTGTATTTAGAAGTATATTTAAAAGTTGTCCAGTACTCATAGAACAGACTTCACCAGTTCGAAGCTAGATGGCGTTGTACAAAAAGGGAGTATATTACCGTGCCATATGGCAAGAAACTCCGCCAGATTTGTGCTGACCGAGGCGAGGTAAACGAAGCGATTCTATTGGTTCTTTACAGACATCCCTCGTGTACATCTCTGGTGGAGAAGCCTTAACCTCCTTTTTCCCACATACCTCTTCTCCAAGTTCACTGGCGACCCTCTCAGCGAGTCCTACGGCCGCCACTCGGCGCGGTTCGGACACAATGGCTGTGGTCCCCGCGCCGCACTGCCGCAGTATGGCCGCCGGCGCGCGCGTCGACTTCCCACAGCCCGCCGCGCCTACTATTACTAGGACACGATTTTGATCCAGAGTTGAAGTTATTTGGTCCCTGCAAAGATTAAGGTGGGTCAGAAATATCTGGAACGTCTTTGGTTATTAAGGATATTGGGAAGAATATGCGGCAGGACAATGTCGAAGAATGATTTAAAGAGGGACTGAGAGTAAAAACACGTTCAGGAAAGATTCATCAGAAACGTTATACGAACTGAATTCCAAAAGGCACTTTACTTTTTTAAATATAGGCGAAAAAAACGGTGCATCAAAATGACAAAAATTTACATTTGTGACGAAATGAAAATATCTAATTGGAAATCTAAATCTCAACAGCCAACAGTCACAAGCACATGAGAGTCTAAAAATTAACTAGTTAATCGCTGTAATCTATAGTTGTGTAAGAAAGAAAATCCAAGTTTTAAAACAGTTTTACGTAGTGTTTGTATAAACAGTTTTAGTAGTTGTTCTCATGCAGTGTACGATTGTCCAGGCTCTCAGCTGTTCATAAGCGAGTCACAAACTTCCAGCTAAATAAAAAGCAAAAGTGAAACCTACTTTCGAACGCCAAAATACATTAAAAGAGGTCACAAAACACTCTTACTAATAAACATACGTCAGAGATGCGAAAGTTTGGCAGAAACGCAAAACGAAACCGAGAGTTGTAGAAAGCGTAATAGTGACGAAGATAGCGTCACGCTGTAGTCTGAGGACTACGTCAGAGGGCTGCGTCAGAGTGACGTGGACACAGCTGATGATCGAAAGTGGAACTTTCGATTTCATTCGCTTTCGGTTTCGTTGAGTGACGTCGGTGCAACGTAGCGTTACGTTGATGTCTCTGACGTAGAGAGCAACGTTTGATCTTATATGCACTTCATGAAAAAATATTCATAAATTTACGAAGTTAAATAGTGCTTCGTACGTACTTAGGGAAGAGGGAAAACGTCAGTTTCTAAAAAAGAAATTAATTTAACTTTATATTTATTTAAATAAAAGAAATAAACAATCAATCCAAAAAAATCCTTTGGAATGGTGACTGAAATTGACTGAATGACTCCTTAACCTACAACCCTCTACCCAACTAAAACTAACTCTAATACTAAAAGTATGTCACACAAAAATCTAGTCCACAAATTTCACCCAACATTCAAACATCGAAACATCACAGCATCTATATACGTAGGACAGTAATTCGTCCTCCAAAACAACCCACCCACAGCCCTACTAACCTACTACCACAAGCATATCCTCAATACACAAGCAACATGCATTTCTGACATAGAAGCAGATGCAGCCATCTACTTTCTGCTCTCGACTCGCGAAACGCATCGTTCTCGAACCGAAAGTGACCTAGAAACAAATTGTTTGGTCCAGTTTGTAAGGTAACGAGGTCGCGATGTCCCCCGAGTGTAAAAATGAGGTTTTAATGCCGTTCACTTTTGGTTGGTAGGTGAATACGGTTTCGAGAGTATAGGACACATAGATAACTTCCTAGATCTAGATTTATGATGATGGATATTTAAGGAGTGAATTTTGGAAATTATAATCGCTATTGTTTTGTTTTTGGAATCATTGACGATGATGCTTTGACCTGAGCGAAATGGACGGAGTGGATAATGACATACTTTTGCACTCTGATAATTTTGAAATCGGTTTGTCGCCAGTCATTTTTATCAATTGGTTAGGCTAAACTAAGCCTAGTTATCAAATCGCTACATCTATTTAGTGCTGATTTTATATGATATCTCTCAAAATAATCAATATTCCAAATTACTGACCAAAATTTCTACCATACCATTCTCTAATTAAAATTGCTTGCGTAGTTTTCTCACTAATATGAAGAAGACTTATACAAATAAATGCATAAGAAATAAAACAATGACTAAACTACATCTAAAGCACTCCCCGACCTAAATACTGAAACATGTAACCTATAAACCGCAATTCAGAAGTTGTCCCAAAAGGTCATGCTATTCAAGGTCAGTCAATGAATTTGTAGATTTTGTAGGTCACGTTTAAGGGACGCGACCTCGGTATACAGGGCTGGAGGTCACGAGGTCCGTATTAGGGAATAAATAGGTTGCAGGGAGTGTTACAAGGATGTTTAGAGTGGCACGATTTGCTGACAAGGTCGTTTTGACTCGGATGTCAAATCATATGTTTATATGTTAAATATGGGTGAAGAAATTTTTCGAGAAGTTCATTTCCAGGACGTAGGTTTGTTTTGTATTTAAAATTCCAGTTTTTAACGCAACAGAAGTGACACTTAATTTACACATAGCAATGTATCTTTTATAAGTGACATAACTTGTTGCTTATAGAAAACTGACAGGCGCTAAACGTGGAGACTACAATTTCTTTACAGTTCAATAGATCTATTATGGCTTCGACTGGTTGTATAGAGTACAGCTAGTAGCATAAATAATATATGAAGTCAAAGTGTTTATTTGCAAATTAAATATAAAAAGATGTTACAAAACAGTTGGTCCAAGACTTAGTTCCTTTTCAAGCGTTAAACTAATTACAAGCATTTGGAAAGAGGTATATAAAGATACTGGTTATTTTTTTTTAAGAAATCTCTTCCTGCTACCTGGGGTTTTACCAAAATTTCTTCTTAAACCACAATCATACCTATTATTTAATGTCGTAGTGACGTAGTAGACTACAAGAAAGAAAAGTCTAAATAACGTCAAGGAATTTTTGACATGAAACGGCCGGTAGGCTTCAATGTCATTGAAATCAAGTTGTAACGAAAAACGCTTATTTATGCAATGAGACAAATTGGAAGTACTATTGATGCTGATAGCACTTGATTATAATTAATATTGGTTACTAGTTGTTTTCGAAAATGATCCCAGGGAACATAAAATCGTGATAAAAACTATAATAATAATAATAATATCCCCCTCCCCAGGGGTTATAATGACCCCTCGGGGCTAGTCGTTCTCTCTCTCCATGGGAATAACGCAAGACCAGAGGGCATATTAGTAAGCTTTTTCAAACCTTGAGATATAAATAAAAAATGTATCTGAAGGTCTATGTAGGAGCATACATCCGCAGGGCAGCTTGTGGCGAGCTGTTTGTGAGTAGCGACACAACGGAACCTGAATGCCTCAGGGGGTCACTCTTTATGGGGACTCCCAGCTCTTTCTTGCCTTAACTGGCTGGCTAGAGAGGGGTCGCTAGAGCTATATGCTCGGGGGTGGAAGTGTCTAATGGCGTAATAACGAGGAAACCCGCTCCGGGTCTGTAGCCCGCGATGGTGAAATCGGTGTCGCACCTCTCTACACCCCTAGCCGCTCGCACTGGTGTTGTCCACCTGCTGTCAATCGTGACGGTATCATAGGGGGCCCATCTAGTGAGCGGCGAGTCACCGCCTGCCAATTTATTTACATTACCATGTGTAGAGAGGCAGGTGTCATAGTTTTCTGGAAAATCCAACTAACTGGTCCACATAACTTATCATAATATAATAGCCTAATTGTTCATACACACATTCTTGCAATAGTTTTGTATCTACTTTGGATTCTTCATGTCCATTCTCCCATAGAGCGGAGATGAATGATCCCTAGTAGATACCCCATCACATATTAGATTAAAATTCTCAACAAGGCCTCTACATGTTGGACCTGTGTCCCCGTGCAAGCCTTTAAAAAGGACCGGGTCTCTTCACATGAAGTGATCCCGTGACTATAAAGAGATACAAATAATAATATCATTTATTTGCATAAAATGTGGTACAAGAGTTGGTATACAATTTTTTTTTCAGAGCAAGACACATTCCGCGGTTATAGAACAGCATGCAAATGTTTGAGAAAATTTAAAATACCTACATTAGTTGACATACAAGCACATGACATATTATAATAACAAAATTATGGAAAACAATTCGCTAAACCAAAGAAACACAATACATGAAAAGAAAAAAAATGTAAAATTACAATGCATTTCTAAAATGATAAGACTGAGACGGATATTTTCTTAAAAACTCCTCTACAGAATAGAAATTCTCTTCAATTAACCAGATTCGTAAGGACCTACAGAACTTCAGATAGGGCAAGTCGACTATGTTCTGTGTAACTGAGGAACTAACAGCTATATGTGAAAATCTGGTTATAAACTATCTGTGCACCAAGATTTATCTAAACCCGTTCAGTGGTTTTTGCTGAAAGAAGAACAAACTTCCATACGTCCATACATACAAACTTCCGCGTTTATAATATTAATAGGATAATAATGTGGTACGAATTCAGACCCCAATTCAAATCAGATTTAAACACAGAAGTGAACAATTTAGGGTTCAAGCCTGCTGCCTCTATTCGACAATAGAACCTCTTTACTAAGAACTAAAAGTATTTTAATATAACTCGAACACTCACCTATATTCATCTATGGGCAAAGGTGAAAGATCTTCATCATATTGTTGAAACTTCTTGTTCAGAACACGATTTCTTCTTTCGAGGATTGATGCGGCTGGAGTTTTCACATTTTTCCCATATACAGGATGTACATGGGTTTTTATTTCTGGATAAAAATAATATTGTTAAATGTACTGTTTTTTATTTTTTTACACACTGCAGCAACAGGGTAAGGTTTGCAGATACAGGTGTTAATTTTCTGGGTCTATAAAGACTAAAAACTGATATATGTTAGTGAGATGCCGCTGTCTGTCGGTCTGCCACCAGGCTGTTCCTTATAAAATGTGAAGCTTGACTGTTAAGTTTTTTTACAGATTATGTAATTCTTTTGTATTACTTAACAACGAATTGCGTTGTTACGGTCTTAAACTTGATGGGTGACCAATTATGTTTGCAAATGTGTTTTTAATCGTTCTACTTGTACAGAACCCTCAGCGTCGCATCTTTGACTCGTAATTGACAGATTTTTATTGTTCGGAAAAAAATATTTCTTATTGTTTATCAAGTTGAGTAGGTAATCTATTTAAATAGTACTTTTATAATTACCTGATATAGCATTCATGTTATTGAATTCTTCATCTTCTGAAAAATCATCTGAAACGAAATATAATGTTTAATTTGTACTCTGTTATCTGGTTATTACACATGAAACACTTTCTGCCTTTTCCTAGTTATGTTGGACTTTTAGCGAATCGGATAATCTAATTGAGTATAGATTATCCGATTTTTTAAGTACTTACAGAAAGGTAAGTAATTAAGGTGTATTTTTGATTAAAAATCAATCTATACTCTATACTAATATATAAAGCTGAAGAGATTGTTTGTTTGTTTGTTTGAACGCGCTAATCTCTGGAACTACTGGTCCAAATTGAAAAAATCTTTTTGTGTTGAATACACCATTCATCGAGGAAGGATTTAGGCTATAAACCATCACGCTGCGACTAATAGGAGCGAAAATACAATGGAAAATGTGAAAAAAACAGGGCAGGTACAAATCATAACTTATATCTTCTACCCACGGGGACGAAGTCGCGGGCACAGCTAGTATAAAAATAAGAACGACTTCAAAAATGATTGTTCAAATTTTATTTTTATTATATTAGTCTAAAGAATTTTACTCTGGACTAGGGCATGGGTATTTCACAAACATACAAGTCACATTCACAAAGACGCCCAGACTCAGGACACGCATTCGTGGATCACGCAAACGCTTGTGCTACGCGGGTATCAGTGGTGTAACTAATATATAGCGTTTTTATCAAAAGACACACTGAGATAGGTAAAATATAGGTAAAATTTGACAGGAAGAAATACATAGTAAAATAAAATACTGTTTGTGTTCAATTATGTTTGCTTACCTTCATCAATAGTTGAATCTTTAGTTAATACTGCTGGCGAATGTATAATCCTATGTTTAGCCTTCTCAAATGTAGCTTCATAAATGTCCTCTATAACAAAACATCACACTAGTATTATAAATGCGAATATATGTGTATAAAAATAAATGTTAGTTACTTTATAACGCCCAAATCGTTGGACCGATTTCGATGAAATCTGATATGGAGGCTGCTGACATTGGATTGACTAGGTTACTTTTGTTGGACTTTGCGAAAGGAGGGTAATGCTATAAATGACATCCAGGCGGACAAAGTCGCGAGAAACTCTAGTTCATAACGTTTTCAAGCGACTTTAAAAAGGTGGAAGTTCTTAATTCGTCTTTTTTCTGTTTTGTATTTGATACCTTCGGACTGGGTGAACCGATTTTATTGAATCTTTTTAAATTTAACTATCATTATTTGCTCACACAAAAATTTCATTACAGGTGGCA
The DNA here is from genome assembly GCF_003590095.1 of Trichoplusia ni. Classification (NCBI taxonomy): domain Eukaryota; kingdom Metazoa; phylum Arthropoda; class Insecta; order Lepidoptera; family Noctuidae; genus Trichoplusia; species Trichoplusia ni. The sequence continues at coordinate 5,735,627 of NC_039489.1, read as the reverse complement.
TGTTTTTATTCTTAAAAAATAGTATTAAAATCGTAAACAAACCTACTTATTCCACTCTCATATTCATTCCAAATCTCTTGCACCTTTTCCATACTCTTATCACTGATAGTGACATGTATTGGATCATTGAGGGTACTCTTGATATTTTCTAGAACATTCTTATCATATATGGGCTGGCCTTTGCTGTCAATCCTCTTTGTTATGTATAACCAGTGGAGGGCTTGGGTAGCCGCTTTCTCTGCTGCATTACGTTTTGATATTGCTGTGCTGCAAGTAAAACATATTTTGCTCAATGAGACATAGTTGTTTGAGGATTTTTCATGCAATAAAGTCCTACATTATGTATCGAATAATGTGATGTTTGTGAAACCCGCGCGTCACAAGGATGAAATTCTAAGAGTGAGTTTTTCTTCTGAAGAAGTAAAAAAATATTGTCAAGAGAAAAGATTCTTAGGTTTAGGCATCTTTTCTTTTATAAGCTATCTATTCTTCTTGCCATGTAATTGTTAATATTTCAATAAGAAGTTGGTGATAAGAAAATCTACCACAACAGCTCTAAGTAATATTATTGCAGTCGTGAATGTCTGACAGTACAATACACAGCATAGAGTGGCAACTCTCTTAGACACCCACAATAATTTATTTATTTAACAATTTACATACGCGGAAAATTTACATAAACTAAATATATTACATGAAGACAGCAATGGGCCCTAAAACTGATAAATACTTAATCAAAATATTATACAGTATTTATATCAACAGAAATTACTTACTCAATAAAATACTATAACCTTTTGGATGGAATAAAGTATATTTACCCTTCAAACTTAGCTTTCTCCGGCCAAACAAAAGTATAAGTACAAGTCCAGTCATTATTCTGAGTCCTCTTTGAAACTCCCTTTGGTGCAACACTACTCTGTTTGTAGTGGATATCAAATACTTTATCCGGTGTCTTAGAAGCAAGCTCGTTCAACGTAACTCTTGGTAACGGAAATATTTCTGTGATCTTCTTTTGTACTGTAATAATAATTATTGTTGATTAGTTTTATAATTAACAGGTGAGATGTAGGAAATATAGGAGAGGGATTTCTGAGTTCCTTGAATGCTGGTTCTGAGTCTAGGTGTGTTTTGCATGAGACTTAAATGTTTTTGAATTCCTTAATGTAGCAGTTGTTCTATAAAAAGTATATTGACTGCGTAAAACAGTGATAAATATATAATAATAAAATTTTCAAAAACATATTTGCATATTAGATCTGTGTTGCAGTGAACACCTTTAAAAAGGACCAGGTTTTATTCCCAAAGAAAATGTGTTGTCAAAACCAATATAATTATGATGATTTACTCACCACTCCCATGCTGAACATTTAAATTGTTTTGATTTTCATCTATTAAGCCTTTTGAGCACCATTTTCTATGTATTGATAAATTAAATAAATTATATCTATTCCTTACACTTTCATTTTCAAATGTATACTTGTTCTGAAGACAGGTAGATGTCCCTGAAATTGTAAAACAGAATTTTTTAAGTTGGTCATTTTCTTAGAAAAGATTTACTTAATAAAATTGCCCATTATAAGTAAGAACCTTGTTATATGTCGACTAACTTGATTTCTGTATGTTATAAAGAAGATGGACATATTATTTAAGAAGAAGGAGGATATGCTATTTAAGGAGGTTATCTACATAGTAAATTAAATTAAATGGGTTAATGTAACTGGCTAATGATAAATAAAACAGACCTAAAGAACAGTCATTTATCACTAACTGAAGCTTCTATTCTGCAGTTATAATGTATGACTTGAGCATATTCACACGCAACTGCTTTAAACATGAGTTAGAGCAAAAAACCTTTTTAAATCAATGTTTTTGAGTAAAAATTCGAGGGCATGTGTCATAAGCTAAGTTAAAAGGTAAAGTTTGTTATATAGAAGGTCCGTGTTCTGTCACGATAATCATTTCTTTATAGTTTAAAACAGAGTCTTACAAGAATTCAGTCTAAGAAAGCAATTTAACGAATTGTGTATTATTTTATTACTTACCCCTTTGGTTTAAATGAGGTTGTATTACACAATTCACGGCATGATTACAAAATAATTGTCTCCTCCAAATATTCGTCCGAACTATCAAACTTTTACACACAAACATTTTTATTGAAACTGTTTATGAAAGTGCAGAGAGGTTATGTTTTGATTCTTAATTTAAACACGTCCTGCACTTAGGAAGGTGCGTAAGCGAAAATGAACGTTATGTAAGACATGTAAGGGAAAAAATATTGATCAACTAAGGTTATACTTATAAATACATTTGTTTCTAAATGCGGTAAATTCCCAACCAGAGTGCAGGTTTTTAAACTTTTGAAACGTCACTGTCACTGTGAAATGTCAACTAGACAGTGACATTATGGAGTCATAGAGAAATAATTTTGTGTGGTATCTAACTTTGCGATAGTATTTTAGGTTAATTTAGTTGTTTTATTATGTTTGTATAATTTTTTAACTGATTAACATTTTTCCACGATAGAAATTTATATTGACTCTTGTTAGTAACGTGTATTTAAAGACTCCACGTCCAGATATAATTCATTCTCAGTCGAATTATCACAGTATTATTTTTCGTATGATCTGTTCCTATGACACGAACTAACTTAGCATAAAATTATAGTAATGTTTACCGTAGACTTTGTTCTCATTACACGACCATAATCCGAGGTCAGCCATTAGTCCATCATAAAGTTTTACAAAAAAAGCGGTAAAACTTCACACTTTGAATTGTTAACATTGATAAGGCCATTAGGTATAGTAATAAATGATAATAAGTATATTATATTATTTATTAATTGTTAATAATTAATATTTTTAACGTAAGGATGTTATATTCACCTAATAGTTATAGAATGCGTCATCTTATTATTGTATTATTTTAATGTATTGCCTTTACATAATTGATATTATAAGTATTTTCTAATAAACATTTTCCTAATGATATTCCTACAATATACATTATAATATTTATGACAAAGACCTTCCTTAATGACATTATTTTATTCCTAAATTCTATTTAAGATTATTGTGTAAAGTATCTGGACTTTTCTAACCTTCTTCATTAATGAAAAAGTTATTGCTAAATAACATTAACCGCTTCTGTTTGAGCAGTGGTCAAAGCATAGCCAAGTTAAAAAAAAATGGTTCTAAATGCCTGACAGTTATCTTCGTTATTCAGGAGTCGAGACGTCGCTCCACACTAAACGGTACGCCACCTAACTGATTAAAAGAAAAGTGATTTACGATTGACGACTTGTAACTCCAATCTCGCTAAGTTTGTAACGTAAACCTAAAGTTACACTGACAAGAAGGAAGGAATGTCGATATTTAAATGAATTCTCTTGTTCACCTATAAGTAAGTGCTATATGTAATAACCAATAGGATAATCCTTAATTATTTTAAATTGGTTAGTGGTGTAATGGCGGGAAATGTCATGACCCGTTCCGTTTGGTGTAACATGTTCACTTTGTCACGTAAATTGTAGCGTGTTTCCTGTTAGTTGTGATTTTGATAGAATTCAATGATAATTTTTGAAAAGTTCTTTATTTGATAAAAGTATTGAGTAGGTCACGCTAATAAGCATTTGCATGTTGGTACCGACGTGGTCACCACGCCAAACTTGCCGCGTAAGACAAGCATTTGTATGATTCAAGAATGATTATTCTGAGTCTGGTTGTCTTCGCGAATGTGAGTTGAATGTTTGCAAAAATCCCTTGCGGCACAATGATATAAAAAAAAGGACCGGTCAAATGCGATTCCACTTTTACGGTTCTGTGAAATTTCTAACTGTTTTAATGGGTGGAAGGGTTTACATAAGTTATTTTACGGAATTAAAACTAAGTCATTGTTTGTAAGTAAACTCTGAACAGCTTCATGGTAAGAATGCAGTTGCTATGATTATCATGATGTTAACATTTTCAGTCTGCATTCTACGGCTCATGGCAAAGATAAATTCAGATATTATTATGTACTACTATCGTGCTTGTTGATTTGACAGCTTACATTTAAAAAGGGTGTCTCAATGTATTTGCAAAGCTCGTAAAATGTCGTACCGAGTTTGATGTATTTTCTTTCTGTTTGATAGCTGAGATCGAGGTGTATTTTTAGCAACTTATACCTTCATAATTATTGACGACTTACTGTCATGAGTTTAATAGCCTTTTTATGCATGTAGTCATAATCAAAGCGTTGATAAGAACAAGGTAAGAAAACTGGCAAAGTGTTTAATTAAAATGCATTTCAAATTCAACTTAACGGCCCTAACGACTAGGTTTATTCTTTAGTTATATACTGAATCGAATGAAATTATAAATATACTTAATTCTTTTCTTTTATGCCGAATATTGCAAAAATCGATTTTGTTTTAAAATTAATTGAGTCATGCGTTCTGGTAGAACGTTTGTAAAACCGTGTCTGTAAAACCTAAGCAGGTTTTACGTATAGTTTTTAACAAAATCTTTCTTCTGCCACAATCTTTGGAAAATCTTTTATTTAGTGTCAATGTCTCAATCAAGCTCAAATGTTGAATTTTTAGTGTCTACTCGTACCTACACATGAAAATCAATCATACACGAGTCGAAGTCGCGTCACTAAGAAGTAAAAACAAAAACGATACCCCATCAAACTTTATGGCCGTACAAACTGTTGCGTAACTTTCATTTCAAGTAATAGAAGCCTCAAATCATACGCATATGAAGTTAACGTATTATAATTCATTTAATTTTGTGACAAAACCATGTACTTATCAGTTTTCAAAAAAACAATCACACAGCACATCTACACGTGTAAACGAATTTAGCTTATATACGTAATGCTTTGTTTCATAGTTAAAATTCAACATTTTAACGATTGTTTTTCATATAGGGTTACACATCGGAAAAGATCTCGGCCCGATAAAACATGACTCAACCATTCTTGAAATAGAATTTTATATTATTATAATGTTAAGAACGGACTATTGTTAATAACAAATCTATTTTCGGCTTGTGAGTAAGCAAAAAGTAACAGGAAGGAATCTTCATGACAAACAACATTGCACATAAAAAACTTATAATTCTTTTGACGTCTCACACACAAGAGTCGCACTAATGATTACATCAGCTGCACTTCGACGGCTACTTCACAATAGAACTCATCAAATGCAGTCAAGCAAAACTGTTAATAGACGTCGAAATATAAATAACATAAATGTCTATAAAGGTCCAATATAGAACCTAGAAACACACCTCAACAATGATAAATAATCTTACTTTTAACGCACTTAAAGTTCATTTCAGTTCAATTACTATTTCGTGATACACTTCAAAGTCTTGAGTATTTAATAAACAGTTGGTTTGGAGTAAATACCACTGAATAGCACTGTCGTCGTCGTTTTCTCCATTATGAAGTAAATGAACGGTCTGTTCGCATGGAAGTAAGGCGCTGATATCCTGTCGGAGAAAGTCGCGGTCGTCACCGCCGACGCGACGGTCCCAGACTCCGTCACTTCGATATCAGCCTTATGTACGATAGCGGACACGAAGATATTATCCTTCGACACTCGCTGGAAACTGGCTAAATCCGGTTGGAATATATCGTAAACACCCATATCGTTTAATGGCTTGTTCAAAACAAGATTCGTGCTGATTTGGAACCTCGGTAACTTCACATCTACGTCATCCATACCAAATGCGTCGACGTCATCCTGTAGCCGTTTGAAGATGTCCTTTAGAGAGACTTTGGCGAAGTTCTTGTACATGTCCGAGATTTTCACGTTTGGATACGGCAGTATTACGATCATTGAGTACTTCCCATTCGTCCCGTAAGGCAGCTCCACTACAAAGGATTTTAGTGACTGCATGTTACTAAAAGCGAAAGTACCTTTTTGGAACATCATGTTGACAGATCCAATCACTACCTTCTCTTCGTTGTAGAACGGTTCCATAACAGTATCAGTCACATTGAAAGGCGACTGCCACAGTCCTTTAAAAGAAATCACATTTGTAAGAATCATTCGCGATTCATGAAAATCGTCTGATTTGAGAACATTCGAGACACGACCGCCAGATTTCTCTATGTAGGTGTTGGCGATGCGAGCCGAATTCGGGTCATCGAAATCCAGGACTTTCAACGAAGCACCAAAATCATTTTGCAAGGAGTTTTTGAAAGCGGGGAATACAGTGAAATCGTTGTCCAAAAATACGAAATTCCTGCTTGCGAGACTGACTCCATTGTTCCCTTCAGCTAGCACTGCATTTGTGAGTCCTCTGTACCCCGAAATCAGCGTATTTTGATTCTTTGGCAGGATGAAGGCTCTGCTGAGTTGATCGTAACTGCTGCCAGTCGCTCCAAGGGCAATACCAGTCATCAAAGTCCATATTCCGAACGGTGATATCACAACATGTCCACCTGTAGCTGCTTGTGTATGATACAACAACTCTATACTAAAATTCCGCGGCCGTTCATTGAAATCGACTTGACAATAACACGTCCCGATAAATAAAAACACAAACGCAACCGATCTCATTGTGATCTCGACCATGTCTGGTATAACACTGAACAATTATAATGCGAAACGGGAATGTGACTAATTTATAGACATGTATAATACAATCACGGTTGAATGAAAAACAACCTTGTCAAGTTACAAATAAAGTCTTGTTTTCCTGTTGTTTTGCGGTTTAACACTAACGAGTTGTGTAGGTACGAGAAGATGAACGAAACCGGTATTCTTGATCATTTTGTATGGTGTTTTCTGATTCCGTCGTGTGTTGTCAACTTGTAGTCCTTACATACACGACGAATGACAAATTCTGCGCATGTGTGTGTTAAAATAAATTAATTTCATAATAAAATATTTGGAATGTCGTCCGTTAATATCGAGTTTCCTTTATCTGTTTAATTGATTTTCTTGGATGAAACAAACATGATTATTTCTTGTATACAGTGATTTTCTGAGGCAATTGTGTGTCGTAGTATCGTTGTAATTCAATTGTTTCCTGTTGAGAATAGAAAGAGGCAAATTGCTTCGTAACAGCTGTAGAACTGTAATAAGGTAATTTATAATCGTATTACAGATGAGTATGGTAGTTTCTTGACCCACAACGATGTCATTTTCATCTGTAACGAAAAAATAATATTTTAATGTGTTTCTTTCTATATTTAGTAAGCCTGGCTGATACATTAACATACCAAATGAAAGAATTTTTGACTTTCATTTATATTTTTACGTTAGTTAAGTAGACAATTTAAACTACATTATGTTCGCTTTAATCTACAAAAAAGTCTTATTTCGTTTTTTTTTCGATTTCGTACCGTGTACAGAAAAAACAGTCGAAAATTGGTATATATAATTTTGTTGATATTAAAAATGAAGAAGCCAAAGTAGTAATAAAAATTCAAACGGACAGACAGCATAGTAGAGTCATCATTTTACCTATTGGTAAAGGGACCTTATTAGCAGGGCCGGATTAACCACCTCGGGGCCCCTAGGCACAGTTCGTTTCGGGCCCCCTTTTTTTATACCACAGCAACGCAATTTCGGAATTTTTACAATCCCCGTTTTTTTTTTTCATTTTGTATCGGGAGTGCTGGGCCCCTGGTCATCATAGGCCCCTAGGCACTGCCCTAAAGAGCCTTATGGATAATACGGCACTGCTTATTAGGGTTAAGGGTTGTCTAAGGAAAGTAGTTGATAAAATATCAAGTAAAGTTAATTATGATTAAAAGTAGTTAACGTAATGTTACAGGTTAAGTACGTAATTAAAGGGCATTATTAAGTGCACCTAACTGCACATTTGAATTAAATTAGTGCAACAATAAACTACCTGTTTGATTTGAATTTCAAATAGCTTGTTTTTTACTTTACTGATTTGTAAAATTCATAACGTTACATAAATAATTTATTTTTGTGCAATTGAAACACTACAAATCCACGTAAATAAGATATTTCCGATAGGAGATATTTATTAGGCGCTTCCTGGGGTCCTATTACTGTACCTATATATTAAAGCACTTAGCATAACATGGTGTTACGTAGTAGGGCCCCTGAGCCCCGATTCTGCTATTTACAATGGCCAATGAATGAATGAAAATAGGCTTAAAATGACACTTTTGTATTCTTTTAAGTATTTTTCCTACACAATAATTGGAAATTCAGTATGGGACGGAACGCTCAAGGTCAAAACAATAAATTTCCAAGTATTGTTTTGGCAAAATGATTAAGACAATAGGAATAATTTCAAATTTAATCCAATTAACATTTATTCATCGGCCGTTGTAAATAGCAGAATTGGGGCCCTGGCCTTTACTAAGAAAAAAATTATCTAGTCTTTTTGGGAACAAGATAGGTCATAGATAGATAATAGGTCCGTAAGATATTCACCCTTGTAGAGCAAGTGACAATGCACTCGCTGTATTTCAATCCAATACTTCCATGAATTTCCTTAGTGTCATTGCCATTGCCACAGTCTAAAAAGCACATTACCTTACTGCTCATTGTACTTTACATTCAAAGCAAACTCTAAAGTTATTGAACTCATCAGTAATTTGTCAATTTGTCATTTCGTCTATTGTATTTGGCAACCATTGTATTTAGTACGCATTCGTCTTTAAATAATAAAAAATAGGATGTAGGTAGGTAGTAATGGGGTTCGATGACTTTTGACTTGCATTGTTTTGGACTGAGATTTAACAGATATCCTCAAAATAAAATGTAAGTTGAATGCCTTTATAATACATATTTATATGGGAGGAATTCGCTACCCGACCGAATTATACATACTTATCTACATTCAAAGAAGAATGTTTAATTAAGTGAATAAATAAAGGGGAAATCAAATAACCTAAGGATGGTCACGTTAAAAAAAACCCTGACACACCCCTTTTCGCAGTATTTCCTACGAAATTCAAAACACAATGGCTGACAAATTTTAATAAATAACCCAATTATCACACAATTCTTACGTCAAAAGAATAAAAATGAGTCATAATTAGGCTAAAGTCACTAACCGTTTTGGTATTTAACCTCATTATTAGTTGTTATTTATTTAAAAACGTTAGTGCATGACTAGGTTCATATATATTGTAATCAGCTGTTTGAAAATTTTAAATATGGCTCCTTGCTTCATTGTTTTTGACAAAATATTCGAAGAAGCTTTTTTTGGGCAATGGTTTTACGATTCTGACTAAAAACGTTTTGTTTGTGGTAATTAATGGCTTTTCGGATTTCGATTTTGTTTTATGTTAGCTGGGAAAATAAATTATTCTTGAGTGTGTCAGTTTCAGACGATAATAAACGCACATCTGAATTAAATTTATTAAAATATTTTGACTGTGTTCCCATACTTTAATAGCTAAATTCCTTGCTTTACTGATATACTTAGCTTAACCATTTTACAAATTCCATACCTAGATTTTTTGTAAGCCAAAGCGTGCAATTTCCATTGTGACATTTAAGTTTTGACTAAAATGTGACAATTAATACAAGAAAGTTACAATTGATTGCGCATGTACAGAATTGTTAGGTAAAGCAGTGGTTGTCATGCAGACCGTGGCAAAAATAAAAACAGTATCAATTTCTTTAGGCTAACCAGAATTGGAGACACACAAACATTCTCTATTACGGAGCGCGGAGGTGGAAATTCTGGGATTTAGAGAACTGAAATGCATTGTATAACTAGAAAAGTAAGTAGGTATCGAGATTAGAATTTTGAAAGGAAAATATATCGCCCCTGATTAGCCGATTTACGAAGAGAAGTTCAATATTTTTACGCGATTTCCACTTTTATTTGTGGTCTTTTAACTTTTTTATGATCTACATATTTAATCGTAACATGTAGTCGAACACAAAATCTACTGTATTACTCTGATACGGTCAGATAACATCAGTTTAATAACGAAACAACAAATTACGGCCAATTATGGAAGTTTACATGGTAATGAAACTATCGCTAATTGATAGGCAATTAGATATACAACTTCCTACTCCGATGAAAAGAGGTCTTTGCCACTGGAACTCATTATTACATAGTGTGGTTATTCAGTCATTTTACCATACAGTCGATAAATAGTAGGGATAATAATTGGGTAAAAACAGCAAAAACAATTGAGTGTAAGAGTTGAGTTAGAGTTTTAATTTGCTATGAGTTTTACAATTAACAAGAAAGTGACATTCAGATAGCAATCTAAAAGGAATTAATTTGACAAAAATATACAAAAGACCTCCAATAAAATCTACTGAGCATAAATAGATGATTATGAGACCAAGCTAGCTAATCTACATTGAATAAAAAATAATCAACAAACTCAGTTTATCCAGTCCGTAGTTAAGAAGGTACCAAACATACAAAAAACCTCCTCTTTTTTCAAGTCGGTTGAAAATATAGTCGCTTTACCTCTGGCAAATATTTTAGTTGGACTAAGTTTAATACTACACAAGTGTACATTACAGATAAGTTATTTTACAAGAATATTGCAAAAAAAAATATAGAAAAATAAAAAGACTGATTAAAAATTTTCCTCATAATTTTCCACGATTTCAAGTGCTGTTCTTTGTAAATTCAGTATGATCAATCAAAACAAATACTAAGAAGTAGATAATAAGTTGTATGATATCATTACAACATCATCGGCTATAAAATAACGCCCTTTGATACCATTAACACCTGGATCGTTTGGAAAAGTTATGCATTCTTGAAATTCTTTAGTCAGGGATGACAGAACTGCGGATGGAGCGTTCGTCTTTCACGGCTCAAAGAGGGCCATTAGGGACAATGGCTGCCGGGATAAAGGGATTGTCCGAAAGGATAACCGCCCGGTAGACAAATGGCAAAAGAAAGAATAAGGGTTTTAGTCAGAAAATGTCTGACACTCCTTTCCACTCAACAGAAAGCGGGAGGAGTGAACGGATTTTGAAAAACGTTATGACAAAACTTTTAGAAAAGTATTGTCTGTATTTAATACATGATGGAATTCGATGTTGGTCTATCTAATAATACTTTCTTTGAAGCCTTAGTTGCTAAGAGCATGGACTAGAGTTATTATACATCCGAGTTGTTGTAGATAGAGAGACTTCTGTACTGCAGTGGCATTTCCAAATCAGATATTGGCTTAGGCTAACTACATTGTCTGGACTTTAAAAGAGGCAATGACCCCTGAGTTTGTTTCAAGGAGGTTTCTTCTCAGGGTAGCCAGCTAGGAAATGTCGACTCAAGCTAGCTTAAAAAAATGACATGTAAAAGTGATAACGTCTATCCTATTTGCAGAATAAATTATTTCATTAAATTATTTCATTTCATAAGTACATCTTCTTCTTCTTTCTTCTTCTTCTTATATATAAAAATGAATTCCTGTTCGTTAGTCTCGCTAAAACTCGAGAACGGCTGAACCGATATGGCTCATTTTAGTCTTGAAATATTCGTAGCACTCCAGGGACGGTTTAAACGGTTTTAAAATATGAAAAAAAATACATCGACTGTTAGGCGGTACTTAGTTTGCCGGGACAGCTAGTCATTAAATAAAAATAAAACAATATCAATAAATTCAAAATAATTTTGTCATAATTCCACATAGGTATTACTATCCATCGAAGTAAAAAAGCTTTATTACAAAGAATAGGCAAACACCTACTAGTAGCAATAAAAGATTACACAACTCGCTAATTAAAACCAATAAAACATGAATATGGAAGGCAAGCAACTGCGAAAATATCAGACGCCTTAAAATTAATGAAAAATGAACAGAATGAGGAAACGGCCAAGGTCTAAGTCCAAGTCGATACAAGAGATCTTAGATCTAAGATAGATTATATGCACCTGGAATTTAGCTTTGATGATGAGACTAGCCAAAAATAGATGAACAATCGGTCAAATGCGAATTGGACTTGCGGCACAGAGAGCTACAAATAGGCTATTAAGAAACAAAAATTGGGCACCCATGGGAATTATGATCGTACCTTTGATTTTTTTTATTATTTGTTACGGCAACAGAAATATAGGTGTCATCTAGGAAATCGGAATGAACTTGATATTGATAAAAGAATGATTGGAAGAATAAATACAAGGAGACCTTTGATATGCAGCGAGTCGTCGATCATTTAAAATAAAAGAAGTAACTATACATCATTGACTTAGGATTAGAAATTCCATTGAAGTTCCTAGAGTTACTGGTTTGGGGCTTACCGATAACGTCAAACCGAAACATGCTCAAATAAGCATCGGGGATTTTAGGTAAAGCAAAACAGACGTCAAGGCTATGATGAATTAGTCTGTTGATAACCCCTATAGGTATTGTTGAAAGCGAATTACTTAAAAGGTGAGAAATCTAGATATCAACTAAGAAAATTCTTGGTTTAGAGGGTCTACCATCACGTCCATGTAGAAGAGAGATGCCGCTTTTCGACGTGTATTGCGCTATCCTGCTTCCGCAAAATAATAATATTACTTTAAGACGTGATGATAGAATCTAAGAACAAATGAATATTTTTCTCTCAACTTTTGAACGGTGCTTGTAGTTCGACGTGCATGAAAACTAATAACGCACGTGCCTCCAAATTCAGATGTCTATATTCTTTTTTCAATCAAATTATTAGAGACTACAGGTCATTAAGGTCAACAGGTACCTATTTATATATATACCTGTTTATTGCAAACGAGTTTGGCTAGACTTCTAGTTTAAGCGGGATTCGAGCTTCTAGTTTATGTGTTGTTTACTTTTTTCTGGTTTATTTATTTGTCGTATATTGGGGTGTGTCTGTGTTGAGCTGCATCAAGTAAAAATGGTATGATTTTGACATTTACAATGATAAGCATGGAAGACAATAGCGATCTTAATGATGACAAGATCATCTATGGAAGGAAAACCTCAAATAACAAATTAAGAATTTGTACGATCCTTGCAATATTTACCATGATGAAGAATAGTCAAAAAAAGGTATATTCATATGAAGAAAAACATGACGTTTTTAATTTTAACTCTAAAGCTGCCACCGTTAAGCTTCCGACACTTAAAGCTGAAGTGCTCTTAGTCAGTCCATCATAACATCCAAAGAGAGAAAATTTAATCCATTACAAAACGAATTAGCCGCTATCTGCCAACCCTAACCATCAATCGTGACCACCAAGCCTACAATATCCATTCAATACGTCTGGATTTATCCAAAGTCATGATCTTACTAAGCATGCGTCATAATCGTTATCGCTTCAAACGATACGATCCTAATTGTAAACAATAAAAATCTAACTTCAATTTATGTTTGCATTGCAAGTTGGGGATTACCTCATTTTGAGATTACATATCGGGTACTCCAATCTTTAGATCCTGTTTTTACTTTTAGTGATGGAGTAAAATCATCAATTGCTTTGTTGGGGATCGGATCATAACTGGGAGCCATCTTTTTGTAATGGAAGGAAATTATTTTTCTGTAAATAGGATACATTATCACTTTTACATGTATATTTTGAGAACGCCGCAGTCGACAATTCCTATACGACTGCCCTGAGAAGAAATGTCGGGGGAATCCTAATGGATCCTTATGCTTTGGGAGAGGAAGCGGGTATTATCCTATTTCTGACTTACCCTAAACCGTTCAACGTTATAAGTAACTTTTGTCTGTGCATGGTAAGGAGTAGCAATTCTTCATCCACGTAACCGAGAGCCTTTTTCGCGGAAGGAAAATCATCAAATGAATCCTGATCGTAAAAGCCTAACGGATCTTACTAAATCAAAAATACTTCGGCAGCAAAAAGAGGGAATAACCAAAAATAATTCACAACTTCATCTCATTATGCAAATATGTAAAGGTCAAACGACTCTTATTGTTTCTTATATTATTAAGCATCGTTATGTAACTATTGGATTTGTATGTTTGTTTGTTGCTATTTTTAGCCAGTATATCGGAGAGAGTCTATCATTTTTGGCACTGTCAATAGTGTTTTAATTTTTTTTCAGGATTTGAAACTGTTCTCGGGTTTAATGCTGCCTTGATTTGGAACAAATATAAAAATACGTGTATGTGTCATTGCGATGACAAGGATATAAATGTAGGAATTATTTGTAAATGTGATATATTTTTTTGTATTATGCATACACCTATATTGGCCGAAGGCTTAATCTCCTAAGTAAAAGGATATTGAAAGACCTGAACAACAAAAAGAAAATGTAAAGGCCCAAATAACAAATGAAGCTCTGCCAAAGTTTGATTTAGGCGATGACCACGTTCGATTTTTATTTTAATAGGAGCTTAGTAAACATCGAATGTTTTTAATCTTTTTAAATACGAACGGATAAGCGTCATTGGTTTTTTTACAGTATAATGTGTACCACATTTTTGTGGTTATTATGTAATGACAAGAACGGACACGATAGTTAAAATAACAATTAATGTTTTACATATCTAATGATACAACTTTGAAAAATACATTTCTTTATTTTGGGTGCGTTAAAGTCAATCTTGCCCCTTGCACGTACATGACACTTTTCTAAATCACTAGACTAACTAAATTAATTTTTACAGCAAACCAACAGTCCGCAACTAGTTAACCACCAAGGTCCGGATACAATGCTTAATTTTGTTCCCATTGTTAACTCTTCGATTTTCTTTGTTACTATTGTGTAATAGGTGCGAATGAATGAAGTCAGCCGTTTAAAAGGTCCATCGTTAAGGAGCTCGTGGCTAAGCTACAACTGCACAAGTTTTTCGATCACAGGTTAGGTTACGCTTGTTACGGTCGGGCCGAGGATGGTGACCGTCTTTGACTTAACGAGTTCCTCCGTGTTTTCGGAAGGCACGTTGTTGTGTTGTCCAGTTTGTTATTTAAATACTCAAATTGTGACAATAACAGGTAAAAATAACAATACTTTTGATTAAAGAAAATAAAGTAAGTTTGGTTTCTAGCATTTCTTTAAAATAAACCAAATACGTCACACTCACAGACTATCGAGTATTCCATAATTTGTCGTGTGTTTTATCACTTACAAATATAGCATTAAAATATGTTTATGCATACTACAATATTATTGTGGCATTTATTGCTACTAATGTTAATTTTAATATATAATACTGGTTTTTCCTTTGAAACATAAATGTACAGTTTTCCTTAGTTACTATACTAGATATCTATTTAGGCAGTGAAGAAATTTCACAATACCACAATATTCTACAACTTTCACACAACGCCTTTCTCATGATTATCACACAAATATTTGTCCTGAGAGATATCGAACCCACGTCCTCCGGAATAGCAGTCAGGGCCACAAACCACTGGACGAACAAGCCAGGCTATACTAATCGGGCGATCCCGATAAATACGCAAAATATTTTTTTTTATTAGAAATAAATAATTATCGATCCGCCTCACGATTTTGGAAGTAATATGCTCTGACTATCTCATCTTGAGACAAGAGTTCTACCACAAAGTCATAAAGCTTATAAAATGATAAGAGGCCAATTAACAATGGCTATAATTAGGACTATAGCAAGCGTAAAGTGGACTCATCATCTCGCAATCTGCAACTGCAAAAGATTTCCTTTAAAAGTTGGTAGCCCCAAAACCTCTTTACAGTAGCACTTTCCAAAAAAAAACAACATGTAAATGAAGAACAACTTTTTAAATCAATAAAATAATACCAGTTACCCTAAATTGACATTTTATGTAGGTTTTATTTTAATTATTACTCACCAAGCGACTTTGGGAAGTCCGTTCTTCAGTCCATTTATTTTTCTGCCCGCCATTTTCTGTCAGTCATGTCAAATTAATCGCGACAGTGATATGGGCTGTTCCATTAACTTTGCATGTTTTGATTATATTTGCATGTTGGGAACATTGACATGTGTAATGCATATACAACCTCATTTGGTTATAATACGATGCCTACAATACTTTACGATCTATAGGGGTTTTTACGTCGTTTGTAGCTGATTATAAAGTCAGCAAGAATTATTTCTTAATTTGCGAGTTATTAAATTGAATTATATTATGCTTCTCAGGGAAACCTGCTATTTCAAAATCATAACATTTCATTTTCATTATATTTTTTTCGTAATATCTTTTTTAGGAGATGAAGGGCTAATTTGAGCCCGGGTACGGTGACATGGGGATATGTCGGACTCTCGCCTACTACAAACACCTCGGACCCTTTCGACTACCAGAGCTAGAGCCACGGGATCACTTGATCATTTTCTGCTTACTTTACTGGCGTCCTGTATCTTTTTCTCGAAGAGTTGGGGCAAAGAGCCCACCCCTCACCCTTCGTAGGAACGGATGCGCTGGACGACATATCCATCGTCTTCTTGGCCTGTTAGGTGATCGGCTAAACAGGTGCCCTGGACTGACAGGAACGATCTTACTAATTTTTAGATACTTGGCTAGGTGAGAATCATCCTATCACACTTATACATAAGTTACATCTAGACTTAACATCAATATAAACAAAATATTGTGATTGCCAAAACACAGGATTATCATTTTTATTAATAATTCAAGATTTTTGCAAGTTTTTTATAATCTTCGATTTCGAACTCGTTTGACCTTCAAAAATATAAACCAGTTTTAAAGCAAGACTTAATTAATTGTATAAAACGTTTAAGTGGATCCGTAATAGTAATGGTCACGTTAGTTTCATAGATCTAATTAAATAATGAGCAATAGTCAAATCGTTCTGTCACCTAGAAGTTTCACATCGACCATGTTATGACATGCGACCATTATACAGTTGAAATTTTCATAGATGACGTTTCAGTCATTAATTTGAAGGATCACCAATTTTGGTTTTTCTTATACTAGAATTTTCTTATAATAGAACATTCATCGAGGAAGGCTTTGGGCTATAAACCAGGAGCGAAGATACAATGGAAAATGAGAAAAATCAGGGCAGGTATAAATCATAAATTATATCTTCTACCCACGGGGAAGAAGTCGCGGGCAACAGCTAGTACATATTATATACATGCGACGTTGTAGTAAGTAAAGTTTACTCTAGTGTTTTAGATTTTCATAATGAAAGGGATGTTTTTCTTTACCCCACTCTTCATAAAAGAAGTATTTACTTAGTTAATTAAAGTACCCTCTCTGATTATTAATATTTTAGCGTGAGTTAAAAATATTTTTGCATCCCGATTAGAATTTGCCTGAAAATTAAAAAGCTAGTTATCCAAATAGTTCCATCATCTATGCATCATTCAACTTTTTATTATCATCCTCTTTAGCTTATTATATGGCTACAATAGAATGGGAAGGAAAATGCGAATAGGAAAATAAAAATTGAATTATGAAAAAAACCTGTCTTTAAAATACCTGGTTTAGGATTTACGTGATTTATGTTTAAATGGAAAATGAAACAGGTTATGGAGGTGCAATCAGTATTAAAAACAGTTATCAAAATACCCAAGTATTGAGAGCTCAGGGCCAGGAAGGGTGGAGAAATTTAGGGCCTCTAAAAGTTTAATTTCTGTAGGATTGAACAGCTGTATTTTCTGGGTATTTTTGTTTATTAAGAATTAAGGTCTTTAATAACACACGAGGTAGGTTTGTCGCTTCCATATAGGGTTGTGTTTTGGCGTTATTGATTCTTGCACAGGCGTAATTCGCGCCGGTGCTTAAAATAAAAATAGCTAATTGTTTGTTTTTAAAGTCGAACTTTCTGTTTCTCAAATCATCAATTTTTGGCAAACGCAGATAGTTTTTGCTGTCCTGAGGTGCATAGTCTTCATAGTTGTTATTCAGTCAATCAACTCCTTTCATTGCTATGCTATTTTTGGCATCTCGGATTCAACCAATCAACCAGCTCTCTCGATAAATACCTAAGGGTAAGCCAGACAATAGTTGCTATAAGAATGGCTGGGAGCCAAAAATAGCATTGCAATGAAAGGAGCTAATAGACCGAGGAACTAGGAAACAACTAAGAACTATGAGACGGAGGCACTTCAGGATCGAACAAATATGTTCAAGTGGTGAAAATTTTAACTGTAAGTTCTATATCCAATTCATGTGGGTAATGTTACTGGTGCAATTTCCAGTGTGCTTCTGTTAGAGTTATAATTTTTTCCAAGTTTGGGATTTCCCAGTCATTTTTCGGTTAATGTTTTTGGCAAGCAATAAAATAGATGTTATCTTAAATTTGGTAATCTGCGGTTAAAATAATGAACTTTAGAATGAGTAGCTGTGATAATAGCTATTGCTAATTGATTTTTTATTGTAACAATAAGGAAAATCCGTGGTTTATTGTTTTATAAATTATCTTGGATCGTCATTTTGGTGCTATTTTTTTGGTAAGTTAGAAGAGACGAGATTTATCTTACAAAAGATTATAATATTTGTCTACCATCTGATTTATGAATTCATTTAGAATAAATTGAATTCATGCCGCTATGGGCGATTTGAGGTTCGAAAAGCAAGGCGAATCTACAAATATGAGCGTTCTCGTGATTTACTATACTGTACTCAATCGTGAGCTATTCTCAGACATCTCATAAATGTCTTCTTGGTTGGTTTGATAGCCTTTAAGTTAGATACCACGGCTCAGGGGGGCTCTGCCAATTTAACAAGATCTTCATATCATCATAGCCAATTAAGTTACTTTAGTAATTTGAGCATAATTAGTTTTTGGATTTAGCCATTAAAGCCCAATAGAAAAGTCGATGAGAAGTCTTTTTTAAAGGTAAGTAGGTATATACCTAGTATGGATTCGTTATAGAACTATAGATTTTCAATAATCAACAGTGCATTATTCGCTACCTATTAGTATAAAATCAACTCAGTTTATAACAGCGACATCTATAACTTGCGTTAGGTATTATGTTACCAGTCCGCACCTCGCTATTAAACTTGATTCAGGCTTTCAAATTCATTCGGTGTGAAACGATAGAGTTACTTGTAATGTCGGATAGATGGCGTTGAACAACATTTAATTTCTCACTTTGGACTTCAATCCAAGTTAAATAACTTCTTTTAAGAAAATGCTTAATACTTATTTTATTTTAAACCAGGAATAATTTAACTGCTAACATGTGTTGGCCTTGCGGTTCTGTGAGCAGATTTCAATGTACGAAGTTACAGGTTCGAATCCAAATAATGTGATTTCGTTAAAGTTAAACAGAACTGACAAACGGCTAAGAAAAACATCATGACTGTCATGATAGCTTTAAAAAAAAAGAACGTGGGCGGAATTGTGAGTGGGAAGTGGGTAGTTCCAGACTCTTACTTACTAGACCTGAAACGCTGTGCAAGGTCTCCCATTTTTGGCCGGTTCGTGGTTATACGTAATACATTGCGATTCATCACCCAATCGTGACGAAATCTGGATTCGTTCCGGAAACGTTCTTATACGGAACAAGAAGACGTTGACACACTGATATCGTAGAGGTTGCATTTCCACCAGAGATTTGCGAGGAAGCGTAGCGAGGGATGTGTTGTAAAGAACCAATAGAATCGCTTCATTTACATCGCCTCAGCACAGCTCTAGTGGGAACGGTTCAGCTTACATCCTCGCACGACACATTTCCATTGCACATCTTTGGTGGAAACGCAGCCTTACAGCGAGATCTACACAATCAAATCCACCTAAACACTCGACAATTTATCGTGATTTAACAAATTGTTGCCGTTCCCTTCGGGCCGGCCTCAGCTGTCGCAACGTAACAATCGTAAGATTGTTCGCACTATCCCATGGCTTTTGTTTTAAAAGATAAATGTTTCTATAGATTCCTTTGTTTTGGACTCAGAATTGGAGTATCTAGATGGTGAACACAAAGTACGGGAAACCATTTGAGGATAATTGTTGTACGTATGCAAGAATGCTTGGCTGAGTGACCTCGTAAAATGTTAAGTAGAATACGTTGCTGAGGGACATAATAATATTGTTGGGCGTCTATTGTGCATCGTTCGTGAGATATGAATATCTACAATTAATTACATAATTATTAAATTTAGTATTACCTAGGCCATCACGCCAAACTCAGTGGGCGCGACGTGTGGCGGTTTTGATTCCCGCGTAGAAGATGCATTATTGTGTGATCGGCAAACACTATTCTGATTCTGGTTGTATTTGTGCATGTGACTTGAATGTTTGTGAAACACCCGCGATACAAGTATTGGATTCCTTACTGCGGGAACCTTTCTTTTTAAAAATGTAATACAAAACATGATGTACGAGGATGGAGTCTTTATTAAGAATCTTCGATATATTTTTAATTTGGTTGTCAAATAAGCTGTCAAAGACTTATCAGTTCTCAAGATCTAATTGTGCACTTACCTCCTTACTTGCATTAATTGTTGTTTTTTTATCTTAATGCAAGTAAGGAGTACTTGCATTTAGATAAAAAAAAAACAATTATTTCTGAGTTAAGAATGGTGGTTCAATTTCTAATTAAAAAAACTTTAAATAAAAAGAACTTTGTTTTTAAAATCAATAAATAAATTACTTATATAAATTAAAAAATACCTATATAATTACATAATAACATTATGGACATCCTTCGCCCTGGGGAAGGCGAAGGGGTGTGCCGGACTCCTACCGGCTAAAACCACTGGAATGCTTCCCACTTCCTTTAGTCGGGGGCCAAGCGGGAACGCTTTCGCAGTCTACCGCGAACCCCGACATGGGAGCTCCTAAAAGAGCTGCATCATACCTATATAATTACCTACCATAACTAAACATTATTTTATTTTTTATCATTGCAATTTCCTGTATAATGGCAGTTAGCAAATTAATATTTACTGTAACGGAAAACTATCTTAACACATCTGTTCTCATTAGGTATTTCCCAACGTCATATGTCACTTTTAACATTCAAATGACATGATTGGACTGATGATTGTATGATTAACATGCAACGGAGTTCATGTTGGAAACCTGCATGGAAACGTAAGTTATTAACATGAAGTTTACATAATAAAAACGAAGTGGCGGCCTTGTGATTGTATGGTGGGATTCGTAAGGATTGAGTTGGGAGTTTCAAACTAGTGCAGGGAAATTTCAATATGAGGGTTTCGTAGCATTTTTTTTTATTGACGAATGGCACAGTATAGTAATATATTGTTAATACAAAAATTGTAAAGTAATTAAAAAAATGAAAATTCCTCTACTGTGCCAAAGGTGACGAAATATTTGTGAGACAACTGCACAAGCTAGTATACTAAGTTTTGAAACGTAGGTTTATATGTTTTCCCGATTTTACCCGATTATTGTTATCCGCGAATCAGTGTGGGGCGTCCTGCATTCCTGGGGTGATGAAATTCGCAAAGCAGTACACAGATCAAGCTTAGTGTATTATGGAAGCAGCCTATGCACAGGGCCCCAATTCTGCTATTTACAACGGCCGATGAATAAATGAAACTTGACTTAAAATGTCAGTTTTCGTATTCGCTTAACCATTTTTCTATACAATAATTCAGTAAGGGACGGTACACTCAAGGTCAATACAATTAACTCCCAATTATTGTATTGACAAAATGCTTAAGAGAATAGGAATAATTTAAAATTGAATTCATCGGCCTTATTGAAATATCAGAATCGGGGCCCAGAAGTGTACTGAAACGGGTTGACGATGATAATGATGAATGATGATGACGAGTAAAGGCGACTACCCACTACACCGTTCCATACCATGACCATGCTATGAACGTGTCCAGTAAAAAAATATTTTCTGTATTAAAAAGTAGACGACCATGCCCAATAGCCCGTGCCGTTACCGACCAGCATCGTCGCCTTTTTAATATAGAGAATATTTTTTTGCCTGACACGTTCATAGCACGGTCATGGTATGGAACGGTGTAATGGGCAGACTCCTTAAGAATCTACAGATAAAAGTATCTTACAAATTAATTCGAATTACCTTATCTGAACAAAAGACGGACGTGTTTAAAAAAAACTTAGTTATAATAAATGTGTAAACAAACGTACTCGGAAACGAGACAGAAACAAATGCAGGAAGCATGTATACTATTGCAAATTGTACGTGCTAAATGATTACACTGAATCATGATTGTATAACAAGTTAGATGAGACCTTATTACCTCAAAGCACGTGAATTTGATATTTTTAGAGTTCAGTAGCGAAAGGGTAAAAACGGCAACCTTGTTATAAAGTTCCGATGTCTGTTCATCCGTCCGTGCACCTGTCACCAAGCTGAACTTTATGTAACGTGATAGCTATTAAAGATGATGTATTTTTGTTTCGGCTAGGGCGAAATATAACTACTCAATGAAAATAAACTTCGAGATTAATATTGACCCATTTTTTTCGCAATTGTTTTTTTACACATTTTTACGGAACCCTTTGTGAGCGAGTCCGGCTCGCATTTTACCAGTTTTTTTTATTGTGTATCTGGTGTTATGAGCCTGCGAAAAAGGATACAGGTATTGAAAAGTAAGTAGTGGTTTCTTTAAACAGGAACCAGATTGTCGTGCACTGATTTCTTAAAGTTAAAAAGCTTGAAAATTACAGAAAAAGAAACTATCAAAAATCTAGATAATGTAGATAAACCTCTTAGATACATTTTGAGTATTTATTGTGTAATAGCAATCCTTTACGCTTCGTCACAATTCAACAGATATTTCAAGGATACGAAATAAGGACCACAAAACCACACCAACACTTGGTTTTTACGTAAAAATCTGACAAACTTATATAACTAATAAAATCCGGCTTTCAAGGTACACTGTTTTATGTTAAAAACAGTCACGGTATTGCAGTGACGTCATAATTAGCGTGCGAAGTAAAAAATAAAACAATTGGGTTCCTACATATAGTCTGACCATTGCAATGTATGTTTGTACTAAAGAGAATAATGTTGTTTAAATTTAGGAGTGTTTTCTAATAGACTTAGGAGTCATTAAACAAAAGAGATTATAATTTAAGATATTTTTGAGTACATATTTCATAGATTCCAAGTTGAGTCATCACCCCGTATCACATCTTTTGCGACGAGTATATAAAAAAACCCACAAAACACGCAATTAAATTATAGAACCATTAATTAAAACGAGAAAAGCAGCTAGTTTAATATTTCTCAAATAAATTCGGTCCATTTGAATTCTGTATCACTAATATTTATCTTGATATCATCATCATTATTCCTTTTGTCCCAACTATGTGGGGTCGGCTTCCCGTCTAACCACATTCAGCGAAGTACCATTGTTTTACAAATAGCGACTGCCTATCTGACCTCCCCAACCCAGTTACCTGGGCAACACGATACCCCTTAGTTAGACTGGTTATCAGACTCTCTAGCTTATGACTACCTGTAACGACTGTCAAAGATGTGTGAATGACAGCCATTGGATAATAAATTATTCAGACTGTATAATTAATAGTTGTTGTTATCGATTCAATTCGTTATCGATCGATTAATTGTTTTCAAAATATTAAAATTTGACCCTTAGAGTACAGACGGTCTACTACCACGTGTTAGAATAAGAAACAGCTGTGGAAGGGAAACGCGGTCATACGCCATGTCTGCTGTCACGTTTCCTCAAATACAATATTACTATTTTGAGAGGTAGCGGAAGGTCGTCACAAATGTACTAGTAAATTTGACCTAGGTACAATCTTGACATTCAGCAACACTTTTCTTACCATTCTAAATAAAACTCAAAATGTGGTTTTTATATGGCTATCAAATATTTGGTGTATGACGTAACTAGCAGTTATTTTGTGTATTCGATAACTTTTAAGATAAAAAGAATAAAAAAAAAATCGATTGTCTGACAAATAAATTTATGAGTGGTTGGGATTTTTATTAAAAAAAATGTATCACTGTAACAACCATTGATTAACCTTGATTAATTGTTACAGCGGCAACAGAAATAGTGTCAAGCTATTGCGGTTCATGGAATACAGCCTGGTGACGGACAGACAGACGGAATGTGAGCGGTGCCTAAGTTTTCGGGATCTGTTTCTACCGCTTGGAGGAATTGCTTCTTTACGTCTTCGTAGAGAAGCAACTCCTAATCTCGTAGGCATTTTGCCAACGTAATAATTGGAAATTCTTTTTATTGACCGTGAGTGTTCCGCTCCGTACTGAACTTCCTACTACTGAATGCTTAGAATAATACGTATAGTGCCAATTTATTCCAATTGCCATTCAGTCAATGATACACTCTTTAAAATCACTTCCCAAATTCGCAAAAGAAGTAAACGACCAACCTTGACAGCGTATTCAAAACTTTTTGCATAAAAACGACAATTTCAAAAAGATATTTTGCTCATGTAACTATTTTATTAATGTTTAATCTCGACATTGAAAAATAACAATGCGTGTTTCATAGTACTTTGACCTCTACAAAGTCATCTGTATTTATAAGATGTTTAAAAAAAGATTTCTAACAATTTGTGGTGTTTTAAAGTGAGATTTTTTCTTATTTATGTCTTGTTCTAGTTTGTCTGCTTGTCCTCAGGCTGTAACTCATGAATCGTTATAGCCAGATAGTTGAAATTTCCTCAGACATTGTATTTCTGTTGCCGCAAAAAACATTGAGGTTAATCAACGGATAATATTTTTCTTTTTGTCTCCTTTAAAAAAAACGGTTTATGCAATTTAATCCTTGCATCGCAGGGGCATATATTACATCGGGATCTCCCGAGGTCTACCCGACCCGATGTTTACACAAAGTACTACGACAAAAACACTTGTCTTACGCAAGGGTCGAACCCGCGACACGTCGCGCGCGCTTCTTTTTGCGTCAAGACCTCAGCCACTCGACTATCCGGCAGTCCAATATCTTCGGTCGAATAAGGTGTATTAAATAAGTATATGCATATTGTTTTTCGATAAACCTTGCAATACAGACAAGGATTAGGCTCAAGTAAGTGAATGGTGTTTTCATAAAATCAATTTTAAGATTTCAAGGCTATGTTTAAATTTTAATCATATCACATCACGTTTGATGATGATGATTTGAAATCTGACAGTTTTGATATACATAATAATAGCGATGTGCAATTAAATAATCTATAAATTAAATAAATAATTATAGTTTTAAGTGTTAAAGTGATTGCTAAGGTTGTGGGCTTAATTCCTTATTGACGTAATATAATATGTGATGTTACTTGTTTAATGGTGATTGGAATTTATAAGGACTATTAAGGAAGATATAAATTATCCAGCGAGGTCTGTTATCAAAGAGGATTTTCTTGACTTGTAACCTATTTTGACTTTTGATGAGGATTTTCTTATTTAAGGGCCGACTTGTCAATAATCAGTTCACTTCTCTAATGAATAAATATGTCCGCATGTAATATTTTCTATGTAAGAACAGTCAAAACGCCAAACATATTCGTCAGATAAAATTTATCTGGCGATTGAAAAATTGGCCCTAAGTGTACCTTGTATACGAGAGAGTATATTGAGTAAATGAGGTTAGAATAAAGCACAAAAAAAAACAAATTGACTAACTTAATTTTAGTTTTGAAAGCCACCTGAAGCTGACCACTGCCTCCTTAGTGACCCTGACTTCTATATGAATAGCGGTTGTATAATTGAACTAAATTCTTGAATTTTATTTTCGGTTGACTTGAATTCAGGATCATCTGAACTCAGGAACCTTTAGACACTAGACTCTGGCCTTTTAAAATACATTTTCCAAACATCTGCATTGATTAAAATGTCTCAATAATGTTAAGTCCTCGTCAAGTCTACTAAACATTTATTAATGAATCGAACTCTTTTCTCGCTACCGTATTTGGTAACTTGAACTTGAGCGTTACGAAATGTTTGTCGAGATCAGTATTGTGAATGAGTGTTGTTGCAAATTAGGGAGAATAATCAATTATAGGTTGGTTACCTAATAATCTATACTTTCTATACTAATATATAAAGCTGAAGAGTTTAGGAACTACTGGTTCAAATTGAAATATTATTTTCGTGTTAAATAGACCTTTCATCGAGGAAGGCTTTAAGCTATAAACCATCATGCTGCGACTAATAGGAGAGAAGATACAATGGAAAATGTAATACGAAATTTAGTCCAGAGTTCTGCGCTTGAGGTACCAAACTATATAGAAATATCAAAAACATTTTTTTAAATCTATATCTAGATGATTTTGTAACTGAACGCTAGAATAATCAGGTCAGCAGAAGCTCTAGATTGACAAAAAATTAATTTAATCTAAAATATTATAAATATAGAAAATAATATGATAACTGATTTGAAATGAAAAATGTTTAATTAAAACCTGGGACTCAGAGCATTAATTTATAGTTCACTCTTTTTATGTGTTGTTTTTACAGCAATTACATTCATAAATTATAGTAAAATTATTGTATCAGCCTATAAAACGTCTAACCAAACCCATAGTAACAGAGTTAAAAAATAGCAGTAAATAATAGACTCGCCAAAAATCAATAAAAACTGTAATTATCAACTCACCTTTGTACCAACAAACTCCGGCTCAAAGGAAAAAACAAAAAACAAGTCATCATAAATTAAAAACGTTTAATAACTTAATGATATACAATTATAATTAGCTTAATTATTAATTCACAGTCATTATGCCCATCGGACGAACCGCGCAACATGGCAATTATTTTATAGCGTTAAGTCATGGTTAAAATTTACATAATGTTGAAAAAACAAGCATTATCTATTTAAGATTCGTCTTATAGAGTCATCAGTAGCATTGAATTTCAATCAAATGGCACTTTCAAAATATGTTTTTAAGAATCGATTTTGTGAAATAGGTTTAGGCATTTGTTAAAATATACGAAATCTTTTCTTTATTAAAGCGGTGAAGGATCTTCTTATACATAGATGTTGGAACTCTTTGCAAAACATATTTTTAGGCTTTTTTTGTTATAATATATTGATAGATAACATACAGATTATTTTTCGCACTTATGTAATAATTGCATCAAAGTTATTGTTTATGATTGGATTCGTTTTTAATTGTGAATAATAGGACCATTTTTATGCGTCTCAAAGGACCAATTGCTATTCATTTATTGTAACGTTACAAAATCATTAAAGGTACACGTGTTAGATAAAAAAGAACTTAATTCACATAAATTAGGTTTTGATTAATATTTGATGAAGATGATTATAACGATAATGAATATTTTATTTTTAGGTCAAAGTTTGTGCAGTGCGATATACAAATATTTACATTGCATAACGAGTTCTTAGTTTTTACTTTAATTTTAATAGTTTATGTCGCTGCAATATTATGTCTTCAAAAACATAAGCACAGAATACGTGCCTAATCCTATTTCTAATTCATCACAAAGGATTTTGCCGGTATCGTACTCATATAATAACAATTCTCATTTCTATTACTTTTCGACTATTTTTCCTTCTAAAAATATTTGAAACACTCGAGACACTTTTACGCTACACAACAGATGGCTCGCCATACACTCCCGCGAACAAAATCACGTTACAACTTCGCTGCACGATTAGGAATACAAACTCTTTGTTCGCCTCAAACCTTTGTCCTAAGATCCTGTCTTCTAAGCCAACGACTGTCGCAGCCGCAGCAACTGTACCTTCTTCATTAACCTCAACCTCCACATTTTGAATCGATGACGTCACGTACAAAGGATTGTCAGCGATACCCGGTAGCTTAGCTCTCTGCCTGTCGAATATCGAGTGTATTCCTGTATACATCATCGGCGGGATTAAGTCTTGTCTTGATGATAGTCTAAACCTAGGTATGTATGTGTCTATAGACGGTAAACTGCCCTCTATCCTGAAGGTTGTCATCCAATTTTGGGACTTCGTCGCTAAGTTATTAAGTAGAGTTTTGATTGATGTCCCGTCGTATGGTAGAAGGATCAGCATTGCGAATTCTTCGTTCTTTCCGTATGTCATTTCGAGGATTTCAGCGCCAAGTTCGTTGGAATCTCCTAGTTGGTGAGGTGCTTTGTGATACATCATGTTAACTGATCCTATTGTCTTTCCCTGAGAGTTGTAAAAAGCCTCGACTTTGGTTTGTGTAGGATCGAAGGGGTGAGTCCAATTCGCTTTGAAATATAGAGCATCAATCAACACCATTTGTAAGTTCTCCAAATCTTGGGGTTTCACTGCGTTTAAGATCCTTCCGTCAGTAGAGTAACATATGAATAAGTTTATATCGTGAGCGAGTTCAGTTGCATTCTGAGTTTCAGCTGAATAAATAGACGTGTCGTATCGCAGAGCTGACTGGCAGAACTCCTCATGCACTTTAGTCGAACATTCAGTGAACATGGCCGATTGTCCTTTGACAATAACATCATCATACTGCGACCTCAACACATCGTTGGCAGCAGAATGCAGGCATTGCGTTTTCCTCAAATCCTTTGGCAATCTCAATGCACTCACTAATTCCGAAAACGTTTCGCCTGAGGAACCTTCAGCGAGCAACGAGAAAATGCTCCAGATGGAAAGAGGTGATAGAGCAATGTTTTTAGTTCCGAAATTTTCTTGAAAAGCGTAAGTGTTTTCTAGTAACTGTAGTGAGAATTCATTGACTGGTGTAAAGTCGATAGGCGAGGCGGAGCGCGCGGCGGCGGCACTCACAAACGCCAACAGCGTCCAAGTTACGAACATCGCGGCAAACTTTAACGCTACACTGATCGCGGTCTCACGTGCGAACACCACAATGAATATAATTTAACTGGTTAGGTAACGTTTGTTTGTGCCTTTATGTATAGATAATATGCGATCTTTGGTAGAGGGATGCCGTTTCAAGCTAGGTATCGCACGCGGTGTAACGTGCTATTTTTAAATTCAAGTGCAGTTTTGTGTGACCTTGAATAGATTTATGAACAATATACGTGCGTTGTCTCATCGTTTGTTGCGAAAGGCAAGATCACTGTTCACATAAATGTCTAAGTAATTCACATTTGCATTTAAATCATTCTAATTTAAATCGATTCCTTTTAAACCGACTGCAAAAAAGAGGAGATTCTCAATTCATTGGCCTTTTTTCTTATTACCTCAGATTCTTCTGATTCTTCCCTCTATTAAGGTGGAATAGTTGTCATTTGGTGTCATAAACTCATCAAGTTTGGCTGAGTAGTTTTGTATTTGAAGTCAGTGGTATGTTTTTATTGTTAAAAATATCATTTATCAATAATAATAACTTTAATTTACTACAAGAGAGTTACCACTACAATGTTTTGTTATTTCTCTTTCCCACGCCAGTCTTCTTCACAATTTATTTGACACGTTCGTCATTAGTCAGCTTGGTTAACCCTGGTATTTAGACTTGAAACAAGTACATAAATCTCATAACCATCACGACACTTATTAGTAACTTAAGTGTGCCATTTGTATATAAGTAACAGTTATTAAATTCAAACTTGGAAATTGGAATGCTGATTGGGTAGTATAATCTGTTTAGCTTGGTAATATAATTAATTAACTAGAGATCGTATAATGCCATCAAATGTTACTTTGTGTTACGTAGTTTTTACGACTTAACGGGTATAAGAATGGTTGAGGCCTCCATGCCAAACCCACTAAGCGCGACGTGTCGCAGGTTTGATCCCTGGACAAGGATTTATGTGATCTACGAATGCTTGTCCCGAATCTGGGTGTCTTTGGATTTGACTTGAATGTTCGTTAATCCACCTGCGACTCAATATTTAATTCCTTAGTGCGAGAGTCTATTTTTTATATAAATTGATCATCACCCACAGCCTTTGTCCTCCCACTGTTGGGCATAGGCCTTCCTGCCAATTTGTACGGTCCTGTACCAGCCTCATCCAGACTCGACCCGAGACCTTTACTATATCATCGACCCATCTTGCTCCCGGACGACCGACGCTTCTTTTTCTTTTCTAATATAAATTAGGTAAGGAGAATTAAAGTTGAGAAGAAGAAGGCTACGTCACTAAATGGTTCATTTTAAACGGAGATCTGGGATTGTTGTCTCCATGTATCCTAGATACTGGTGTTGTAATTCAAATCTATTTGTCATTGTGAACAAGAAATTCATATCCAATATTTTTTCACGTTTTTATCCACTCCCTTTTTTTCTACTCAATTTTGAGGCACATACCGATAAGCTAGCAGGCCGCTCAGTCGTTTCAGGGTAGCTTCAAACCCGATGACAATGCAATTTACAACTATAAAATTTATGGACATTTAGAAACGTGGCTTTTTAGATGTTTAAATCTATTGAATTTTTTATTTATGCAAACAACACTATAATCGTAATATTTATATTCACATACCACTCTAATAGCTATTACCGATTGAACGAAATACTAGGTCAGAAATGTTGATATTTGCAAAACATGTAGGGTTAAATGATAAGCCGTGTCTGTTTGTCTTCACGTTTGTTTAGCGCAAATATTCTGATGATTGATCGAATTAGGTAAAGGTTTTATTGAGGTACTAGCTGCTGCGTGCGGCTTCGTCCGCGTGGTATCAAGATAAAGTTAGGGATATATTAAATGGACCTAACTAAACTATCTTATTAAACTTTTCCGCAGTTTTGTAACACATTTCATTAATGCTCTGCTCCAGTTAATCGGTCGAAATCGGTCAGGAGATTATTATGTATTTTTTAATCATTTTAAGTTCCAAATATCTTAAGTATTCTGGGAAAAACCATATTATTTGGTTATTCGACGGTACTAATGTTAAAGCAGAAATTTTTTGAACTAAAACTCTAATAAAACCCAGTTACATAATTAACTATTTGAAGTTTTTTGTCTTATATATCATTTTACGACTTGCAAAAAATGTGAATACGCACTTAATTTGGGAAATACACGAATATTTAGTGATGCCTCGGTAACTAGAACAACAATCTTTTCGTTGAGGATACTTATAAGAACAGTGTTGCATTGTCAGTTGTACAGAAATGTCTAGATTTGTTGTCTATTTTTTTTTGGAGACGTATAAATACCTATGGTTTCGCTGTCTGGACCATGAACTGTAATAGATAGGCAGATGAAGGCTTTAATAAAATTAAAATCTATTTGAAATAACGCTAGGTACAGTAATACATTTTTTTTTCGTCTTTATTCTATTTGTACTGAACCCTCAGTGTAGCAAATCCGACACGCACTTGACCGGTTATTATCGTTTCTGTGCGTCGAAAGTGGAAATGAAGAACATTAAAAGATGTCAAAATTTGTATGCCAGAGCCAAAATTTTATTTAAGTCTTGAAAAAAACAAATTCTTTTTTTTAAACAAAGGATACCATTTTTTTGGAAATTAATACTTTTGTTTAATTTGTAAAATATGTAAATCAATCGTTTTCAAACTCAAATTAATTATTAGGCAATCAGAGATAATTACTTTATTACATGAAGAACGTTTACGGATTTCATTACAAAAGAATTTTAAATCAAAGTTTTTATGAAGATGATGGCATTAAACAAATATTTTACAACGTATCGATATTTCTTTTTTTTGTTACGAAATTGATATTTAAATTTGATGAAGTTTTTGCTTATAAAAACTATTTTACACGTCAAACAAAGGTGTGTGATTTCCGTGCATTCGATTCTTTATAATTAACTGTTGAATCGTGTTTTGTAGATTTTGCTATATCATTTACTAGCTGATCCCGCGACTACGTCGGCGTCAAGTTTAACAAAAGGCAGTTTTTTTTATACAATAAAAGAAGCCTCATTTGCTGTTTATCAGCTACCTATCACAAAAGTCACGTCAAAATTGGTACAGCCATTTCGAAGATGAACTGGAACAAATAGAAGGAAGGACAAAAATAGTTATTTTGGTATATGTTTTATGGCACATTGTTTGTTGTAGTAGGTACATCTATCAGATCATTTTCCAAAAATGGTAATTTCAATATTACAAACAGACACTCCAATTTTATAAAACTATGTATGTGTATAGATGAATGTGGATGGCGTGGTTGCCTTGAGATTCAATGCATGGATTTGCTTGCGAAAGGTACAGATTCGATCCCAACGAACCAATGTGACTTATGACTTTTCCTAACACACCACTGCTAAAATACTTATTTTACTCTTGGATTTGCGACTGCTGTAATTATGAAGGATTGCAACGCATTGCCATACACCGACACAAAAACGCGCTTGACGTAGCACGACGGTTCAGGCTTAGTCAGTAAAAGTCTGACACTACTCATTTCTTCCCCCGAGGGAGTAGGTGTCCATGAGGATTCTCCAGCCTTACCAAAAAAAAAAAAAAGGATTTGTGACTGCCTTTCAGTGTGAGAAGCTGCTATACCATTTTTTTGGACAAAAAAATAAATGAAAAAAAATCGGCTTATTTCGAGGAGGTCAGATAATCGTTCCTTGTAAAACACTGGTATTCAGTTACATATGGCTACACTGGAAGCCGACTCTAACATAGTTGGGAAATGGTTTGGGTGGTGACGGTTAAATAATGGTATGACTACGGTATGGTATGAATATTATACTATTCATCGCACTCTACAATTGTTTAACCAATAAATTCTGAAAACTTTGTTGAAAACCTTAACTGTCTAAATCATAAAATTCCATTTAAAGTTTTTTTGATGAAAATGATGATCGTTTTGCGCTATGCATCAGCAATGCGGACTTAACAATGTCATATTCACCTCTTTCTGTTTTTCCAATGCTTGTACACTATTGTCTATTTTTCTAACTTATTTATCCTTTCGCAGGTCTGCTGGAAGAGATTTCTTAAAGAAATAAGCAGTACCTTTGTACACCTCTTTCTATATTTGTGATACTTTTATTGGTCTGTGTACATAAATGATAAATAAATAAATAAAAATAAATTAATAAAGGTGATGTCAAATATTGTATCATGTCATGGTTTTAGAAATGTTACTCTAAATGTCACCCCACAAGTCTCAAATTCAAGTAAGTTTAATACAAAATCAAATTCACAATAAAATTACTTACTTATAGTAGGCCGAAAATTTAATTAAAGATACCTTAATATCAATTTCATGAAGAAGAACAATGGAAGTGAAAATTGGTTGAAAAACTTTATAGATTAGAACTTTTTAGAAGAATAGACGACCTCCGTAGTCGAG
Organism: Trichoplusia ni; assembly: GCF_003590095.1. NCBI lineage: Eukaryota > Metazoa > Arthropoda > Insecta > Lepidoptera > Noctuidae > Trichoplusia > Trichoplusia ni. Next base: position 5,702,656 of record NC_039489.1, on the reverse strand, counting down.
TGGCGTACGCACCGGTTTCAAGGTGTCGCTAGCTCTGAGGTCCCAGGTTCGATCCCCGGCCGGGTCAATGTAAAAATTCACAATTTTACATTGTCTCAGGTCTGGGTGTTTGTGGTACCTTAACTGTATCTGAATTCCATAACAAGTGCTTTAGCAACTTACTTTGGGTTCAGAACAATGTATGTGATGTTGTCCGCATTTATTATTTACTATTTATTAATCTATCTATCTATACTCTATACTAGATTACTCTTTTCTCGTCATCATCATCAGCCCATATTTGTCCATAGCTGGACATAATAGGCCTACCCAATTGCACGCCATCGAGATCTATCTTCGGCTGCTCGTTTTTCTACTTGATCAATTTGGTCTTCTGTTTTTTTCTGAGAATCTATATCTATAATACTATAAAAAAAACTACACAAAAGATTTCCAAAAATAATTCAGATTCAATTAAATGTAGTCGATAATCACTTCCCTTTAAAACGATAACTGTTTTAAATGGGCTAATTATATTACAAAAGGACCAAAAACTATTTTATCTTAATGTACAGTCAGCAACACATATCGTATAGATGTAGATAAGAATTGTAGAAATACTTTACCTATATTATTATTAATTGTAAAACTGAAAATGTTACTCAAATTGTGACTTCTTTTGTTTAGGTTTCTTTTGTTTAACTCAAATTGTGACCCTCCTCCAAATTCTTATTTTTGTATGCCCGACAGGGCCCACAATGCTCCAAAACTAATGTATCTTTTGTACCTACCACCTGAGTTCACATTATGGAATGCAATAAACGTCTTGAGTATTGAGTATAATATAATAATTTACAAGCCAGTATGTTGACATGTAGGAATCGGTGTTAAATATGCTTTAGTTTTATTATAACTTTCGTAAGAATGATTCATACTTAAAATACGGTTTATTCGATATCCCGTAGCGTCGCCGCATCAACAATGACTAATGACTGCGGTTGGGTCCAAAACTAGTCGGGCAATCCCGATAAATACGCATGATTAACCGTTGAATCATTTAATGTATTTTCGTCAAAATTGACATCAGTCGCCTACCTCTATATATTTCTAATTTTGTGACCATCCAAAGGGTGTCTGGAAGATATTGCTCTTAGTGATAAGACCGCCATTGTACCCTAACACTTGTTACTATATGATGTACAATAAAGAATATATTCTATTATATTCTATCAAAATGTTCTAACTAGACAACAGTAATTCATTGCACTTGATTGTGTACAGTTGCGTTGAAAATATCTTTACGTTCAACGACTTTTATCCCCGACTATACCAACATCACGTACTCGTATTTAAAAGTCTGTCAACAAGACATTGAACTCTAGATAACCTTTTATATATAATCTAGGAAGCCCTGTTTACCTGAATATCGGTCCCTGACATACAAAACGTTTGATGATATAAAGGTCCCTTTCTACACTTAGCCTTGGACTACCCACGGAGGCACACGCATTCACCGATCGCGTAGCTCAGATATTTTTAGACATATGTAATATTATGTACAAACTTTATTAAGATTCGAAAGAAGTCAGTTTATATTTAAAACGTATCTTTACCTTTTTCTTTTTTTTGACAAAACGACTTCCGCAGTAAGGGATTTAATGATTGTGTCGCGGGGGCTTCACAAACATACAATTGAGATACACAAATACACTCAGATTCAGAACAAGCATTCGTGGATCACAAACGCTTGTTCTACACGAGAATCGAACCCACGCCACATCGCGCACATTGGGCTTTGTGTGGTGTCCTCAACCACTTGCCTATGCGTTATAAAATACAGGTGGTTACTTTAATAAATAATTACTTTAACTTTGCAACTGTATCTGTCAATCTGTCTATCATATTTTGACGTTTAAACCGCTACAACCGAATCTTATGGAGTAATATTAGATCTACAACAAGACCGCCCATTGTGGCACCATTTGCCTAACTATTTACTTGAACTTATATGGTGTGCAATAAAGAATCTTCTATTCTATTCTACGCGTGCTTGTACATAGGCAATTTTTCAATCATCGAAAACCAGCACTTATGAATATACAATAGTATACCTATCGATGACACTTCACCATCGAAATCCTCATTGACATCCAGCTCTTCGCGGGAGGAAGCGGTTAGTGTCTGACTCTTACTAACTAAACCTGAACCGCCGTGCAACGTCTATAACGTTTTATCGATGTGTAGCTATTCATCTCGCACGACCGCGGGTCACGTCACGTCACGGGTCGGTTTCCTTTCCCATTTTGGAGGTCGACTTGTTAAGTGCATCGGCCTCTTCGCTTCGTGCTGGTACCACACTCGCTCTTCGAAGTGTGGTTCCCTGTCGAGGGTTCTATAAACCTATGAGAAAAATCCATATGCCCCAATTCCGCTTTTTACAATTGCAGATGATTGAATGGAAATTGGATTAAATTTGACACTTGGTCACTGGAAATACATTGTATCATTGTGTCATTGTTCCGCACTGAGTTTCCAATTATTGTATTGACAAAATGCTTAGGAAAATGATAATAGTATCGAATTTCTATTCAATCGTCGGCAATTACAAATAGCAGAATTGGAACCCTGGGCCCTAGTACCGAAGTACCGTGCCAATTTTGACTGTGCTAAGTTTATTATGGGGGTACTTTGAGCTTAAGAAGGGACATTATCTATTTTCTGAAGCTGCAAATAATTTACAGACGGAGTTGCGAGCTCTAACTAGTTTCGTCCAAAATCGTCATGTTTTTGTTTTAAACAATACTTTAATGGACAAAAATATGTGGGAGAGTCTTAAAATCACAATAAAATTCTAATTTAGGTTTAAAATAAGGAGGTGGACAGATAAATATATGACTTCTAAATGGAGTGAAATGTTATTAAAAAAGATTCAATAATAATTGGGGTTAATAAACTTTATAAGTGACTGTTTCAGCTCTTTATTTTCAGATTTCATTATGTAGTTGGTAGTATACACTTCATGCAATGGTAGTGTGTTTCTTGTTCATTAAATTCATTATGTTAATTAGTAATAACATACCAGATCTCACACATTTAATGGCATTTAATATAAATAGATGACATTATCGGAAAGCCGAGTGGTTGAGGTAATCACGCCAAACCAACTTTGCGCGACGTGTCGTGGATTCGACCTATGTGCATGTGAATTTTATGTTCGTGAAACACCCTGCGACTTAAGGATTAAATTCCTTAGAAGATACGATTGTTTTTTTAATGATTTACAAAAAAAGAAAAAATAAAACATCTCTTAGAACATTTAAAATGAGAGTATCAAAATAAAAACCGAATTATCCAAATACGACTTTTAATAAGGTAAGGAAGTGAATAATTTTATTGTTTTCCATACAATTGTTTTTATTGTTTCCTCTTAAATGTACCGAAATATCTTCGTTTTATGAAGTTTTAACCTTCGTACAAAAGTATTATGGAAATCACTTATTAGGATTCCGTACGCATTGGGCAAAAACGGAATCCTATTACCGAGGCTTCGCTGTCTGTTCGTTCGTCTTTCACCTGGTTGTAACTCATAAACCTTGATAGCTAGACTATGAAATGTCCACAGATAATATGTTTCTGTTACGGCTGTAACTTTTTGGCCTGACCTTTTGTAAAAGGAGATGAATTCGAAAAAAATTGGGTGCCGGGATTTGAACCTTAGATCTTACACTTAGCAGTAGATCTATTATACCACTCGGCTACATGGAAATAACACTATTATAATAATATTCTTTAAACAATGTCGTTTGCAAGGTTTTCTTCTTGGGCTCATAATTTTCCTGTGGTTAAGGAAGATGTGATAAATAACTCAAGCCTTAAGAATAAATCATTGTATCACCTTCTTATGAAGATGTGTCTCTTGTCTGTTCGTAATTTTATAAGTAGCTAACGTATAGTAATCTATTATTTAAAAAAAACAATATTAGTTTTTGGTAGAGACTTATTTATTTACAGATATATATACCTTAAAAAATTTTTCTTACTTTTCTGACGTTTCAAAATTTTTTAAAAAATTTCTGAGATTGCTAATGTTTCCAACGATTAAAAATAAATAATGTAAAAGTCATATAACCTACTTGCAGTATAAATGATTTCATTTCATTTGATTTTAATATTTTTACAAAATTGAACATAAAGAATGTTACAATAATTATTTTCTCCTTTTTCATGAGATCCGCTTAAGGGAATTACTAAAATATGACGAACGCAATGCGCCTATACTTATGTGCAGACATTTACAATTACAATGACAATAAATAAAAAGCCTTGCTGTGAAGACATATTTACCGCGACTATTAAATGTTTCCTCGAGAAGACTTCCGGATGTTGGAGGGTATAAATAAATATTTTAATTACTTAAGGTGAGATATAATGAATACTATTTAAATAAATATATTGCTATGAAAATCACAATTAAGATGTGACAAGTAACCACCTAGTGCATTTGTTAAGAAAATTTGAGAAGGGCACACTGTCGTTCTCATAATGTTGTAGGTATATCGAAGTTCGAGCATCATCATCATCATCATCTCAGCCTATCGCCGTCCACTGCTGAACGTAGGCCTCCCCCAAAGAGTTCGAGCATAACCACGGTATAAATTAGTACCGTGGCACTGATCATCCCGATAGCTTACTGCGGGTTGGCGAATTCAGAATCCTATTTATTAAGAGCCCTATACTCCTAACATTATTTTGCTTCACCGTTATTCAGTAATGTCTTTGAAAAATTACGAGATTATATTTAGGTTTAAAAAGTCACATTTGTACTTGCCTTCTTTTTGATCGAACCTACACCTCGTACATACAAATTTACATGAAATCTCAATAGAAGAAAGGTATATAAATTTAGTTACGAAAGATAAGATGGTCACAAAAAGCAAAGGAAGGTACATGGGTGCCTTTTAGTCAGTAAAAGTCGGACGATCCCTTCCACTCAACTCACAAAGCAAGTCATGAAGAAGAACTTAAAGGAAAATCAATATTAATTTGTCTCAAAATGAAAATAGCTAACATATGCCATACCATAATCAAGTCACGTACAACCAAATCGTCTTATAGCTAGTAACAGTTGTATCAACCTCTCACCTTGCAAACATTACGTGACAATTTGAAAGCCAAACTGCATCCGATAGGGAATCACTTAACCATCAAATGACTCCTTCGAAAAACCCTCAATACATTTATTTCCAGTCTAGCTTGCTATGGAGCCTGAGATACAGCCTATTGACTGTTGACCTCTACAAATCAAAAATGACCCCACGGAAACTTGAAATCGGAATGAAACTTCGAAATTGTTAAATCCCATTAATCTAGGTTAAAAACTATCTGTGTACCATGTTTCATCTAAATCCGTTTAGTAGTTTTTGAGCAAAAGACATGAAAATATGCATGCATACGTACAGGATAATAAAAACAAATAAGGTTAGTAAACACATCCTCTTGGTGTTATGGTCTTAAGATCCTCAACGCGGATGAAAACACTTGGATTAAATTCTTGGAAATTGCAAGTTTTATGCAAACTGCTAAATATATTACCTGTGTTTTTTAATGATAGATAAAACTGGAGTTTTTGTACTTATAGTCAAACGTGCTTGGCTAAAATCCGGTTAGGTTTTTAATAACTTTTCTATGTACTTAAAAATATGCAACTGTTTACTCGCGCGTATTTGTCGGGATTGCCCAACTAGCTTTGGATCCCACTGCAGTCCTTAATCATGAGCTGACGACGCAACTAATATTCTTTGAAATAATCAATTTTCATTAGTTGGGAGAAAAGTTAAAAAAAGGCTATTAGAATACTGACATTTTGTAAGATGCTGATTTTTTAGCAATGGATAGTAAGATTATTTAGACAGATATTTTTGTTGCACCCTTAATCTGCGCGAGTTCGACAGATTTTTAAGGTTTAATTGACAGGAATTCATAAAGAAAGTGTTTCATTTTGCTATCCTATAATTTATATATTGAATACTCAATACTTTATTGTTTCCATAATGTGGTTACAGGTGGTAATTTTAGGTACAATGATCAATTATGGACCCCGTAGGGCACAGTATTTAAGCTTAGACCTTATCGATTGCAAACACAATATTAGTCATATGCAAACCATCTACAACTATGTTACCTCTGACATCACGGTATATGTAAATAGTTACAAAATTTACATCTCTGAATCACACTGCATGCATGCAATGAACTTTAATATTGCCAACGATTTTTACAATTTAAATATTACTTTAAAGGACTTTGTAGTTCCCCAAACCCCAATAGGTACTAAGTCTATGCTACTAGCTAATGTAAACAATCTTGCTTTAATTCTTCTAGTCCTGTTCTATATTCTGTGACTAGGCTGACATGTTTTAAAGTGCTTCCCGGACGATACAACTTTTCGATTCACACACCTAGATTTTGTTTTACTTTAAATTAAACTTTTCTAAGACTAACAAAAATAAATTGCGTCAGACTTGTACATTGCCGAGCGGTTGAGATCATCGAGCCTCATCCACAGTGCGCTTCGTGTCGAGGGTTCGATCCCGGCGTAGTACAAGTATAAGTGTGTGATCCACGAATGCTTGTCCTGAGTCTGGGTGTCTTTGTGCTTGTGATTCGTATGTTTGTAAAACCATCCCGACACAAGGATTAAATGCGTTAGTGCTCGTTTAAAAAAAAATAACAATATTGAGGTGTTTGAAATTAAAGGTTTGTTTAGCTTAACCTTCACCTATAATAGTCTCAACTGAGAAATACCATAAGTCCATCCCTCCAGGGTATAACCTCAATGATAACACATTACTTATTAAAACAAATTCATACTTATCTCTTATAAAAATCTATTACATTGATGACCACGCGTGATGTCGCAACATATCGTCTTGGAGTAATATTTGGCAACTCGACGAGGTACGCTGTTCTGTCAGTTGACCTTAGAATCTTTCTAAACGTGTCTAGTAGGTGTGTTTTGTTTAGAATAACTTCACGACAGTATTGAGTACGAAGTAAACAATCGTTGGCAGAAATCTTACAGTATTGTGTGGATAGACAAGTGTTATAGATCATAACGTTACTCGTTTCGTGGGTTTGATCCCCACAAGGGCAAGTATTTGTGAGATGAAATCTGGATGTCGGATCTGGAAGCGGGATGATTTAAATACTTGAAAAAAAAAATGACTTACTGACAGCTAAACTTGAGAACTTTAGCATAATCTTTTGGTTCACAATGTAAAATGTGTATCATCGAACACTAAAATAGTCTTAAACTACGCGTGAACCACGGCGATAAAAAATAATATTTATAGAAATAAAAGAGTACTGATACAAAAAATTGTGATACTAGTTCATCTAAGCACCAAAAACCCAAAATTTCACAACTTTTGAACTTGAACTTGAGTTACAGAACTCTAAACGTACAATTACGTAAAAAATGAAACACTTGTAACGTATAATTTATGCACGTTACGTTCTCTTCACGGTTCGTTTACAATGGTTTAGCCGGCCCATGGAAATTACGTAATGAACTATGAAGATCATTTTGTACAAAGCCTTGATAAGATAATAGACATATAGCCTAACTTCTTTATTCGGAAACCGGGACAAAACGCGTGAACACTTTTATAGTCCAGAACGCCGATATGTGAAAAGTGTCTGAATGAATTGCCGTACACCGTATCTATACTTCTATACTAATACTAATATATATAAAGCTGAAGAGTTTGTTTGTTTGAACGCGCTAATCTCAGGAACTACTGGTCCGAATTGAAAAATTATTTTTGTGTTGAATAGACTATTCATCGAGGAAGGCTTTAGGCTATAAACCATCATGCTGCGACTAATAAAAGCGAAGATACAATGGAAAATGTGAAAAAACAGGGCAGGTATAAATCGTAACTTATATCTTCTACCCACGGGGACGAAGTCGCGGGCAACATCTAGTTTTAGATATAAGCTAGCAAGGTAGCAAGCAACTTAGCAAGTCTTTAGTCGTGTGATGGACGAAGATTCCGTCCTTTTAAATTCAGTTAGTTAATTGGTTCCCGTAGGGCACACCGACAACTATTTAGTTATCTGAGGTTAAAAGTTGTGGTTATTTTCGATGGTTTACAGTAGTTGAAATGACGCGTACATGTGGAGGCTAGTCAAAAGTAAAAACAACGAATTGGCTATATTCAGGGAAGTCTGCAATCGATTTCGAATCCATTTTGCCGTGTGGCAATCTGTGTGGGGTGTCGATATAATGATGTTCGTCCTTTTTGGGTCAGCTGTTTTTGATAACTTCGCTATTGATTTATTTTATTGCTTTTCTCATTTACAAGTTTTGGCAAGAATGACTTAATCAGCCCCTTTTATAGTATTAATTAGGTAGTATGGGTTCGCGGGGAATTGATTTTATATAAGTCAGCAGGCAAAAAAATGTTTTTTTACATATTAATAAAAAAAGATCAATTCTTTTGGGGTTTTAGGTGTACAAGGTATTTTTCCACGTTTTCGTACACTCACTTTCTTGTATGATTGTTTTTTTTAATTTTTCGATTCCTGCAACACAGATTTTTAATCTTTTAAAGAATTAATTAATTTTATCCCAAATTTAATTCTTGAACCGTAGGAGTTTCATAAATATTTAAATCACATGCGTAAAGACACCCGGACTCAGAACAATTTTTCATGTATCACAAATTTGTGTTCCCTGGCCACGGGGAACGAACCAGCGACGCATCTCGGACAGTGGGTTTGTCGTAGTGATTTCAACCACTCGGCTATCCGAGAAGTTAAATTACCCATACTTTGTAACTAAACTAAGTGCAATCAAATACCATTGACCTTAAATACCTTGTACTAACTAACCTTATTACTTATACCCGTCTCCATAATTATAAATTAGCTATTAGCATCTGTCAGTTATCCATTATAACAGTTAGATAACCGATAAACATTACATGGTCTTACGTCAGCCCTAAATAACTACCATCGTGAGGAAAATAACGTAATGACAGCAAAAAAATATGTTTTTTTAATGGAATATTTGTTAATATACGGGTGGTTAGAATATTTCGAATTCCAACGATCTGCATAGGAATTTTAATGAATTAGGAGCAGTTTATTTATGGTCGCTTTGGCAATTTATCTTTAAATGGATAATTATGGCACTTTTCAAATAAGCGATAAAATATTAATAATTAATAGATAGTAAGTGTAAATAATTTCAAAAGTAGTTTTTTTCTTGCTCATTTAAATTAATTTTCAAGTTTCTTTTTTCGTATGTACGTGGCTGGTCAAGTATAAAGATAATAGCTTTTATATAACATGATCGTTTAATGTAGCTTCAATTTATTAATAGTCACATTGAGATCATCATCATCATCATCATCTCAGCCTATCGCCGTCCACTGCTGAACGTAGGCCTCCCCCAAAGAGCGCCAACCATCCCGGTCCTGGGCAGCCCACATCCATCCGCCGCAAGCCACCTTCTTCAAATCATTGAGATCGTTATCAAAAAATAACACACTTCACTGAAATTCCTGCATTAAACACAAAGTTAGTATCAGCGCCATCTATGTTTTTATCAATGAACTGATGAACTATTTGCCTCCATTACACTATTTCAACTAACTTAAATACAAAAATACAGATGGCGTTGTCACACTTTGTTAACTCATTTGTTTTTAGCCGTTGTAATACATTTTTTTGACTAAAAAAAATTACTGATTACATAATCCGATTGCGTAATTTTAATCTTAGGCGAAAAATATACTTACAACAATTGCCTTGTGTATCTAATGATCTCGAACATTCTAGAACTTTCCAGAACGATTGATATAGCTATGTAATTAAGGACACGAAGCAGGACACTTGCCAAACACTTGATGATTATGATAATATTCTCTAAAATATTGGAATGTTCTATGATATTGTTAAAGCTGATATCTCCGTCATTTTCATTGGTTAAATAGGTTTTCTGTACCTATAGCTACTAGTAATTACGAGATCATCTCGCTTGTACAACTTGTTAAATAATTTAACATATTATCTATCTATACTAATATATAAAGCTGAAGAGTTTGTTTGTTTGTTTGAACGCGCTAATCTCAGGAACTGCTGGTTCAAATTGAATTTTTTTTTTTTTTGGGAAGGTTTTAAGCTATAAACCATCACGCCACGACTCATAGGAGCGAAGAAAAAGTCATTACTTATATCTTCTAGTCACGTGGTCGAAGTCGCGGGCAACAGCTAGTCATACATACAACTACAAACATACAACTCTTGAGCCTTCGAGAAGTTAAAAAAGTTGTAACATCTTACAGAAAAGTTGTTACACCTACCTACGCCAAATTGAGAGTAGGTACCTATAGTAGCGACGAATCAATAGCAATTCATCATTTACACTATCACTCAACACACACAATAATAATATACTACACAACTTACACACCGTTCACTCATTCACTACTTATTTTGGCTTTTAGTCTAGCAAATTAATTTAAAGCCAATTTTAGTTCAAGTCATTCACACATTAAGGTAACAGGGTTTGCGCGTGGGATGAACCAATCACAAACGTGACATTAAAAGTGTTCCATTTTTAAATCCACTTTGGTTTGGGTTATTCAATTGTTTTTACGTTCGCCAGTCAACGGATTTAGAATTTGAATTGAAAAAGATTGCCCATTCATCTTTTTTAAATAGATGTTTATTTTAGGTCAGTTTTTGATTTTATAAAATTGATTGACCTTTGTTAAGAGGTTTTAAAAACAGGCAACTTAGTTTATTTTTGAGATACATGACCCGATTTATAATTTAAAGTTAAAAGTCAATAAAGGTACTTTGATTTTTGCCATATTGATTTCCCGATTAGTTTCAGACCCAACCGGAGTCATATCATTTAAAAATGAATCATCCTCCTAAAAAGTTTTATCAAAAATCTCTTTCCGTCTTTTATTTCAAAGATTATCTGATCTAAATATTCATCGAGTGAAGCAGAGGTAAAAAGATAGTCTAGTCTTTTATAAACTTGCTATTATGTATGCATACTTTTAATTTTGCGATTTTGCTAAAGAATGGTTACCATGCAGAGTCAAGCTCAATTAAAAAATCATGATAAGACCTAGCTTATATCTTTGCGATCATAATTTGTATTAATATGTATAGGTACAGGGTGTTTGGCAGAACGTTGAACATACGAAAATGGTGGATAGGTGGGGTCATCTGCTACTTACTCAGCCCTTATTTATTTGGCCCTGGCCCACTGGATATGTATAAATAAACTTTTTTCTTTCTTTAAAAATGGGTAAAACAGGCAATATTAAGGTTTTTTTTAATCTTTTATACTTATACACTTTAAAGTTAAGAAAGTGGTGAAACAAGAAGAAAGTAAAAAAAAATATTTAAAAATACCACCTATCCACCACTTTCGTATGTTCAACGTTCTGCCAAACAACCTGTATATCAATGTCTGCGATTTAAAATTTGTACCGTACCAATATTTCAAAATAAATTACCCTTATTACCAGGACAACAGTAAAGCACACAAACACTTTTTTTTTAAATCATAGACACAACTGCGATTCAAATTATGTATGTCTTCTTTTAATGTCGGTGTATCCATAAACAAATGAGCATCAACTCTCTTTCTACCAAAGCTGACAGTACTGACATATACACAGCCCAGCAAAACCTATTTAGCCCAGGCCAGAAGTACATAAGCCCATCAAATTATGTGCACACACGTTTCTATGTTATCAATGCGTCATACAATAACCCGTGGTTAATTAAACCTACAACATGGTAACGACAGCTAGTTACGTGTGTTAACATACAGAATTGTAGTTGGGGGAACTTGTTGGTTGATGCCAGATGTGTCAGAATTGGGAAGAGACAAGGAAGATAGAAGAAGACAGAAACACTTATTAGTAAGAATGTAGTACAATAGAAGGATTGAATTTGGAGATGGAATGTTGGGATGTGTCTGTTTTGTTATTTTAGAGCCGAGGAGTTTGTTTCAAAGGGATAATCTCAGAAACGATTGGTCAGTTTCAGTTTTAGACAGCACATTTGTTGCGGAAGTCATATGATTTGCAATCATACTTAACAGAAGCAGAGCACTTATAAAATAGGTTACAACCATAGGGAGAAGTACCGTGCAACTTTAAATTTTTCAATCAACTTTTAATAATTTCTAACTTATTTCTTAGCTATGCAGTGCCACGCATCGCCCAACACTTCTAGCGGCCACGTAAATAATTTTCAGATTTTAGTCAGTAGGTTCCTATGTATCTAGCCATAGTTTTAGTCATCACACAATATTCTGCAGCAAAACCAGAGATGCTTTAAATTTTCTTTTTCATTTTCTGGCAATTATCTCAATCTCCTCAGATCTCAAAACTTGCTACAATCAGCATTTGAACATGATGTTGAAATGTCCACCAAAAGCGTCGAACCCAAGCTTATCAGTCCGAATACACAACCGTATATATGTGAGTACATAACATACATATTGTATCGACCGCCCGTAGACCGCAGTCGTTAATTAAACCATAACAGTGTTGCACACTTACGATATCAAGCTATGACATAGTAATAAGACGCTTCTCAAAGTCAGAAGCTTTATATTTATGGCCCGAGGACATGGTCCTAAGATCCGATGTCAGATGGAAAATGAATTTGGTCCTTTTATTCAGAGTTATTTATTATTAAAACTGTATTTTTTATTATATTTTGATGCGAAGAACGTTGACTGAGGGATTGTAGATAGGGATGTAGACTTAAAGTATCACTGGCATGACTGAAAATCTTAATGTTTTTAGCTGTAGTTATGACATCATTTAATCTTAAAGAAACTTTCTCAGCGATGATTTATACTTTAATGATACAACAGTTTCATCACGCGTATTTGTCAGGATGGCAAGACTAGTTTCGGACGCAACTGGAGCCCTTAATCATAAGCTAAAGCGTAAGGTCCTGATAAATAGTACACGTAGAAGTACATTCGAGTTTAATATTGTTTGTCTTACAATCAACAACAAAAGAGGCAAGGTGATGTCTGTTCCTTGTAGTCGGACATTTTAGGCTCAACAAAAGTTAATTATGATGACCCAGTTTCAAGGTGTCGCTGGCTCTGAGGTCCCGGGTTCGATCCCCGGTCGGGTCAATGTAAAAATTCACAGCTGTACATTGTCTCGGGTCTGGGCGTTTGTGGTACCTTCGTTGTATATGAATTCGATAACTCAAGTGCTTTAGCAACTTACTTTGGGTTCAGAACAATGTATGTGATGTTGTTTGCATTTATTTATTATTATTTATTTAATAAAAAAAATCTTTTCAAAAGTCTAAAGAAGACTTGTTTCTCATTTTGTCTCACTTGTCTTAGCGAACAACAACACTTCTCTTGTTATTACAATTAATAATTTGTCTCCTCTGTAATTTAAAAGCTTAAATAATTATGCTTCCCTTAATCTCCTAAGAAATACAAATGTACCAGCCCATCCAGCTCTCATTAAAACCAGTCTAAAATTACCCAAACCAAGCAAGTCTGTAAAGCAAAATAGATGCGATGTTACGTAAACGTTACCGTCGCGTACAATTAATTATGCCGGCGCTATAATAACTCGCGGCTCATTAAAACTGAAACGCAAACCCCGTAACACTGACACTTTAAAATTGTTTGCAATTATTTATTTATGAGTTATGGTCTGCTGTGGAAATGGTTGTTGTAATGAATCTGTGCCATTATGAATTTATGTTTCAATCCTTCGCAGTGTTTTCGCGGTCTTTAGGGGTTTCAATATAATTATCTATGTAATTCTTAATATCTGATGGATTTCTGCTAATTCGTTATATTTGTATCTGTTTTGAATCTAGTTGCTACGTTGCTATGGTTACGCCTTTTGGCTGGGCTACGAAGTGGTACCGATTTCTTCTATTTATAAAAATCAAGGTATAGTCAGATACTCAGGCCGTGTTTGTACAGTCTGGCGTCGAAATATAGAGACGAAATACAACATTATCTATATATTCTGTCTTATAGCTGATCTCACGATTGTATCACGTAGATTGATCTGCAAAGCTCATATAGTATCTAGTTGTTTTATCTCTCCTTATACCTTAAACTATTCAACCAAAACCAAGGCACAAAGACATAAAAGTATTTCGATAAATTAGTAAGAAAAAAAAAACGATTCCCACACTTAGCAATGTAATATTGTATAGCAGGGGTTTCACAAACATTCAAATTTCCTGCACAAAGATACCCAGACTCAGGACAAGCATTCGTGGATCACACAAACGCTTATCCTCCATTCATTTTAAAGGCATTTCCTACGTAATAGGGATGATGACATTTTTTTTTGCAGTGTCCGTCTTGTAGTTTTTTCTATAATAATGGATCCGTATTTTTAAATTTGTCTCGAAAACATAAATTGACTAAATTACAGTGAATGAAACTTACGCGTGACGTCACGATTGAGTATAAATTTTACCATATCGTTACGTCACACGTTACGTTACGTCAAAGCAGTTAATCTGTGTCAATTCTAGTTTTTCTGAAAAAGGAAAAAATACGTGTCTCATACTTTTCAATTATCTAACTGAGGGACTAATGAGATTTTTTCTTTTTATACCCAGTCATCATTCCTATTCTTTGACATTTAATATCAATCCACAGTATAAATACAAAAACACATCACGAAACAATTACACACGTTAGACTTACCAGAAATAAGACATTTTCGAGTAAAGTTCAGCTAAGAAGCGGTAAGATAATAACGCGATGTCAGGAGCGAGTTTAATTCGCGACACACCTGAAAGGTTCGCACGGGTGATAAAGAAAGTCACTACTATTTGTTTCACGTGAAGTGAAGTGATTGTGAGTTGTTAATGAGTTTTTATGAATGTCATTTTTAGATTTGATTTTAAGATACCTACGGGTCTGATATGAAACTGGCTATCTCGAAAACGTAGCTGACTGTAGCTTAAAAAATTCTTTATTATTGACTGTATGGTATAGCCGATTGGTATAGGTCACTATGGCAAATCGACTGTGTACGATGTATCACAAGTTCCTTAAAAAATTGTAAAACCCCCTTAAATATGAGGATTATTTTGGTTTAGTGCAGGAGGCGTTTAATAAAAGAATGATTTATAGTCCTTCATAGTGAATCAAATTTCTCAAATCTAAAAACCTGTTTGCTTCATAGCATCCGTAGTACCGTACAAAATTCGTTAAAAAGCAGAGATTGACTACCAGATAAACATCCCAAACAAACATCACATCTAAACTCCTTTAAAATCGGATAAAATATAAACGAAATAACATAAAAATAAAAACCTTAACCTTCTTAACAAGTAGGTACCGTTCTCACACTATAACAGCGCCATTAGTAACGTAATTGCATTTAGGAAAGCTAATTTATCTCGTAGTTACAAATTTCACTTTGAGCTAAAACCGTGTGATTTGATTATTCGGAATTCACTGGATTCTCGTAACTACTGCGATGCACCTGCTCTTTCATACCTATATGTAGGAGGGTACATTTTGTGGGCAACATGTACATAGGTCTATGTTAAAATGTAAAAAGGTTTGGTCAGATTTTCGAGGTGTAATATTATAAATGCGAAAGTATTTTTGTAGGTATGTGTATGTTTGTAACCTTTTCACGCGCATTAAACTGTAACGATTTCCTTGAATTAACACATTGGCTTCTTTAATCTGGTATCAAAGGACGGTAATGTTGACAGTGGTTGATAAGCAAGCAAGCAAAGTATCGAGCAACAGCCAGCAAGCTATAAAGAGTAAAACAAAGAAATTAGGGAATATAAATGTAGAGATTTTGATTTAAGTATGTCCCAGACAGACTTTTGCTTTGAAATTCAATTCTCATCATTGGCCTAGCCTTTTCCCAACTATGTTGGGGTCGGCTACCAGTCCAACCGGTTTCAGCTAAGTACCAGTGTTTTACAAGGAGCGACTGCCTATCTAACCTCCTCAACCCAGTTACCTGGGCAACACGATACCCCGTGGTTAGACTGGCTGTCAGACTTTTTCAAGCTTCTGACTACCTGTAACGACTGTCAAAGATGTAGGAATAACAGCCGGGACCCACAATTTAACGTGCCTTCCGAAACACGGATGAACTTGTTGTGACAAAGATGGTCACCCATCTACGGACCAACCGCGTCAAGCATAGCTTAACCTGTGATCGTATCACTTATGCGGTTATAGCTTAGCCACGAGCTCCTCTTAAATCCTCTTTGAAATTCAATTCTATACTCACTAAACTCAAGATCTAGGCTAAGTTACGTTTATTACGGTAATAAATTTGATGGTTGATCAATTTTGTTCGCAAATGCATTTATATCTGTCCATCTCGTCGAGCCTTAGTGCCGGGAGTCTGACACCCAGTTAAACGGTTTTTGTAACCAAACTGTGAAGTTTAAATAAATTTCTCGATATCCAAAACTTCGAAAACAAATAGTAGTATCCGCGAAATTGAACAGCAACAAAATGATAAGCTTTTTGGAGACGTTACAGTGAATTTTCTAATGCTCCGTACTTAGCTAATGTGCTTAAGTATTATAAGTATTATTGTTAATTTATATTCGTTGTTTTGTCAACAAGGGGCGTTTTATAATGGATTTAATTAGCGAATACTGTTAAATTGTTAGCTTGGTGATTAGTCACGTTATAAACATGATACTCTTTGTTTGTTGGATTAAATTACAGCTGATTCTTGACTGATTTTGACATGAATGTTTTTCGTTTGTTAGGTAATTGAATTTTTTTATAATACATTTTATTTTGATTTTGTATTTTGTTACAGTACAAACTTTCTCACAACGTAATCTAGTCCCAAACTTAGCAATGCTTGTATTATGAGTACTATATTTACTACATTTCTAAATACATACATAATATAGATAAATTTCATTTAGACACAGAACACCGTGCTTTTCACTCACACACATCCTGGGTAGGATTCGAACTCACGAACTCCGGTATAGTAGCCAACATCACTAACTACTAGACCCAGCAGGCCAGTCATACATGGATGTTAAGGCATTTTTTTATTTGGGTTCCGGTCAAACCACGGCGTGTTCTCACGAATCATAATCTTAGAGCACTTAATAAGTGGAAAAGTAGAACTAAATGGGACTATTAAAAATTTAAAAAACCCATTTTAAAGTTTTCTTTAGATTTCTTTTTCGATTTTAATAGTTTCTTTTTGAAATTAGACTTCTTGTACGGAGTTCCATAAAAAAAAACTAATCACTCGAATAAATATCGTTAGCGAAAGTTATCTCTTTTTGAGGATTATATTTGAGTCTTATCAAAATGTTAGCAGACGCTGGTTGTTTACAATTTTAAGTTAGAAAATCCAAATCCGATTAATCCCAATCCCAAAATATTTGTGTAAGATCTGTACTTTAATGTTGCCACCCTAAATATATGTATAGCAACACCGTCTGCGGTCCTAAAGTGGCTTTTTGCGAAATCATATTATTATACTCTATTATCATATAATTATGAATATTTCTCGCTGTGTATTGGAATCGGTTTTAATGTGAAATTAAACAAAGCAGTAGAGTACCACTACATCGGCTTGGAATTTTATAAAATCGGATTAATCGTTTTAGAGTGCACGCATCATGCATCTTTTCTCCGTTTTTGTAAAATATTTTATTACCGCTTTAATCATATCGTGATGGCATAGCTTTTCTCAATAAATCGACTATGACACTGAAATAATTTTACAAATCGGACGAGTATTTCCAGAGATAGAACGAAAAAGACAACTTCTAATTAAATAACAATAGGTATAGTTGACCAATACTTTCTGAGATTAGTGAATTCAAACAAAAACTCTCCCCCTTCTTTTAGGTATAGATGAGTCACAATAGCCTTTTTTGTTCGTAGTGTTCTTTGCATATTTGATTGGAATGTTTCTAAAGCTTTAGTTAAATATAAATCTTATTTTATTGACTTACTTAAAGAACTTTCTCTAAATATGGTTGGAGTTTAATGTTCTGTTATTGCATCATCTGATTCACATTCATCTTATGATTTCGTTTGCACATTTTAGCGGCCTCATTCAGAAAAGCGTGGGAAACCATACAACTGTCATTTCTTCCTTTTATCCTCTCATCCCTTTTACTCTTTAATGGACAATAGATGATGGATGATAGAATATACATAAATAGTTATAAAGACGTCTTCTTGTAAATAAGAATGTCTACATGTCTACATAGCAAACAAGTATAAAGATAGCGCCATCTATCTTCAAACCAATACACGTGCTTATTGGTAACTAAATAGGTGAAAATTGAAGAAAAAATACGACTGCATCACTAACGAATTTAATGTCTTATGTTGCGTTCACATACGCTGATGTCACATGCACAAATATACATAGATTTATGACAAGCATTCGTGGATCACAAACATGCTTGTTTTATGCGGGGATTGAACCCGCGACACGTCGCATATATAAGGCTTGGCATAGTAGCCTCAACCACTTGACTATCCGAACTGTCAAAAGTGAAAGTAACTTAAAATGTAAAAAGTTTTACCCCAATACTGTTGTTTAAAGAAAACTTAACAAAAATCTTTTTCCGAGCTAAGAATCACCAAAACCTTCAAACTAAATTCTTAAGTTATCTCCCTAGATCCATTTATGATCTACAAAGGCCCTACCATACATAACTCCATGATCCTTTCCCAAGAAAACCGTGTAGTCTCATATGTAGCAAGTGAAGTGAAGCGTATAAGGTCGACAGGATACATCGAATTGTGTGCAGTACATTGAGTAAGGTCAATATGTTGAACGATGAAGCCAACTGGGCCGCGAAGATTCTGATATCGAACTGATTTCAGCTTGAGTAAGAACTGATAATGGCTTCTTTATTGACATAGGGGGTTGGGAATGTTTTGGATTTAGTTTTTCTTGGAAGCTTTATAAAGTACATGATGGACTTAAAGTTTGGCTACCTGCTGGATTGACATAGGCCCTGGTGCTTTAAATGTCAATTTTTAAGTTTTTTACAACGACATATTGTCGGGTACAATAACTTCCTCACAAGATGACGAGATTCATCAAGAGATGATTACTTTACAGATTGCATCGCACATTAAATGAAAGTTACGCGTGACGTAACTATTAATGTATTTAAAAGTGACGAATTTTATAAAGTTATCACTCACAAACTATCACTTATAAACTTTAAAGCAGTTACAGTCTACACAGTGGTCCCGAGGGACTCTAGACAGTGTTCCCGAGGGACTCCACAGAGTGTTCCCGAGGGACTCTAGACAGTGTTCCCGAGGGACTCCACAGAGTGTTCCCGAGGGACTCTGCATAGTATTCCCGAGGGACTCCACAAAGTGTTCCCGAGGGACTCTGCACAGTGTTCCCGAGGGACTCCGCAGTGTTCCCGAGGGACTCCACAAAGTGTTCCCGAGGGACTCCACAAAGTGTTCCCGAGGGACTCTAAACAGTGTTCCCGAGGGACTCCGCAGTGTTCCCGAGGGACTCCGCAGTGTTCCCGAGGGACTCCACAGAGTGTTCCCGAGGGACTCCACAAAGTGTTCCCGAGGGACTCTACACAGTGTTCCCGAGGGACTCCACAAAGTGTTCCCGAGGGACTCTGCACAGTGTTCCCGAGGGACTCCACAGAGTGTTCCCGAGGGACTCTAGACAGTGTTCCCGAGGGACTCCACAGAGTGTTCCCGAGGGACTCTGCACAGTGTTCCCGAGGGACTCCACAAAGTGTTCCCGAGGGACTCCACAGAGTGTTCCCGAGGGACTCCACAAAGTGTTCCCGAGGGACTCCACAGTGTTCCCGAGGGACTCCGCAGTGTTCCCGAGGGACTCCACAGAGTGTTCCCGAGGGACTCTAGACAGTGTTCCCGAGGAACTCCACAGAGTGTTCCCGAGGGACTCCACAAAGTGTTCCCGAGGGACTCCACAAAGTGTTCCCGAGGGACTCTAAACAGTGTTCCCGAGGGACTCCACAAAGTGTTCCCGAGGGACTCCACAGAGTGTTCCCGAGGGACTCCACAGTGTTCCCGAGGGACTCTGCAGTGTTCCCGAGGGACTCCACAGAGTGTTCCCGAGGGACTCTAAACAGTGTTCCCGAGGGACTCCACAAAGTGTTCCCGAGGGACTCCGCAGTGTTCCCGAGGGACTCCGCAGTGTTCCCGAGGGACTCCACAGAGTGTTCCCGAGGGACTCTAGACAGTGACAGACTCAGGAACTTACCATCAGATACCAAGTACTTACCTGACCAAGTCCAAGATTAATAACCAGTCAAGTGCAAGAAACAGCTACAGAAATTGAGACACACAATGACGGCCTTAGGGGGTGGCGAACAGGGCAATCGCCAGAGGCCTCGCGCCCTCTTGCAGGGACCTCGCGCCGCTAAAATTTTTGAAGTTTATTTAACAAACAAATTTAGTAAATTCAAATAAAGTTAGTGTGTTAACTAATTCGTAAGAAAGACTATCTAAAAAAAGTTGATTTTTTGAAATAGCAGGTACGCAGATCATTTTACCGCCCGGGCCTCGCAATGGGTAAGGCCGCCGCGCCGCTGTGAAAAGTTACTTGACTGCGTTGGAGTTGAACCAGCACCTCGTAAATCAAAAACCAAAAATGTTTACAATTATATATCATATCATGATCGATGCTAGCCTTCATTCAAATAATACCAAACAGTCTTAAATACCTAAACAAATATATCCAAAAAACTTTCAAACAAATTCGTGCTTTTCTAGTCCTGCGAACATATTGAATTCAGAACTACTTCTTCTAATACACTTCAGTCGTTTCTCCTTCTAGAACGAGCCTTTTCCAGGTACTCCTAAATATAAACTTCTTCAGAACCACAGCACAAAGGTTCGAGACGCGACACAGTGCATTTTATTCGCTACATTAGTCGTATACTGCAATATATCAGCGTTGCATTCAACTCGCCGCCGCTAGGGATGGGGGAAAGGCCGAAAGCCGAAATATCCGATTGTGATTCGGCTTTCAAATGAATTTGGTCTCAGGATATATTTCAGGATTGTGTATGTCAGTAATTAATTATAAGTTACGATTTTTTGTTGTGTGGTTATATGTTATGTATGTACGTACGTCAAGCAATTGAAAAAAAGCGTCAGTTTTATGTTCATCTTTGACAGTAATTCAAAAAGTCAAATAAATATTTGACTGCCCAACGCATTGGTGTAAGATATTATGTTGTGTACGCTATTTGATAAATAAAAAAATCTACCAAACAGTCTATGTGAAACTGTGTCGCCCAGTAAAATGGGTCATAGAGATTTCACGTGAAATGCACCGATAAAGTAAGTCGTTAAAGACTGCAAACCGGCCCAAACTTTACTTAAATAAGACAACAAAAGAAAAAACAAACCAAGATTCCAGACCACGAAATAAAATAATTATCTTCATAGAAATAGTCTATTTCCTAACTTAATCAATTATTCCTTCGCTACTAGGTATCAAGTAGAAAATATTTTGTTACAACATAGCCTTTAATTATTTTCATCAAAAGCCAACGGAGTTAACATAAATTTATTAAAGAAATTTGAAGCTTGCCTCCGATGTCGGGGATATTTCTCAGGAATTTATTGTTGAAAATTAGTTTTGTGTATTCTTATTGTTTGTGTTAGTGGAAAATTTTGAAATTTAGTTTTTACGCTTGATTTATTTGTTTTTAATAGTTAGCTTGGGCCTTGTCTGCTTCGCGGGACTGTAATTGAGATTCACTACACTCTCGGTGAAGTAAAGAGATGTGACAGCTAGATAATTAAAATAAATGTCATATGAATTATCAAGCGATTTAAAACGGGTTTCTTTGGTTTTCTCTAAACGAGTTATGATATATTAATGTATTGTAATATAATGCTAATGACATAACCCAAAACTATTACTAAATAATACTTATATTTATCTAGACTAAATGTTTATTTTTCACTAGTTATCAGAAGAACTCTCTACTGCTCTTTTGGCCAAATAGCATCTGGACTGTCAAAAACGTTGACAGAAAGTGCTTGAATGAATGCAGATGACAGATTTATGTCACGTGATCATTAGATAATAAAAAAACTTTTGCATTCCTTTGAGCATTTTCTATTGACGTTAACTATTGTAGATATGTTTTTTGGCCAGAGATGATACTTTGCCGATTCAGTAATTGTTAAATTCGGCCTCGGTCTTAACGTAACCGAAGCCAAAACACGGTCACATCACTACACACCGCCTTTTGTCTGCAAACCCAACCAGGCGGTGCAATCGGCGAGGTAATGTGTTTCGGTTATGTTAAGATAATTTACGATGAAGTTTTTAATGGAATTCAGAGTATTTCGAACGTTGAAAGGAATTTAAAAGATACGACGTGTGATCACATTTGAAATCTATACCAATATGAATATCTTTTTGTCAATTTGCTTCTTTTTTCGTTTACTGAAAAAGAATTGATTGTTTACCACTTCAGTTCAGCTGATGACAATTCGTTAAGACATTTTTTTTGTAGTGTGAAAAATTTTCTACTTATTACTTATCAGTTAATTGGGAAGAACCTTTCAAAGTAGAGTAAATATTTACAACTAGCTGTTGCCCGTGACTTCGTCCGAGTGGTTAGAAAATATATTATAAGTTAGGAATTTTTGAACGGAAGCCCTCGAAGATGTATATTTTTCCCCGTTTTTACCACATTTCCCATTGTATCTTCGCTTCTATTAGTTGCAGCGTGGTGTTATATAGCCTAAAACCTTCCTCGATGAATATATATATATATATATACATATTTTTTCAATTTGAACCAGTAGTTCCTGAGATTAGCGGGTTCAAACAAACAAACTCTTCAGCTTTATATATTAGTATATATAGATTAGCTTCAGAACAACGTTAAATATAATGAACCAATTATTCAATTATATCAACAAACAAAAAATTTCAAAGAAACAAAAAAAAAAAACTTAATTAAGAAATCTAAAAACTTATTTAAAACCTTCTCAAATGTTATAATTAGCGAAAGTAGTTTCAGAAACACAAGTTTGTGTTCGGAACGAATTTTTTCAGCATTTTAATTTAAACTTCGGAGAAAACTTTAGAAATACGAGAAATAGACTTTTAGTTTTCGCAAGACATTTCAATTCAGAATTTATAATTGAAAATTCTGTCGGTGTAGGTAATAAAAGATTAAATGAAGTATGCCGTGAAAGCTAATTTAATTGGTACTTATTATTCTTTTATATTGACTTCTCTACTCGTAGTAGAAATTATTTTTTCTACTGCCTTAATAAAAAAAGCGAGCATTACTGAGAGTTTTTTTTTACGCCGGCAACGGACATACATCATCTGTGACATTTCTGTCGTCACGACAGACAGACAGATCGAGCTTTAGTAAGGGACCGAGGTTTTACCTTTTAGGAGTGCTACGGACAGACAGAAAAAGCCAGCGGAGCCTTTATAATGACCCCGTTTTGAACCTTTAGCAGTGGAAACCTAAAAAATCGTCTCTACCCTAATTTAGTCTTTGCATATCCTTGTCAGTACTTTCAAAGACCCCTAAACACCCTTCTCTCCTAAACAACAGAGGAACAAAGACAAAATATACTCCGTCCTATTCTCACAACATATTTATGTGTATATAAATAACAAACACGAATAGTGTCGCCATTTTGAAGCTGAACATTGTAAACGCTCTTAATATTTCGTCATGTAAAATACGCGGCGAATTTGTTGCTTGGAGAGATAAGCGCGCCTCTTCCTGTGTGCTACCGCTGGCGGCGTGGGGTGCAGAGTAGGGGAGGATTACAGAGGTAGCGTGGTTTTGTAATAAGTAAGTGTGGATGTCATAGCACTTGTGATTATCGTGCTAGTATATATATTGTTATACTTATAATGTTGTCCGGACTGATTCCCGGCAACGGCTGTTTGAATTGCAACACTTATACACAAGATATATTGTAGGGCACAGTCATATATTTGATAGGTGAATTTTTTCTTTCAAACATTATTAGACTGCGCCGAGTGGTTGTGGTCATCACGCCAAACCCAATGGGCGCGACGTGTCGCGGGTTCTACCCCCGCGTAGGATAAGCGTTCTTTGTCTCTCTGTCAGTCTGGGTATCTTTGTGCATGTGAATTGTATGATAGTGAAACTCGATAAAATACCTATTTTGTAATTGAAATCGGAACCTTTGCTTCAGAAATAAGATTCTTTTCAGCAATAGTTGGAGACATTCAATTTGTTCTAGAATTTTCCAAACTTACTATGTAAACAACACAACGTGTACTCTCTGTTGCCACACTACTCTGTCCTCGCCTGTACTGTGTATCCAGCATGATATATCGCGTATAAAACGCAGCGCTGATTATAACGCAATTCGCTAAAGAATATGTTGGGAGACATTTTTAACTTCTAGTTTCTGTATTTTCTGGTTTAATTGTTGATGGAGCGTTTGGTCTTGTTCTGAGCTAGAAAGTTTTTGTTAGAAGTTTTTAGTTTTTAAGATGACTATTTACTTACCAGGATCATGGTATACGTATTTGGGACTGAAACTGGATCTGAAATCTACCTGATATATTTAAATATTTGTGTGTATCTGATCTGATCCTCAACATATACTATTCCGAGCGCTCTGTAAGTATCACTGTTTTTTTACCTTATACGACTCTTATAACATTAAATATCAAAATTAGTGCTGTAACAACCAGAATGACAAACAAAATAACTCGCTAATACGGTGTTGACGGAGCCCCACGTCGGGCGCCATTAGCCGGTGCATTACAAAGTTATAATCGCATGAAGAACAGACGTCCAGCGCAATATAAGCTGACGTCAGCAAATCGTCGCGAGTCTGCAAAGTTGCGAAGCCTGTAAAGTTTTATTGCATCTGCGTGATATTGAAAAGCGAGAAACATTGACTTAGATAAGTCATTGATGTTACCATTTTTAAATTATTCTAGAATCAATTTGTTTTAGTAAATAAAAGTGTCGTTTTGCATCAAGATATTGCAAGATATTATTTTTTTAAAGGAGTTGAGGACGCTGTAAATTTTTATCTTTTGGGAAATCTCCTTCGTTGTTTTTTTTCCTTTGAAATAAAAGTAATCGAAAAAACTATTCAGCAAAATCTAAACAACATTATGTATAGCAGAGCTCTTATCTTCGAATCAGCTCTATATGATGTCATAATATTGCATTGTCACGCAATATACATATGCTATTGAAATTACAGCTGAATCTGAAACCGGCAAATATAGCGAACACAATATCTAACTATACAACGTTTAGATTTTATTCAAACGATTCGATAATATGATCTCAAGTGCATATTTCAATTTATCGCAGCGGTCTGGTATAAAAGCGATATTACCGATGTCGAACTAGGTCATATGATTTAAGCCGCAACAGATGCTGGTCAGACCGAAAATATAACATTTTAATGTTTAATGTATTTAATATCTTCGAGCAATTATCTATTTAATCGTCGACTTTTTTTTTGTAAAAAGTGGTTAAGTGGTTGAATCGAGTGTAATTACTGAAGCTCTTAAATGCAAAAGAAATTATTATTTTTTTCAACAGTTTGTAAAACTCCCATTATATAAGGATCTAATTCTTCGCTGTGCAAGTCGTTTTTTATGAAAATCATATCTTTTCTTATGTAGTTAATATCACGTTAGTTCTTACGACTAAATGGTGGACAATATTTTTTAACTACTTTGCTGTCCAGCCGATAGTCGATGACTCACGGGATAGGGAAATGGTTCAGAAACAGGATAACCTTTCAGATTTTTTTACGAGGAATTCATTAGATTAGTAGACATAAATGTATGGGCATAAGGAAAGTTAATGTTAAAGCAAATTTATCTTAAAAAACAACTAAAATACATTCAACTACACATTAATAGTACTGATCCAGTTCTAGTCTTTATTCCAAAACGCTAAAGTTCATTTTCGTAACTGAATTTCCGTCATCAAACGGTCATCCCACCATAATAAATTTCAGTTTCCACCAGTTAGTTTCGAACTAAATAACTTAATAAACAGAGACAGATTACTGGCTTGTTTTCTGTAGTGAATTTACATTGCTAATTAACTGCCAACGTTTTTAATATTCTATCATGGTTCGTTTGGGCAGCGTCGGCGAATTATGTTGATGTTTTTTGTTTTATTTTTAGCTGATTTTCCCTTAGCGGTTGTTTTTGGATAGTCTTACGTTGGACGGATAGCCGAGTGGTTGAGATCACACCAAACTCACTGAACGCGACGTGTTACGGGTTCGTTCTCTGTGCCAGGCAAGCGTTTTAGTGATATTTTGATGACTACAAGTCTAAATAAACATTTGATTAAACTAATATTACAACTGCTAAAGTATGAGAGTTTATTTTTATGTGTGTGTTTGTTTGTTAACTGTTCACAAACAGAGAATTGATTCTGATGGCATTTGGAAAGGACGTAACTAACACCTTGGATTCAGTGAAGCAGTTTAATAAACAAAAAATATTATTTATTTTCTAACACTTTAATTCCGTGTATTTAAAGGGATGGAAGGACTCTTTTTGGACCTCATCATGAGAGTTTTGGACATAAAGGCTACTTTCATCGGACTTTTTAGGGGGCAATTTTATTTGCCGTTATAACCAACATCGAAGCGGGCGAGACTACATTGATAAAATTATCTCATGAAACCACTTTATACTATAAAAATGTCATAAAAACAGTTCTACAAATGGAACAAAACACTCAAAGCGAGCAAGTACACTTTGACCAAGTATTAATATCTAATGTACGTTTCTCTCTTTCTGAATAAACCGTACGTTTCAACGTAGTGTGTAACTTCCATATTTTTTCACAGAGACATCGTAAGGCAAGCGAGGCGGATGCCTGCTTATTAGAGCATTCATTTACACTTGAGGTAAAGCTTTGGTCGCATCTAACCCCTTTTGAACTCATTTGAATATGATTTTGACGTCCGAGTCTTTTACGGCCTGTTTTGTGAAGCCAGTGTTTTTGCTGTTTTAGAGTTATTTTTTAGGCAAAGGTTATGGAGAAAGGGCTTTTCGGTTGCGGAATACCGATTTCTCATTTAAAAAATCTCTGAAGTTTGAATAAGAGTATAAATCAAGTGAGCAAGCCCCTAACAAACTATTATTAATACTATTACTATTCTTTGGAGCGCTTTTTGATTAAATAACTTACAAATTTTTGGATACCAAATATTACCTATACATAAGCTGCAATTGTATCCTATATTTTACGATATGAGCTTGACAGGGACGACGATGTTGCTTTTGACACTTTGTGTATTTTTCAATTTTTAATAAAATATAAGGTTAGCCTAATATTAGTAAGTTTTAAAAATCTGTGATATACCTATCTCACCTAACCCATAATGTTATAAACGCGATAGTTTGTGTGTGTAGATGTTATACCTCGTTCACGCAAAAACCACTGAACGGATTTCGACGAAACTGGGTACACAGATAGCTTATAACCAGGTTTAAACCATAGGAGTTTTTATCCGATGTGTAAACATCATATCTGTACTTCTAATATAGGAACTGTATGTTACAAGTTGACTCCAAATCAAAGCGTCAATTAACGTTCGATAGTTTGCCCTCAAAACGTCAGTCGTGTGCGAATTACACGCCATCTAGTGACAGAGCGCTTGTTACAAGCAACATTACAAGCCCCCAGGGATGTCTGTGTATTGAAGCACTTTGTACAAGTATAGATACGATGGTGGACGGTGGATATAAGTTTAAATGGATTATTAGGTTGTGTTTTATCAATGATAGTTGTGAGATGAAAGGCCTAAAGGAGTCTTGAAGATTGCTGGAGTGTTTGTTTGTTTGTTTCACAATAGATAGTAAGTGGTATTTGACGAGAAAAACAGTAAACTTATTTTTCATTTCATTTTTAACTATTTTCATTTAATTTTCTATTGGAAAAATTAGTTGATAAAAGGATTCAAATATGGTGAAATGTTTAAATACAGATTTTTACTGTATCATCTTAATTTTTTTGAAAATGCGGCACAAAAGATCCGCGGCAATTAGGCAAATTTGAGCATTGAACACCACACTAGCTCACTGCAGGTAACATTGTTACTTTGCCTGCGCTAGGATCGAACCTGCCCTTGGTCCATACAAATCCATGCATAAAACCGCAAGACCACCACGTTATAATATCAGTGCGTAATTTTCAACTATTAAAATGACATTTTTGAAAGCCAGAAGCCTTCATTATCCATTGGTCTCGCTCAAGTTCTCCGGTAACGAGATCGCTGTATCCACTTGAGAGGCTCTCGGATACACTGTAACAAATTCTGAAACTAAGCCTTGTCTTCAAGACGTTATGTTGTTATTGTAATTGGTTTGTTATCTGCAGTTATACATATCGTAGTTGTGTCTGTTGTAGTTTGTAAGTTTAAGAGAAGTGATTTAAATGTCACAGTCAATTGCAGCAAAGATGGAATTTTACATTTAAGAAAGTCGCTGAGTGTTGGAGCCTACTACTATTATAAAGGCGAAAGTTTGTAAGTATGGATGTATGGATGTTTGTTACTCTTTCACGTAAAAACTACTGAATGGATTTGAATGAAACTTTACCACAATATAGCTTATACATCAGAATAACACATAGGCTACAATTTTTGAGGTTTCTAATGTGAGGTCGTAAAAAAACACATTTTTTGCGCTTACATTGCAAACGCTGACTGAATCCTACAAGATAGATAGAAGGCAGATAGATAGATAGAAGGCAGGTATAAATTATAACTTATATCTTCTAACCACGCGGACGAAGTCGCGGGCAACAGCTAGTAGGATAAAAAGACGTCTGATAGTTTACTATGGTGTTGGACGAAAACTGTTTTAATAGTAAGTATTTCTTTTATTTATTTATTTAGGACCTCCAACAAGGAATATACACAGTGCATACATTTAAACATAACCGAGATCTAGTTTTGTGTACTCCCTCAATTATAGGAGACCACGGCATGCATGAAAGTTAATTTGATTACTTAGCACTATGTTATATGTTAACATTATACAAATTATACAATAATTGGAGAATTAAATAATAATTTGAAGTGCTTATTGATAAAGATATAAGTGAGGAAGTTTTAACATCGGTGAAAGGTGAAATACCTTTAGATCTTAAATTTTTTCACGCGGCTTAGATTAGATTTAGCGGATTATTATACAAAAAATGCTTCAGCTTTATAATATAACTTAACTCGTGATAGCATACTGGTAAGACCTCTGTACGGCCATGTAAAAGGTCTTGAGTTTGATACAAAGGCACGCAACGACTTCGAAAATTAGGAAAAAACTGTCAAAACTACCGTTATTTGAAAGTTATTCTTCGAAAAATATTATCTAATAGATTTATATGCTCTTATTAAATTCAGCCTTTCAACGTTGAACAAATAAATATTCACTTTAAACATTGATCTCTCAATCTCCATATCTATTCACACTAAGTAACTATCGTATTTACCGCAATAGACGCTTAGGTCTATAAACCACACCATATTAGATCAGCAACATACGAAACCACATTAAACACAATTATATTACAACAGCAGTGTCACCTCAAATATCAATACCAATAGAAAAATGTATCTGAAGTACACTAACATTGTAACAAAGATGATAAAAAGATTTATTTGCATATAATATGGCATGCACTATACAGAGGATGTTACATGTCAACACAAAGTTCAGCATATTTTATCATTATTAAATGACATGCAAATATTACTGAAATCTAGTCAAATTGCATTATTTTAATGAAAATTATATTTAGGTACCTTTATATTATAATTTTATTAATATTAATATCATTATCTATTTTTTATGCTATGTACTACAATTAATGTCCTATTTTTCTTGAAAACATTATTTTAGGCCATAAAAGCATTGTGCATGGTGTTCTAGCGGAAAGAAATAATACACCATCTATGAAAATTTGTAATGTCAAATGACTTTTCATGAGATAGAGTTTGGTGGCAGACGGACGGGCAGACAGCGGAGCATTGTGTTCTGTTTTTACTCTTCGGGTAAGGAAACTTGAAAAAACTTTATTTACATTACAATATCTCTTACACACAATCAAGAGCACCATCTTTTTTGATGTCGGTTAAATCACAAAACACACTTAAAAACAAACATGTGTTCCATCAGCGTGTGTCACGTCGAAACAAACACTTTAAAATACTGCCGCTGTATCACAAACTAGGAAATTGAATATTGAGTCGCGGAGTCACGTTCGAAGATGTAGGGTGGCCATGTGATTGTTATTACAGATATTTTATTTATTTTGGAGACAATAAATAAGAAAAATATTCATTTCCCTCGAAATATGTTGGTATTTGGAATGATGTAAATAAAAAATACCGATTTGGTGAACTTTGTTCTGCCAGGCTGGTTTGTGGATCTAAATCTAGTTGCTAGGCAGGCTGCCAGTTACACGCATACAAAAACAACATCCCCAGCGGTTTAGCCGTTTAAGAGTAAAATACATACAAATTAACGACGAATGTATACAACATAAAGTAGTAGTTAGTCAAGGAATAATTTCATTATGGGATGCCTTTACGAGGCTTACTTATTTATTACGTGAAAATGCAACTAAAATCATCCGTCATTAATATTTCAATTGTTACAAAAAAAATGCTAGAAAATATAACAGGTCCAAACAATCAACTTTTAGATTTCTATATTTAATTAGCAATACAAAACAGTCTGAAATATTTGGAATATATTCCCTCATGTTCAGCAAGAAAGTCAATAAATATTTTATTTGAACCCAAAAAATGACGGTCGGAACAATTTCCATCCGTCATACAGATTTCGTACAGGATTTGTCAGCCATCTTGGTTTTAGAGCTTTTTATTTATTCTTGAGTTATGTACGCCTTATTAAATGATGGAACGGTTTACTCACGGATCGCGATCCCGCCGCGTCTGCTCATGATTAAGGACTCCGGTTGGGTCCGAAACTAGTCGGGCTACCCCGATAAATACACGTGAGTAAACCATTACATCATTTAATAATGAATCAGTCTCACGATAGTTATTATAAAAATATGTACGCCTTACCTAATTTGCAGCTTTGGTGAAAATGAAGCCTCCAAAATTTCTGCGGAAAATTTCGGAAGTCAGCAGTGAAGGTATTACAGCTTTAAAATAAAATGTATCTGGCGCTGCAAATAATATTTTTTGTTAGTAATGTTTGAAGTACGACAGTTATATTTATTAATTGAATATTTTACGAGCATATGTTTTAACCTTTATATTGTTAATTAGAAATAAAAAAGCTAAAAAAGAGAGATCTTGTGACATTAAATAATGATTAATAAAAGAACAAAAAAAATTAAAGTTATCTTAACAAAATACCAGACATTTACAAAGAAGGTTACACTGCAAATGCCTTCTCTCTTGGGAACAAAAATATAGATCTCTTATTTTAAATTCAAACTTTTTAAAGGAGCATCCTATTTTTCACAATTTTATACACACCCTAACACTATTGAAAATTGGTTGTGGTACAACGACACGACAGCCGCTTGTGGGGCTTTAAAATAAAGATATTGCTTGAATATCATTTCGGAGATAGGAGAACCAACCTCTTATGTTAATTGAAACTTTTGTCTCATGTGCTACTATCACTTGGTACTATGTTTTTACTGCACCTATCGTCTTGGCCAGAAGCTCCAAATTCCTTATGCTTGTTATTATTTGGTGACGAAACTTATTTTTATGCTTGTATGGAAATATTATAAGAAAGCTTGCTTTACCTTTAGTATATTCCATCATTATCATAGTGGAATTGAAAGCATAAGAAACACGCCAAACCAAAATTGCTTGACGTACCGCGGGTTCAATCCCCGCGTAGCACAAGCGTTTGTGCGATTCACACATGAGAATAAATATGTGTGTTTCTTCCTTTGACTGGGGACTTCTTGAATTTTATGAAACTTCTCAAGAATAAAATGAAGTTCTATCGTGTACTTAGCTAAAAAATAAACTCATGTGAATAACATACATACAAAGAAGACCTTCGTCAACATCCCTAACCTTTAGGCAGTCAAACAACAATGTTTTAAAATAAAACCTCCTTAATTCGAAGCCAAAAATCACATCTAGTTCAAAGGTCATCCAAAATAACCCTATATAAACTGAGACACAGATTGGTTGCCATGGCAACAAAGAACCTAAACGCTTCGGGCTCCAAGCAAGATACCGCGGCTTAAATAACGCAGATTGGATCATGCGCCGTGCCACTGAATATATAACGCGATAATGAATACTGGAAGTTTGGCTACATTTTAACCTACACTAAATTGTCTCTTGGGAGATTTTTAGACTAGTTTTTCGGCTTAAAAGTTTCATATTTAAAACTTTGTGGGTTTATTTTTGATTTCGCTAGGAACACATCTTTGACAGTCGTTACGGGTAGTTAGAAGCTGGAAAGTCTGACTAAGTGGTATCGTGTTGTACAGGTAACTGGGTTGACGAGGTCAGATAGGCAGTTCCTAATTATAATCACTGATACTTAGCTGCATCCCGTTAGGCTGGAAGCCCCATCATAGTTGGGAAATGGCTAATATGATGAAAATTTCACGGTTTATTAAAAAAACGATTCAAGTTCTTTTTAAACGCAGAAAATTTACTGGCATTTAAGTTACATTGTATAGGGACACTGCTGCAATTTTTGTATCATATTCACTTAAAACCTTTTTGTATATGAGGTGTTATAAGTTTCACCGATAAGCTGTTTGCTCAAACTCTGCGGCATTTTGGCGCTTAAACAGTTTTATTTTTAATAAGCGGATTATCCTTTGCTTCGATATTGTTTGTAGGTGCCACGGAGGGCACTTTTAGCAAATGTGCTATTTTTGGAAAGATGAACATTAGTAGAAAATTATTTTTCAAACTAATCGAGGCAGTACTATTAACTTTCGTAACAAATACATATGTACCATTTGAATTGTCAGTGGTTATAGGTGGAAAACGTGGAAATGAAAATTCAGAACATTTTTCCTGGATTTTCCCAACTAAATATAAGAACTATTATTGCCTTCAAGTGAAACCTTCACACCATATCTCTATGAACATGTATCGACATAACAAGCTTACGAAACAACTTAGTATTGTATCAGTGTACTGCAGGTGATCTGTACAACATAGTAGGCCAGCGACGCCGTTCCCTGGAGAAATTATATGCGACCCAGTTGTGTGTAGTGCAAGAAACATATGAATATACAGTGTGTGTTCAAACATAAAGGTAGAGGTTCAGATTATGTTTTAAGTACTGATTCTGGGTATGGAAATAAACAACAAAGTTGAGTCGGTCAATGGGACACGCGATACTGAGGGTTGCGTAGAAATCTTAGCAAATTGATTGGGGACAAAAAACAATTCATTTTTAGTAGGTATTCGTATAGAAAGACATCACTTGTGAAAATTTAACTGTCTAAACAGTATTGCTCCTTAGGTACAGAAGGATGGACAGACAGACGGCATGATGGATCGACAGCGGAGCCTCAGTAATAGGGTTTTCGACCCTTTGCGTACATAACTATAAAAAAGTATTAACCAGGCTCTATCAGTCCCAATACTGGGCACAGGCGACTTTTCGTCAAAAGAAGTTTCAACTTTTTTATAAATAGCAATACTAATCCGTCTGACATTATTGTGTGGAAAACACTCTCTATAAACTTGGTTTCGCGGTTAAAAGTAGCCAATCTTCTTTATCGCATTTCAAGCTTACTCTCAAAACAAAATTTATCAAAATCGATTCACGAGTTTAGGTGTTGGAAACAATTTTTATCCCATGTACAATTACCAAGATATGTTAGAATTTAGACTGTCTACATAGTTATACTCATATTGCGTTCAGTATATTCTGATGTTCCATTACACATAGTACATAAAACAAGTCCCAGTTCGATTCCCCTGCGATCGACGTGATATGAATATTATTGACGCGGCCCGGTTGTGATGGGATTGTAATATGTGATTGACCCCGTCACTGAACTATATCTGTTATTTATTATATACTAGTGTTTGCTCCTGGTTTTGGACGCGTCCTGGTCAAATATATAACTCAGTAACAGGCCAAGTATGAGTCGACTAAGGCTAATTCTGTAGACAAAGGAAGCGGCCAAGTACGAGTCAGCCTCAAATATGAAGGGTTCGGTAGCAGCAAAAAAAGGTAATGTAATATAGTTGTGATTTGGATTGATATTAAAATAATTGTAATTTAATAATTTCTCGGTTTATGTATATGCTTATGTTTTTTTTTTTCTAAAAATCTTATTTTGATTCACCACAGAATATACTCGTATGTTTACAGTATTCTGTTAACAAGATTCAATAGCACAGTTCTTTAGTTTTCGAAAAATAGGTTCTGTGACATATGGAAGGACTAACAGACCTGATGAATCCATGAGGGCTCCTTATTTTGCCATTGGGCCACGGAAGAGAAAATCCATTGCCTTCTTTCAAAGAACCGATACTATTACCACGAGTTAACTAAACCAATTCCCAAAAACTATGATAAAAACTTTTTCGTTATAACTTAGTAAAATAATAAACAACAACGGTGTCTCATCTCAGGTTAAATCGTTGAACTTATGATTTATGTATCAACTTGGCTAGCTAATGTGCTTGCTTCACTAAATTATGCGGTCTAGTTGGGAAATTAGTCTAGGTTAGCTTCCAGCTATTATGATAACGTTTTCTTAGCTTAACCCTGTCCAGTTTGCTCTACAAGAATTAATTTTTTTTTCTTAGAAACAATTAGTTTAATTAATTAGCCTAATTAGCTATTTTTAATTATTGTTCAGATTGATAGTTGTCGGAGGCATAATGAAAATGCTCTTGCCTATGAATAGAATCTGGAATCAGGCAATCTTTACATATTAAAAAAAAATAAGCTCTGTATCGTTCCTGAAGATTTTTTTTCTTATAAACAATTAGTTATTTTTTTAATTAGTGTTAATTATTGTTAAGATTGATAGTTGTCGGGGGCATAATGAGAATGCTCTTACCTATGAATGAAATCTGGAATCGGGCAATATATATATATATTTAAAAAAAAATAAGCTCTGTATCGTTCCTGAAATGAACTTACTTCTAAAAATGAATTTACTATATAAAGGCTCCCCACCCATGATATTGTTACGAATAGTTTTGCCTTTTTGATTTCTACTGTTGCTACAATAAAGTAGTGTTACGCCAAGAGGTCATTATATAGTTCACTAACGTACTGGGGTCATACAAACACCCACAAACATTCGCCTCTATATTAAACACAGTGACATATCTCCAAATTGACGAACTCAAAACAAAAAACAAATTAAGAAGATATGAATCAATATCCACAAACTTGCAAACTCGAATAAAATCGAATAACAAATGAGAAATGATCCAGAAATCTCGTTGCCATAAATACAAACAGATTCATTATAACATTGATTAATACCGAGATCTTGCTCGTTAAAATTAATGATATTCAAAAACTCTGTCCGTTACTGAGTTTATAATTTATTGGCAAACACTGAGGAGCGACCACCTCTTAAAGAATTGCTGTGGAAGGGAGAAATCGCTCTACGCCGTGCTACGCTGCTCTACGTAGCGCTACGAAGCTCTACGAAGCTCTACGCCGCGTAGCGCGCTGTTTCATTTCCACAATTGCTATTGTCCTCTTTAAAAGTCAGTAGTACGTGGTTTGTAAATGTAATAATAAAGCGTATTGCTTATTTTGTTGTTAGAATACAATTTGTAGCTTCTTATTACTTTGGGTGGGTAGTTTGGATTCTGTGATGTTGGAATCAAAGGTTTTGTGAAATGGAAAGTTTATGAAGTTTGTGTGTTGTAACATAAAGTTTTTGATCGTTGTATGATGGAAAATTGACTGTCTGCGACTGTCATTGTAAAATTATGATACGAAATAGATTGTTGGTTAGGTATTGGAAATTGCATAAAAAGACATAACAATAGTACTCATTTTTTTAATTTTACTTTTTTTTTATATTTGAAGTGATGTGTGAAGAAGTGGAATGACGTTTTTTTATTTATTGATTTTCGATAGATTTGGTTACGATACCACCATGAACTGAGACACAGCCTAGCCTAACCTAACCTAACAAAAGATTTTGTAATTATTGTTCTTTGATGAACCTTTTTTCTTTTTACATTTCGTTGTAACTTTAGCACTTTCTTCATTAGCAAGCCTAACTTCACTTAACAATTATGTAAATATTTCTTATGTACGAAGTTGTTAACATCTGAGTAACAAGCATATTTCATTTATCTAACTGTAAACAGACTAGGTGAACAGTTGCCAAGTTCTAACTTAACCGCGAAACTACAACACTTGACAATAACTTAATAGTAATAAGTTTGAAATGTTACGCCGCGAACACCTGGTGTCCCAGTTGGGTGACAATAGCGAAGCTATGTTTTGATACAAGTATGTAATGATAATGTTTTTCGCAATCTCTTGGGTTCAAATCTAGTCAAGGTCAAATATTTCTTATAATAATATGTTTCGTTAATTATTTACGTAATTTTGTAGAAAAATTGCAGGACTCGAACCTACGACTTCAATAGCCAACTAAACACAAAAAAAGGCTTATCCAATTTTCCTTGCGATGTTTTCTTTTACCTTTTGTCAGAAGCGTTTTAAAATAATTAGAACATAATAAAAAAGTAACAACAACTTGCTTGCCTTAGGATCAAACTTGAACCTCGTGCATAGAAATCCATAAAAATACCCAAATACGAAAAATAAAATAAAGAAAGCATGAAGCCGCTATGCTAGAATGACATCTATGGTGACCGTGCCTGATGACTACAT
This sequence comes from Trichoplusia ni, assembly GCF_003590095.1. Taxonomy (NCBI): domain Eukaryota; kingdom Metazoa; phylum Arthropoda; class Insecta; order Lepidoptera; family Noctuidae; genus Trichoplusia; species Trichoplusia ni. The sequence continues at coordinate 5,665,757 of NC_039489.1, read as the reverse complement.
CACAATAAAATATTCAATTGCAACATACAGATAACTTCTGGCCTCTCTTGACACAGCTGGCATACTGGCTAAACAAGAAAACAAATTCGTAATTTAACGCACCTAGTAGCGCAGCTTCGCACATTCCTCTCGTAGGACGCTGTTCACGAGATGTGTATCTAAGAGCTTCGTGTCGAGAATGTGGTACAACTAATTTCTATGTTGAAGTGACGCAAGTGTTGTTACTTGACTGATGAAGTTGATTGTAGAATTTGAAATTGTTTGGTGACGATGTAGTACTGGAATATGTTTGTGTGATATTGAGGCTGGCGAATTCAAATGGCGTCGCCATATATTATAATACCCCATTTATATATTTTTGATCAAAATGCATTGTGCGTCATGTAGACCAAAAAAATATAGAAAACATATTTTTAATTTAGGAGACCAATAAAAAAATTACTGAGATAAAATGCACAGAAGATGGTGGTACATATGAAAGTGGGTATGGTAGCTAACAACGTCATCTAGCGGGCTTTCCACGTACTGAATCATCTTTTTCATGCGATAAAATAAAAAATACATGTTAGATATCTTTTGATTTTTTATCTGACGGAATAATTAGATTCTTTACAGAAAATTCTGTAAGATAAACTAATGTACTTATAACCATTACAATTAAAATAACACAATAATTACCGCAAACGACAACTACTTTTCTTAAAGGAAGGGATTCTATTTTGAGGTTTCTTGCGTTTTAGGCGATTAGACATAAAAGTACCTAAGTCTTTAAAATCCAGTAAAAAGTTTGATCCAATAATGCTCCCAAAACCTATCACCACTTCCCACAAAACGCCACAAACAGATAAACTTAATTAACCCCTCAAAAAGTCACCACAAAGATTCCTTAGTCAAACGCAATGGGATTGAAGCCGTGTGACGTCAGACGGCATCATTAGTGCCACCAATACCGCTCTCCAATTAACTCTATCTGTCAATGGAAGATGGGTTTTGAAACTTCGACTTTTATGCCTGGATTTTGAGTCCTGATTGAAATAATGAGGCATCGTTAAATGAAGATTATTGTTGAACTGAATAAAATAATAATACAAATCTATATGATAATCTGAGGATGTCCTACGGCTGAGCAACTTTGCTGGCCCAACTATAGACACAATATGATTGAATGATAAACATTGATAGCTATAAAGGGGAACAATCATTGATAATACTCGTCAGTTTAGAAAGCATCTGTCCTTATGATGTTTATTATCTTGAACAATCTAAAACAAAGTTCAACATAATTATTGTGTGGTCTAAAATTTTGCAGCAACTTTTTCCTTATAAAAAACCGGAAAAACACCTGGGCCCCATAATCCGGAACAAAAAACAAAGATGGTCACCCATCTAAGGACCAACTGCGTCAAGCGTAGTTTAATTAACCTGTGATCGAAGCACTTTTGCGATTATAAGCCGCAATAAATCACCAAAATGCATGAAGGTAACAGCTATAAATAATAATAATATCAAGTATTCAGTCATACTTTGACCACGTATAAGGCTATTAGGATAATAATTTCTGAGAATATTTAAGTGACTACATTATTGGGAAATACGGACTGTTGATCCATATTCGATACTAAAATATGAGTGTATGTGTATAATTCCCGCAAGTTCATGTTTCAGCACTTATGTTAATAATGAGCTTATTTTGTTACAATAACTTTCGTGAAGTGGATCCGTAATTATTTAATTAATAATAAATATCTATCAGGACCCCGTTTAGTTTTATTTTATTTAGTTTAGATGCCGAGGAGGGGTCGCGAGTCAAATTTTAAAAGCGTGTTTCACTAATTAGCCTAGAAAGTAGCTCCTTTTGGAAGCCGAAATGTAACAAACGATACCCTGTTTCATCCAACTTTGAAAATTTGGTCCATATCTAGAGACGACTTCGATTTCCAAGTTGAGTATACAGTTATTTATGCACAGTCGATTATCCACAAGAAAGAAAACAATAGTACTTTCAGTTTTTTATTCCCAAGTAAACATTTTCCATCAATTCATCGATCCCTGAAACTTACACCACAATTTAAGGAAACTTAATTTTCGTCTACTCCTTTCGGCTGCCAAACATCCATTGTCAATTCAATAATACACACGAGAACGCAAGTCTCCATCAAATGTGGATGTATCAGCAACTCGCACCGAGTTACTTCATGACCCATTTCCTGGCATTAATTGTCATCTACAGCCTGAATGTATTGTGTTGTGGCCAGAAATAATTATGTGTGGAATTCAGCCAGACACAATATATACAAAGACAAAGGTTCAATGGATGTGGCCTGTTCTTGGAATTAAGGTGTCAATATCGTTGTTGAATGTGTGGTAAGTATTCGGTTGAAAAGGGAATTATTGTACGGAGTGATTCGATATCTGTTCTGGTGTGTATGAGAATGGAATGACAATAATATTTTTTGACGGCCCACAATAGGGATTTTTTTCATTTGATCACAACTTCTGCAGTCTTTTGACTAAAGAGTATGTGCATAATTTAAGCAGCAGCAATTATAATGTCACCCAAAAATCTTAACTTACTCATATTTGTGAGGTTCCGTACGTAGATGGTAAAAACAAATCCCTGGCACTAAGGCTACTCTTGCTGTCTCTCTCTTATTCTGTTCAAATACTTGTCACCAGTCTAGGAAGTAGGCTTCGCCGTAGGCTTTTCCATTTCCATTCGTTCAGTATCTACGTTATGAAAATGTCTGTATGTGACATCGCAAATTGTCCCCTATTCAGTTTGGAGATTACGGGCGGCGACGCGTGCCGAACTAATTTCACGAAAATTTTCACCCACTCCACTTGGCTTTCGAATAATTTGGTGAACGGTAGCGATAGCTTATGCATCACTTAGATATTGACAAGTGACGCGTTTATTGTTAGCTGTAGGTCGAAAATGTAGTTGACGTTTATTTAGAATTTCGATTTTGGAATATTGATGGAAAAGACAATGAAAATTTTGGAAATTACACTTTGGTATTTCCATTCAAATAGACTGGCTTGTTGGTCTAGTAGTAAGTGGCCTTGATTGCTGCTACATAAAACAAGCTTTGCTTAGTTTGAGGCTAGATGGCGTTGTGTGAAATATTTTGATTTTTCAGTTTTCCAATACCATTCCTTAGCGACGGGATTACAAAGTACCAGATAAAACTCGATTTGAACAGGGATCCTCTTGTTTTAATCGATACCAAGTAAGAGAAAAAGAGCGTGATAAATAAATTTTATACGTATTTAATCTGATAAAAGAGTAGAGGACACCTGCCTTGCTATTGTCCTCACACAATTCAAACTGATACGGTGAGGCATGAGACATACTTTTCACTATAAACTCAATGAAAATCACATATTATGAAGCTCCACAGCAAATTCCAACGAAATAAACAGAATTCTATATTTTAGTTCCAGAACATTTTCGAAAACTTTTCCATAGCGAGTATTTTCCCGCGGCAAACCATTTTGTTGCCAGTTATAAAACACAATACGTCATTCCAACCGACCGGCGAGAGATAAGGGCGCCACTATTTTGCTCTGACATTTTACTGAATAACTTGCACTAAACTGGCTTGTTTTTAGGTATGTTTTCGTTTTCAAACACTACTTGTGTTTCGTATGAATTTTTGTAGAGACGGGTCGGGGATGAGGTTTTTAGTGATGATGTTATGTTTCGAAACCTGGAAATTGAGCTCAACTTAGCTTTAAATCTCTTTTTGTCTGTCGCTTGCAGTGGTGGGAAGAGGAATATTTTTTGTAACTCTGCTTTTTCTCTATTCTGGTTAATGTCGTTTAAGGTTCCAAGACAATCAGCCAAAGTTCAGTGATATTTTCTGCTTTCATGGTAGCTTCTGTAAGTGTTGCAATGACGTCACATATGTTGAACTAGTCATCAAGAAAAGAATGCGGCCACGATCAACGAATTCAGTCGTCATTCTGAATTCGGATTTCCGAAAGACTCTAGTAATTCCTTTACCTTACTCTAAATAAAAACAACCAAATTTCCATCCAAGTAAAACCTTTTGTATTCAAACCGAAAAACAAAGAGATATTTTCTTCCTCATAAATGCGAAAGCGTTGAGTCCTAACATTCAAATAGACTGCAAAATATAGTTTGTGGCGTATCAAAACGAATCACAGTTCGAACTGAGAACGGAATCGTTCGATCCTACAAGACAAGCAGACGTCTAATCTACATAATGCTGACGGTGGGAGGTAGTGGATATGGTGGCGAGCGGAGCGGGAAGGTTCTTAATATTACTATTTTGTAGAGCGTTTTGATGTGTGTACGTTTCGGTGCGTTACCGTGTCAGTATAACTGTCAAAGCATTGTTGCTCTACAATCTATAACTTTCTAAATTTACGGAACAAATACATGAATATGACACTAAATAATCACAATTAGTTTTAAAAGTTATTCTTCGCGATATTTTCAAATAGTCAGTCAGTTTTGGTGAGAATCAATTTTCGTCTACAAGTACGTGTTATAAATATATGAAAGTATTTTTTTTATTATTTTTCTAAATGACGTGTGTTTCTATCATATTTTTATTTTTAAGTGGTACCGATAAGTGTGCTTAAAATTCTGGTCTTAAAAACATGATCCTTTGAATTAAAAAACTTCACATGTTGCACAGTGAGATCGTTATTGGTTTCAATAAAACATTAAGATAAGATTACTGCCGGTCCTTTATTTAAGATATCAACACTCTTGCCTTTATTTCTAAGCTCTCTTACTCATTGAAATGGTAAAAATATAGCTATTTACTTTATCTCTACCACACGCTTCTCCCTACAGCATGTCCTCACCAAAAGCCACACAGACATCCGTAATCCTCATAATGGATGAAGATTCGAATTTCGAACGTCTTCAGTTAAATTGTAACGGATTTTTCGTTCAATTATCGAATCGTTTGACATGTTGACAGTTTATTTAAAATGTACGTTAAGATAAGGATGACGTGATATTTGAATGCAAATTATTGTTCGAATTTTAAGTTTTTGAAAATGTGATAGTGATAATAGTGTCGAATGAACTTCACTACGAACAATTATTTACATCAAGTCAAAGTCAATCTGACGAAACAGCGTTGGCTGCTGTTATTACTAAAAACGCTATATCTACGCAAGGAACAATTTTTAATGAAAGTACCTAACTTGAACAAATACAATAACTTTTTGTTAGGGAAAATATAGTACGTTGTCAAAATCAATCAATTAAATAGACAAGGAATAATATAAGAGTAGAACATACAATTATATTTTCAATTTTTCAAACCCAAATTATAACAATAATTGGTCTTTCAAAAACTTCAAATCATTTGACGACTTAGTTCTTCAATACAAAACAAAAAGTAATCCCATTATTGTAATAAAATTTATTCCAAATTAGCTTTATGTTTTGTACAAATGTACCAATTTATTCGTAATCATTCAATTCTTGCGAGGAATTGGCGTTTTATCAAATTGTTTAGTCATTATTATAGAATATTGCCGTTTTCGGGCACGTGTTTGTGTTTCCTTCCAATGAATGAATTTATTCGTTTTTCTTGTAATCTTGTTGAGATTGTACTTGTGTTTGTTGTATGTGTTCAAAGATATTGTTTTGATTAAATTAATCCGTAATTAGTTGTGATATTTGATTAGGTGTTACGAGGCAGATGTTTACTGTTCTACTTGTGTATTGTTGTACATTTTATACGGAATTAAAAATATTTCCTTTTTCGGGTAATGTATCCAAAAGGTACAAACGAATTGTTATTAATAAGGCTCTATCTGTCCGTCCATCTGATTAACACTATCTATATATTAAGGTTACACATAAATTCTTACGGTAAGATGGGTGAATAATATTTTATTAGAATGCAGGAAAGCGTCAGTAAAACGAGTCAGTCTATCTAGGTGCAAATATTATATCAATATTAAAATTTTCAAACTATCGGCAACTTTTATATAAGTTGGGTAGTATCAATTTTATAAAAAATATTCTAAGTGTTTTTATTTCATCATTATATTACAAAAAGGCCAAAAGTTAGTCGCCCCCACACTGTGCCAACTATACCAGAATTTCTGTTAACTTTTATACCAATTCAAAAATCTATAAATCAAATTTCGAAACCGATATCAAAATCAACCCATATACACTAGCTCTACATAGCAACCAAAATTCAGCAAACTTACAAAATCATAAAAATAAACTGTGTACAAATACATAAATGTTTCGCTACATAAAAGTGTAAATTTAATAGAAATTTAAAATCGACTATCGTACTAAGCGTTTTGGTATTCACAGTGTAGAGGCTAGGGGGGGGGGGGAGGGAATAGGACACGAATATCGATGAGATGACAGTTTGCCTTAATATTGTAGAAATGCCTTGATTTCGGTACTGACTTTGTATATTAAGTTCTTTTTTCTTACAAATCTTTGGATATTTTTCGTGAATCTACTTATGTTTTGGTATTCCGTGCCCAATGGGTAAAAACTGATCGGCAAATAGTAAAAACTGTCCGCCCATATTTTTGTCATCAGACTAAATCTCATGAACCGTAATATATACTATTTTTTGTATGGTTGAAGTATTTCTAAACAAGAAACACAAAAAATAGAGATCGCTTTTAAGCAACACTTGTTACCGTACTTTTTATCCAAAAAATCCTTTCCAGCAAAAAGATTTGTTTCTCTTTAGCCTGTAAAGAACCTTTTGTGTCAAGTGTTCGACTCGGCCTTGACCAGTTTTTTTTATTAAATTTCTTTTATTTGAAGCCTTCAGCCTGATTTGATTTCTTTGACTAAGTTTATAACTTAGTTGGTAAGAGCGATACTTAGCTAAGTGACGGTCTAAAATTCCTATTATGTCTCTACATTCTGCTCTTAGTAAAGGCGAATACTATGACGAATACTTTTTGATATGTGTCATTAAACTAAAATATAAAATTTCTTACCGTTCTCCTCCAAAACGGCTTTACCGATTTTTACAAAAAAAATATTCAGTAGGTCTGAGAATCGGCTACTATCTATTTTTCATACCCCTAAGTGATAAGAGTTGTTCACCTTTAATTTTTGACGGATTTTTTTTTGTTGTTACTTTTTTATAATTGGGATTAAAAAATACATACAACTAGAAAAAAAAATCGGCTAAACAAAGTTTGCTGGGTCGGCTAGTTTAAGTATAATATGTCATTCTAAACTAAACAAATGGCACGACAAGCACACGCTTTCTCATACAATCGTGTCTTTCCAAGAAATGAAATTTCCTCTCTCAACCAAATTCTGAGAAGACATGTACCTGTCTTTGACATGATATGAACAGTTCAAGGTCACAATACAACGTTTATAGAACGCGACGTTGTATCAACAGCAATAAAGGGAAAGCATCTCCTTATTGCATGTGAAGACGTAACGCGGTTAGGGTGACAACCTGTATATTACGAAATGAGGTTTTATGTAAATATCCAACGTTGAATTTATAAAATTCTCCAGTCACAGTGTACGTAATTTACCTCTTAAGATGTATTTTTCTTGATTTTTAAGCAATCTTAACATCATCATTCATCATTCCCCTGCCCTTATCCCAATCATTTTATTTGGGGTCGGCGCAACATGTCATCTTCTTCCATACCTTCCTATCGGCCGTCATCTCACTAGAAACACTCTAAACAGCCATATTGTCTTTCACACAAGCAATCTAAACACCGCCAAGAAATAAATCCGCCGACAAATTAGTGATGGGTTATCCATCACTAATTTTAGACGGCTCTACCGATTTTAGTAAAACATGTCTAAGAACACTTGCAAACAATTCTCTTTAAATATGAACCAAACTAAACTGAATTGCTCAATCCGTTCTTTAGCTGTGATGCCACAGGCAGTTACACAGACAATTCAAACTTGTGACATCCCACTTTTGGCGTCGGGGTTTAAAAAGATTTCAACTCTACTAAATTGATATCCTCAGTACCAGCAACAGCAGAGTCTCCCTATACCTTTGAAGGAGGCATTGCACTTCGCTACATGAAACGAATGACCCAGAAACTGCACTCTCAATATACAACCGCGAATGTCTAGAATCAAGAATATATGTTACTTACGTACTTGGGGTGGGAACCTTTCAAGTTGCTGAGGTATAGTATAGATACGTGTGCGTAGTTTCATCACTTGTGGGTAAAATAATTGGTGCTCTAAAAGGAGGTGGTAGGATTTCGATTGACAAGTCTTAGTTGAAGGGGTGTTAAATTTGGTGGAAGTCCGACATATGCCCACGCTGTGCCCTCGACGTGGGTTGAAGTTATTGCACTTTACTCCAGGAAACAAAAAAGTACTTGGATTCATCGAAGAAAAAAGCTTATGTGACTTTGTCCGTATGTCTTGAATATTTGTAAAATTCTTTATGACACAATGAAGGGAAGGTTATACAGTACTAGCTGTTGCCTGCAGGCCAGCCCCCTAAAAATTGGAAATGATACCACGGGACTATAAAATCGGGATAAAAACTATTCTATGTTTGAATCCTGTCCCAAGTTTCGTCTAAACCCCTTCAGTGGTTTTTGCGTGAAAGAAGGACAAACATCCATTGCTTCCTACATCCATACATAAAAACGTTCGCGTTTATAATAAAATACCGTTAAACCCTGACCGGTCTCCAAAGAATATACAAGGTACTTGCCAGACGTGCTAAAAAACATATTGAGAATAATCTGTCAGAGGTAACACTACAATAAGACGTATCTTTAGCGTAATTTGAAACTTTTTTTTTCATGTATTTGGAAATATTTTTTATTATATTTACATTTAAGATAAAAATTTCTTCACGAATCAATATTAATCAATGTAACACATTCTTATTATCAAAAGATTATAAATTATGTAAACAGATAATAAATAACACATCAGCCATTAGGTGATAACGGTTATTGATAAGAAGTCGATTTAGTTTAATTTTTGTTGAGTTAGGAGTAAGACGTAAAATGGGTAAGAAAGAGAAGAAGAAAGAGACGGAAAGTGTTAAAATTAGTAAAAAGAAAGAAGTGAAAACAGAACAAAAGAGTAACAATGGTTTGCATGTAAGTTTTAGTTGTCTAATTTTATTGTTAGAATCCGCGCGACACTGGGATTAAATTCCTTAGCGCTTCTTTTTATAAAAGGTTAAATAAAGAAAATAGTAAATAATTACCCGTATCTATATGCACGATGAAGATAAATGTTTCGATATCGAACAAGTTTAAGTACAATGGCAATGATACCCCGCATACAGAAAATCAAAGAATTTAAGTGATTTTTTGATTTGTTACTAATTAACACCTAAAAAAATATTGAATTAAACATAAGTACAAGGTAAACCATTTCTGTTCAAAAATGAACATTTTGTCATTCATTAACGTGAGCATTTTTCTTTTTTAAAAGAGAACGAATTCGACTTCAATAAGATACCGTGTTCGAAAATAGCATTAGCTCATCGAAGTGTATATGTGACGTTGAAATGCATTTTTTTGTTAAAAAAGTATTAAAAATTTTATCACTTCCTTTAACATGTACTTGATCTAGCACCGGTTTATTTACATAAATATTTACCAATTGTTTCAGGTCGCATCTTTGATATCATTCTTACTACTAATTGGCCTGTCTGTACTAGCATATAGAGTTTATGATGACTTGACCCATATACCTGATCTGCCGAAACTGGACCTCAACAAAAACTGGGGTCTTAATACTTCGGAACCTAGAGATACATCTATAAGGCCGTATAGAGTTATTTTTTCTGATTCAGTAAGTATTGTTAATGAACTGTTAATAAACATAGATACGGTAAAGATGATAGATACAAAGAAATATTTTTTGACGTGTTAAATGGCAACTTTTGGTATCTTAATTTAAAAACCGATTTTGGAGAGTAAATAAGGGCACTAGTCTTCATAGTCGTAGGTGTATAGCCATTGGCTATTCAAACGATACAATTACTGAATGTTGAGGAACAAAACGCTTCTATTTGACTTACATATTCTATGTAGATGGTCATCGAAATTAACTGATATTGAATTTGGCATTTCAATATTTCGTCTTGTATTCTTCAACACCAATTAAGTTGTCGTCAATTGGAGACAGAAAATTTATCTCCTGCCATATTTATATTCTCATGTTTTACTAAGCTACCACCACCACTTGAAACATTAAAACTGTTGCAGTCGTGGAATCAACATGCTATTCTACGTCATGTTGTCCGTCGTCTCACTTTATCTACTGCAAAAAGTTACTCCAAGAAGCGAAGTTAGACATTTCCTATATCACAGTCACCACCAAATAAACAAAGAACCAATCCCATTCACCGTCTGTTGCAGATGGATTCTGAACTACGATGGCTTTTCGAAGTATACCGGCGGACCTTAAAGAAAAAGAGTTTTGAAGACACGGCATGGACTTACGGTGTGCACACTGATGCGTTTGGCAAGATATTCTCCCACTGGGTCTTTAAATATAGCTTTAGGGATAGAGAGAGGTATTTCAATAAGTTCGAACAATTTAGGACCAATGTGCAAGGATTGGATGTTCATTATGTTCATGTGAAGCCCAAAGTGGAGAAGAATGTTATGGTGAGTTGTCAAATCATTTTCTTTTCATTTGTTCCACAAAACACATTATAATCAAAGTATTACCATATTGAAGTAAAGCATTTGACCGAGACAGTTAAATTCTCACTATTTGCATACGGCAAATTTACAATTACATATTATTAAGTTTCTCAAATAGTTCCAAGAGAATAAAATAACATAACAACTCAGAACTGGTAACTTTGAACAAAAATTATGACTATATGCTCCTCAGACATTAAGAATTCGTTGCCAATTAACTATTTGATGAAAGAAAATAGGTCAGCGAGCGATATTACGATCGCTCTATAAGTGTGTAAGATCATAATATAAATCTCCTTTAGCATCCAAAATTAATTGTTGGCTTCCGAGACGCAGGCGAGAGGAAACCGTGTCCAATACTGTGCTTTGCAGTCAAAGGTACTATCTTGATGTGACAACTAAGGACTAAATAAAAGTACTGTATAAATATATGACGGATTAGGGAAAGATAAAAAAAAACAAAGCTGATTCTAAAATAAAAAAAAAAACATTATTTGTGCGTTAAATTTAGCCAAATCTTTTCCAAGAAATTCGATTCAATTTAAAACAATAGCCGTATTTAAATCACTCGCAAAAAAAAAACAACTGAACTCCACTCGAAATTCTTAATCTAAATCTTCAATATTTTAAATTCCAATTTATCCTCAAAACAATTTTGAAACAAAACAATAACGGTATTCAATACACCTTCATAAAGCTTCGATTCAATTCGAAATCCAGATTACGTTGTGATCTGGTTACACGGGCGGAATTTTTAAAGACGGTGACCGTGCCCCAAATGTTTCCTTCAATGAGAGTTAGTCGGTAGCTAACGATTTTAGTCGCTGCAATCCGTTCCGTCGAAACCTAGTTGGATTGGTACGGCTAAAACTGATTACATGTCTTTCACGTTTTGTATTTGAAAGTATTTTGCTAGTAGATATTGAAGTAGTGACTGAGAGTAGTTATAGTCTGTTTGAGGCAAAATAGTTTCAATGAAAAGGTTTATACCTGAATGCTCTAAAATGAGATAGGATCAAAGTATATAAAAAACCAATCAAGTGCGAATCGGACTCGCAAGACAGACGACGGAATGATTAAATGTTGTTATCTGGGTACGTAATATGGTTATGTATATGGTTATGAAGTTATGATTACCAAAAAGCAAAACAAAAATCTAAAATTGTTTCAGTTTTTGAAATTCTGTACATTGTGCATAGCAGGAATTTTTTCCTTAATTTTTATAATGTTGCTTAGATATACTTTATAGCCAGTTTTATTTTAACACGTAGGTTATTTAATCAAATAATTTTCTATCTTGTTCATAGGTATCAAGTACGAAAAAATATTAAGCAACACAAAATTACAATTCCTATGGAGATTGTGAATTTATAACACAGTTCTCTATACAAAATATGAATTTTCAAAAACATTCCTGCTACACTGAGTCACAAATTGGCGTGCATAGTACAGCCAACAACAAAATCAGGTTAAAAAATATTAATACGAGGCGCTTAGATACAGCTTAAACAAAAAAGCTACTGAAAGCTGGCTATACAAATATATTGTACTTGTACCTATTAAAATGAAATCGTTGTCTAAAAAAAGGCTAAAGAAAAAAAAAATCGCTTCGGTGACAAAGCTAGTTATGTGTTACGACCGTTGCTTAGCCTCAACCTTTATTTTTAGTACATTTGTTATTATAGCAAAAACAGAAAACACATCATCATCATCTACAACTTCAGTAATATTATTTTGATTCGGTCCATCGACTTCCTTTGCTGACCCTACCAATTGCTTGACTATATTTTCCCTTACTCCTAATTATTTTTCAGGTTGTTCCTTTACTCCTTTTGCATAGTTGGCCCGGGTCAGTCCTGGAGTTTTACGAAGCAATACCCTTACTGACTAAAGTGAGACCCGGGTATAACTTTGTTTTTGAAGTTATTGTTCCGAGCTTGCCCGGATTTGGATTTTCTGAGGTAATTCGTTTTTTTTATAGAATGTGTTTTGTTTTAGTCTACGGATTAGGCTGGTTAGGTCTTTTTAGTGAGAATCAACGGAACGCAAGGAAATCATCAAATGTCTTCTTACGCTTTGTGTGAAGCGAAAGGTAGTATCAGACTTTAACTGGCTAAAACTCACCCATGTTCCAACTTTTGCTCTGTTTCTACCGAGATCATGGTATTTCCCTGGTATTAAGGACACTATTTATTTATTTTATTTACACTTCTATACATTAAATGTACAATGGCGGACTTAATGCCTGAGGCATTCTCTACCAGTCAACCATAGGGTAATGCAGAAATATCAAGAGGTAGGTGTGCCTATAAATAAAGGTAAGGTAGTATATATATATCCTAATTAAACATACATAATGTGCAATATGTAGACTTACTTATTTACATACTAAGGAAAATAATACTAATACATAAGATATAGTACATACACATACTTAGATTTAAGAATTAGGACGATGAAGGTTGTAGGGACAACTCAGCTAGACTTTCCAGTAACAGTTTACGAACCCTCACTTTAAATGCCAAACGGTTGGTAGACATCCTGATTTCAGGGGGAAGAGAGTTCCAAAGTGAAACGGCTTGTACAGGGAAAGAAGAGTTGACGAAACCAGAGCTATGGGAAGGACACAGAAGAAGAAGATTATTGGAAGACCGGAGGTCGCGGCTGTGAATATCGCACAGATAACGGAAATAAGGTGATAAGTAAGCAGGGGGAGAGGGAGACGTCAAGAAAGAAAACAGAGTACAGAGAGCCCGCATCTTACGGCGCTCGCGGATGGGAAGCCAGCCAAGGGTGGTGCGATAAGCAGACAAATGGTCATACTTACGAAGATTGAAAACGAATCGAATGCAGTTATTGAGAAGTCTGTCCAGTTTATTAAGAAGATCTGCATTCAGGTCCAAATAACACACATCGCCATAGTCGATAACTGGGAAAATAAGAGTTTGCACGAGCATTACCTTAGTCTTGGACGGAAGGAAATTATTTAGCCGGTATAGAGTACGTAGTGTGCCTGTGACTTTTTGCGAGACATCAGCAACTTGTGCACGCCAACTCAGCGTTGAGTCAATCGAGAGGCCGAGATTCTTGACAGTCAAGCTGAGATCGATCACTGATCCGTCGTAGATAATCGGCGGGATGGTTGTAGCATCAAGTTTGCTGAGCATTCGCTGGCTGCCCACGATTATAGCCTGGCACTTGGTGGGGTTCACGACCAGACCAAACCCCTCCACCCAATCCCTGATACTGTCGAGGTCCCTGTTGATAGAATCCACCGCAGAAGACACAGCTTCGATGCTTGACACTAATGGCATAACTGATCTTGGTGACATCTCTACAATAGTTCTCCCAGAATAACTTATTGAAAAACTGATAACTTTGCCCTTATGAAAATACCTTGACAAATTTTATACAATGTGCCTTCAATTTTCAGGGCGCTGTCCGTCCAGGGCTCTCTCCTAATCAAATAGCAGTCATCATGAGGAACTTAATGCATCGACTCGAACATAAGCACTATTACGTCGCAGGCAACGGCATTGGCCATAACGTTGGCGCCGACTTGGCCACCATCTTCCCTGATGAAGTTCTTGGCTTCCATTCGAGTTCCCCCGTTGTACCTACGAACAGAGCATATTTGACGTGGATATTGGGCGCTATTTGGCCAACATTTGTGGCTGGTGGTGATGCTGATAAATTGTATCCTTTGGCTGATAAGATCATGTTTTATTTGGAGGAGTCTGGTTATTTGCATCTGCAAGCTACTAAGCCAGATACTATTGGTAAGGGTTATTTCAATATTGTACTTGAAATGAAATCTAACTATTAGTTCAGAAGTGTTATGGCTTTCAACTATACAATTTTCACTTTCGTAAAATGGGGTGGATGGACTGACGAGATGGTGTAATGATCTGTTCAATGATGGTTGGTGACGAACGGATAAATATTATTATTATTATTACTAGTCATAAATGTCTCTAATATGATATGTATCCTGTATCAAAATCTCAAATTCTTTTCTTAATTTTCAGGCATCGCTCTCCAAGACTCCCCAGTGGGTCTTGCCAGCTACATTTTAGATAGGATCATGATAATGACTGATCCATCGAATAAGTTTGACCCTGACGGTGGATTAGACAAATACTATTCTTACGACAAACTTCTGGATAACATCATGATGTACTACATCAGTGGAAGTATTACAACCTCTTTGAGGTTCTTCAAAGAGAACTTTGATGATTATGAAGTGGAAAATGCTTTTGCTCGGTAAGTTTCGAAGTCTACTAATTTTCTACTTGTTTTTTTTCCACTGGAATAATTGAGAACCCGAAACTGGACTACAAATAGTGTATACAGAATTTAACTATTGAAAGACGGTCTTTGTTAGAAAAAAGTTACCAAAAGTTATATTCTTCCATTTATATAGTTAGTTTATAGAACTGTAAACTAAAGATGGTTATTCTTTCTGTAGTTACAACTAAATGAAATATTATTTTATTTCCTTTTATGCGAAAGGTATTTTCAAAATCATTGTTTATAACATGACGCTTGTAGAAGTACAACTTTTCCAAAATAAATTAGTCGTATAATTTTGACGTCATCATAGAATTTTCTGCGAACTAGTTTTCTGATTTTTTTTATATTAAATTGATTCCAGGATGCCCACACCAGTTCCCACATGGGGTCTTCGTGTTAAAAACTCTTTCTCCTATAGCCCAGACTTCGTCCTTCGCTGGAAGTATCCCAACCTCGTCGGTACCACCAGTTATGACTTCGGAGGACAATTCATTGCTTTTGAACGACCTACGGAATTCGTTAACGATGTTTTTAAGGCAGTGAAAGCGTTTTTGGCATTAAAGAAATGATTCTATTACACTATTCTTTTTTTTAACATGTACTCAACCCAAGAACATCGAAGCGTTGAAGCGTGACAGCGCTATACACTGCGTAAGTATCTCTCTTCCACACCCTCAATAATATTATTTAGTTTAAGGCGTGGTGATAGGTTCAGCACTCAGAACACTGAACTTTATAGATTCTATACGAGGATGTTAAAAACAAAGACTTGACTGCACGGATAGCCGAGGGTTGGTAAGGATCACGAAGCCAAAACCATAGAGCGCGGTGTGTCGTGGGTTCGATCTCCGCGTAGGACAAGCGTTTGTGTGATCCACGAGTGCTTGTCCTATGTCTGGGTGTGTTTGTACATGTAACTTGAATAATTGTGGTACGCCCCGCGATATTAGGATTTAATGCCTTAGTTGGTCAGTCGTTTATAATAAATAAATAAAGAATCATCGAAAATGACCCACGCATATAGAATACAAGACTCCAGATCCCACTTTTGGACAAAAAACTTTGTGTCAGAGAGATGGAACACAGCATAAATATTTACTAAGGATTTCCATTACGTCACTATCCGTTTGCAGACATAAACCCGTGCTCTAAAACTAATAAATTTCATTCATTTAAATCTATGTCCAGAGCTGGGATTAGCTTAGATTAGCTTCGGCGTCAGTCGTATTTACTGCACAATACCTACATATAGCTATAATGTATAGGACTTTGTTGACCATGGGTGCCATGAAGGATTATTGATTGGATATTAAACTAAAAAATAGATTAGGTTAGACCCTTAGATTGATTAACAAAAAACTATCGGTTATGTATTTTTTCTTTTATCGCGTAAACATGAACTTGTATGACGTCACTTATCAATAACACTATTTACCGACAAGTGACGTTTTTAGCCACCACTTCAATGCGTTTCATCGCTTTAAGAATTTTATCTTGATACATTTTTATTATTCTTCATTTTTATTTTATTATTCATATAAAAAGTGAAAAAAAACAGCGTGCTATTGATTTTTTATTAATGCTACAACTCCGAATAAACAAAGCTACAAAAAAGATTCGTAGAGAAACTCAATAAAGGCTAAAATCGAAAAATACTACAGATTAAAATACGGTTACATTATTCTTCTTTTACAAAAACACTACAAGCAAGCATAATTAAAAATAAGTTCACTGAAATTGAAAGCTATTTAAAAATGTAACGAACAAAGGAAAAATAATTAAAAAGTAAGTTACCCGTCAATAAGACAATCGATATTTAAAATACGCGCCAGCTACCATGTTTTTAAAAAAGGAACAACAAAAAAAAAGTTAAAAAAAAAAATCAGGCACAGGCGAAGTTGCGGACGAACGACGGGACGCGAATAATTCGATTTAGCAACGCTGACTCGATTGAAAACGATTACAGCTAGCATCGAGTTGAAGTTGTTTATTATTTTGTTTTGCGTTGTACCGAATTCGATGATTGAAGTGTAATGAGGTTATGTTTCGAGACGCGTTTTGTTTGTGTTTTGGTATTAGGCTTTTGGTGGTTGTGTATGTGTTTACAGCCAGTGTTGTGTTTCGTATGAAGACTAAGGATGTATTTTCTAAATATTAATCGATTAGGTGGTATGATGAATACATAGAAATGTTGTAGTCCTTATTTAAAAAAATATGTGCATTCGTGGGGTAACTAAGAAACTTTTAATTAGGTATTATTTAATCTTGTCTAGCAAACTTCTATTTATGAAATTAATTAGGACATTGAAAAATTAATATTTAAATTGCTAGAAAAAACAACAGTTTAATTTTATACAATCTTTAAACTTCCCGAATTAAAGATTAAGATTATTATTGTAGTAGGTAAGAGATAAAGTATTAAAAAACCACTTCATTTCAGTTTATATTTTCCACCAAGAAAATCATTTTCTAATTTGCCTGTAAACGGAAAAGTAAAAAGGTAAAAAAAAACCATATTACAGGCAAATAAGAAGACTGCACCGGTTCTTCAGTTAAACTCGTTTCCAGCACGTTGACTATTCGCGACGGGAAACGTATAATTCTCTGCAGCTGGTTTGCAGATTACAGATATTTTTATATTTCAGTGATAATGAATGATGAGAGAGGGATTAATACTTGGAGATTTGTTTTGGGTACAGTGTGAGTATGTGTGTTGGTTGTTATTCAATGGTAATAAGTAAAAAGTGTGTTTTGTCAAGAGCAATTTTGAGCTATGCATCCTTTTTTGGGGTCCATACATAGGGTAAAAATGGAACCTTAGAACTCTATTCCCAAGGCTCGTTTTACGTCCGTCCGTTTGTCTGTCTTTCTACCTGTTTGTCTATTCGTCCCTCGTCAGGCTGTATCTCATGAACCGTTTTAGCTAACATTTAACATTTTCATAAATGACGTATTTATGTGTTCGCTATAACAATAAATAAGAAAAACCACGAATTGATATGTTAATATATATTCTTCTTTGTTTCTTTGTTTGCGAATTTAAAGTAAAATTCAATTGTAAAGCACACTACGAACGAGTGAAATTACTTCAGCAATTAAGTCGTAATTAAATGTTACGAGTATATGAAGCGAAACTTTCGCAATTCTCAAATGCCATTCGAACATCTAGAACTAAACTAAGATATGTCTGTAGCGTATAAAAGTTAAAACCGCAGAAACTCTACCGTAAAACTAGATTCTAGCCTGACTACTTTGCCGTACAGTTTCAGACGATTTTCCTTTTTTTTTTCGCAAAACCAACCCTCTCACTACTAGTAGTATGAGATCTTGAAGTATTACTATCGCTGTTGTGTAAAAGAGATGCCGCTATGTTTAGTCTAGTGCTGTCTTGCTTCCACAATATCAGCGCGTTTTAACAGCTCACGGTAGGAGTGCGGTTGCTTCGAATATTTTTTAGTTTAGTCTTTTTATATCCTTGAGTTTTGTCAAGTTTCGCTCGAGATTGTGGATTGGAATGGCGGACGATGATTTTGTATAACTGATGATACCGGTTTTTATTGTATGAAATACGTTTTTCTTTTATTTTAATGATAAGAATTGGGTTTAATTTAAAGAATTCGATATACTAGAAACCTTATTTTACGTACAATTCTCTTGACACAACGAATACATATTTGGACTAAATTTGTTGCACAGGTAGTGGATAGAATAGTTTTATCCTAATTGTATGTTTCCATGGGATCGTTTTAGATAAGTAGCCAACAGATCCGCTGCCAACAGCTAATTGATAAAATTAATTTTGCTTTTGTTGGTATCACTTAAATCACAGAGTTAAGAAATTTGGTCCGAAAATATTCAATGAATCAAAGCAAATAGTAATAACATAATTTCTTAAAGCTACATTAAAATAGGTCAAACCTCAGACTTGTCTCAATTTTTCGCATTACAAACGTAACAAAACTTTACACAGAATAAAAAGAGGCTTTATACAGTTTAAAAAAAACTAACGAATCTTCGACCACCACTTTATCCTTAAGACCTAGAAATACCAATGTGGAATCATCACAAACAGTGATTACCGCGCGGACTATGCAGAAACACACATTTACAATTCAAAAGTAGCTCCTCCCCCTCCGCGCTTTGCGGATGCAAAACAATACACTAGGGCTGTCACTTATAACATTTGTAATATTATAATTTTGCTGTAACTTTATAAGATTTATAAAAAAGTTTTTGATATGTTTTTAAGTAACAGCTTATTTAATTCTTAGACATACGTAAATGATTTCACTTTGGTACCGTAGAAGATATTGAATAGAGATTTACTATTTGCATTTTATATTGACCATTGGACAGGAATTTCATATTAAGACTTAGGTATTTACCGCATTGTACATAAAAGTTTATTTAAAGTTGCTGTAAAATGAAATACAGAAACAAAAAGAACACGCTTTGTAGGTACTGTTATTTAATTTACATATATTGCCAGTTTATTTTTAAATGATTTCTAACTGATAATTTTCAGGTTTTAATTTACATAAATTAAATCACGACATTTTTTTTTAATATAATCCCTATTCGCGAAGTTATCACTAACATTCAATTTAAACACCCAAACCTTAAACAAGTGTTCGTGGATCACACAAATCACACGTCGCGCACACTGGTAATTGGCGTTGTGATCTATGCCACTCGGCTATCAGAGTAATAATTTTCCCTCTGTGACAGCCCTAGCCACGGCTCATTTGTTTAACAAATATGTACTTCGGGACAAGACTCGCTATACCGTTCTTGTTGAAATAACAAGAAGTTTTCTCCGATTGATCGTTCGTAAATTCTTTTTTTAAAACTTTGCGTGTTTTTGTTCTGAGTTTTATGTAAAAAGTATGCAAGCCTGCGGCCTAAGAATTATAATAATGGTAGATGTTTTCATTTAATTTGATGGACCGAAGTTTTTTGTTTTCTGTTTAGGAATAGCCAAAACTTTTTTATACTTAGCCTGTAGATAATGAATCTCTTCAACATATTGAACTGATAAGCGATAGTCATTTCACGTGTCTCAAAACTTCCATTCTAGCTAGACCTCTATTTACGTTCTATTAGCTGTAGCCCACGGATTCTCCCGCTTCAAACCGAAAATGATCCCAAGGGGACATAAAAACGGGATAAAACTATTTTATGTGTTAATCCAGGTCATAAACCACCTGTGAACCCAGTTTCATCTCAATCCGTACAGTAGTTTTTGCGTGAAAGAGGAACAAACATCCATGCATAAAAAACTTTCGCGTTTATAATATTAGTAAGATTCAAATGCAATGTTATAGCCCTCATTCGGTAGCTCAACTTATTTTGGTCACGGCATCCCTCAGCTGAGACAACTCATTTGCACAGATAACTCAGTGTACCAGAGGGCCTAGCCAACAGACCCGTAGCGATCGCAAACGCCAAGAGAAACGTTACTAATTGTATGGAGATGAACGCTAAGTCACGTGGTCAAATCAATAGAATAGAAAAGTCGTAGCCAACAATACTACTTATCAAATCGTTCGAAACGATAGAATAGAAACTTAAGAGTTTGACAGATCCGATCGCTAAATCCCATACAAATTACACAA
The DNA here is from genome assembly GCF_003590095.1 of Trichoplusia ni. Taxonomy (NCBI): domain Eukaryota; kingdom Metazoa; phylum Arthropoda; class Insecta; order Lepidoptera; family Noctuidae; genus Trichoplusia; species Trichoplusia ni. The sequence continues at coordinate 5,645,196 of NC_039489.1, read as the reverse complement.
AACGGTAGCCAACCTGCAATTTGACAAGCGCTTACGAAACGTTAGGAATTGTATGGAGATAACAAAATCCGAACGCTAAGTCACGTGGTTAAATCAAACGAATAGAAAAGTCGTAGCCAAGTATGCTACTTGTCAACGCGTTTTGAACGATAGAATAGAAACTTAAGCGTTTGACAGTTCCGATCGTTACATCCTGTACAAAACGGTAGCCAAATTACAATTTTGACAAGCGTTTACGAAACGGAGTCGTAGCGTTCGATAGAAAACTAAACGATCGCCGAGACCCTAACGTTTACGACAGAAAATGGCGTCATTATACAATCAGCTGTTCGGATGTTTTTTAGTGTCTTGTTTTGTTTTGTAATATTCAGTTTTAATTGAACTATGCATTCATTTTATACATTGTGGGGCGCTCAAAATGAAGAAAGGTGACTTAAGCGGTGGTCAAGAGACCTTAATCGTCAGTGCATGCGAACGATTCAAGATATAGTATGCCAGACTGTATTTGTCAAACATTTTAGATAAAATTATGTTTAAAGAAGACCCTTTGGCTGAACTTTGGATTTAAAACATTACACGATACGTTACGACATTAACTTTGGAGATTCCGGATTTACTAAAAGAGGCGAGGTGTCTTTGTAGGTGTTGTGCTCTTAGCTACAGGATTCAAACATTATACTAGGTTTAATTAAACTTAATTAAATATAAGCATAATGTGTGTGATTATAGGTTTTATAATATCAATAAACTATGGCACCCAGCCATAGTTTATTGATATTATAAAACCTAATGTTGAAGAACATCATATAATAGGAAAGGATATCAATAATAAAATATTCTAATGGCAGATGCAACTAATCTTTATTTAAACTGAATACATTAAATTTTAATTATTCATAGTAATTAGTTCTTATTCATAATTTTCAGATTTGTGATAGTAACCATACAATAATCAATATAAATGAGAGGTTTGGTGAACCCATGCAGAACTCACATACGGTCATTTAGTAAAGTTGGGCCGTACTCATATGATGATATACTCATAACCACATCATTCTTTCATTATTATCTCTAATCACTTCTACCAATAAACAAGTGTGGTTATTAGGCATGTTTTACAATAGGAAACAAAAAGATCACCACTATAAATATGCATAAAATATATTGTTTCTTTTTAGTAAACACAATTTACTTCTTTTGATTCTGGCTGTCCGCTACGTCCCTGGCTTATGCCCTGTATCCTCGTGCCCATGCTGGGCAAGGTTTAAGGGAAGAAAATTATACCCAAAGGCATCTGCAAGCCAGGAACTGTATTTAGTGTACCCACATGTAACAAGTAACACAACCAAGGCTTGTTGTGTGGTACACAATGTAGCACTGAAAGCTGGACTAGCTATAGTAGCTATCCACTTACCACTAGACCTTGCAGTGCATGATGATGACAATAACACTTTTCCATCAGACCCTGCATCTACTTCTACTGTTGGCAACCAAACTGAATTACTGCAAGGCGGGGAGTCATGCTCAAATGATTGTTAAAAAGTATAAAGGACTTCTTCAAGTGTACATTTGTATTTATGAAATATTTATTTTAAATTTTGGACATTAAAAAAAACGTGTTACCTAATCTAATTAAATAATTAAAATAATCTAAATAACAAAAACTGTATTTTATTGGTGTTACCTTTCTTTATCTTTTTAACAACTCATAACTTATATTTTCGACAAGTCTTATTGGGTAGCGATCTGGTAAACAAAAAAGATTTTTGTAATACAAGTAATGTATTATTTAAACAATAAAAAAGCATTGCTTAATGATAACACTCATATAAAGATACATCTTTATTTGTAAGATATGCTGATCTTCCTTTACTGGTGAATAAATATATGAGGCTATATCTAAAATCTAAAAACTATAACAAAATAACAACAACAAATGAAAGTAAACATAAGAGACACACTAATAGATTTCCCATTCCAAAAATCAGTCATTGACTATAAAGAACTGAAATTGTTTAATTTAAAGAAAGTAATTAAAAAAATACTTTATATCAATGAAAGATATTAATTAAATTTTTGAAAATTATAATGAAATCTTATTCAAATACGAATCTGTCAATCTGACGTTCTTTTGACGTTCTTGAGAACGCTCACCATAGACAAAAGCGTATGTTTTTTCTACAGTTACTATAGAATAAGCGATTCTCTTCGTCGTGTTAAGATGGCTAGCTACTTATTCTATTCTACAGTTTCAAACGCTGTGGCGTAAACTTTTGTAGAAAGAAACTATACGAAACGTTTGTACTTTGTACTTAGCTAGTGTTAACAAAAGAAAATGGCGTCATTCTTCAATCAGCTGTGAGGATTCTGTTACCTGTTTTGCTTTATTTTGTATCATTTTTTATTATTCAGTTTCATTTGAATAATGCATTCTCTCAATATGTTGTGGTGCGCTCAAAACGAAGAAAGATGGCTTAAAAAGCAGGAAAGAGACTTTAATCATCAGTGCGTCGGCACGATCGAAGTTATACCGGATAGTATATTTGTGCAACACTTCAGATTAAATAAATCTACGTTTCGGTCTCTTTGTCAAGAACTACGAGTAAAAACTTCCTTGAGGGGTTCTCAGGAAATTTCTCTAACAGTTAAGGTAATTCATAAAGAAATTTTGCAATGAATAGACTTACAAACTTAGCCGGTATGAACCTAATTTATTCAAATATAACGGTTGTGTCTTTGTAGGTGTTGTGCGCTCTTACCTTTTTGGCGACAGGCTCCTATCAAAGGACTTTTGGTGTTACCCAGCATGTAGCCCAACGAACAGCTAGCCGATGCATCAGACAAGTCGTTGATGCGTTAAACCACCCTGCTATCATGGCGAGATGGATAGTATTTCCGAGAACTCAGCAAGAAAGAGGTTTAATTAAACAAGAGAAAGTATGGAACAAAATGTTTTCACTCATTTAAGTGTTCCTATTCTTATGATAAGAAAATATTTTTGTTCTTTCAGGTTTCAAAGAAGGTTTGGCTTGCCTGGAGTAATTGGGTGCATAGATTGCACTCATATTGCTATAGTAAAACCTAATCAGGAAGAACATCTTTTTTATAATAGGAAGGGACATCATTCCTTAAATGTTCAAATGTTCGAATGCAATTCAACGTGGCAATGCTGCCAGCCTTTTGGGCACACTCCCAGCCGGCAGCGATGCCGATGAATTTTTTGATGCTTTGATTTAATAAATTTAATTATTTTTTTATTTTTTGTTTTTTAACTTGTAAATATTTTACTCTGTAAAATTGTAAATATTATGAATAAACTAATATAACAGCTTGTTAAACAATAATAAACAAGAAAAAAAAAATGGTAGAATATATAAACTTATAAACTTTTCTTAAACTGTATTGAATTGTAATAATTGAGTATTTGAATCTTTTTTTCTCTTTGAAAATTGGAACAATCATGTAGGTAGGTATAAGTTTTATGGAAAAACATTTTTTTTCGCAATATTTGAAAAGTTGTATCAAAATGAAAAAAATAACTTTTATCCACTACCAAAGACGCGCTGACAACTCCCGAACAAATCCGAGCGAGTGTGACCGGTGACGTCACACTGTTATTGTCAAGCTACATCTAATTACTATAATATATCTCTATGTTACTATAGCATAATATATTGTATCATGTATAATTTTATAAATTTTTAATCGCTCAAATTCAGAAAAAAAACATTCTTTACGTTTTTTCACTTTAAACAATTATTAATAAAATTAATTCAGTTTAAAAATGTATTTTTTTTTCCACAACTCCAATTATAGCATATTTTTCGTAAACATATTCTTCACTTTCACATTATAATAGTAAAATGAACTTGTAGCATACTTTTTTACTCCGTACAAAACTCAAACTGCAATATTCTTATACATTCAAATAAGTTTCACCCGCTTACTAACAATTTTATTACGAACTAACGTCACAAACCTGCCTGACGTTCATTTGACGTTTTTGAAAACGCTGACCATAGACAAAAAATTAAGTTTTTTCTACATTGATTATAGAATAAGCGATCGTCTTCGCCAATGTAATTTGGCTAGCTACTTATTCTATTCTATCGTTTCAAACGCCGTGGCGTTAACGTTTGTAGAAATCTATTCTATACGAAAGGCATGCATGTTGGCTAGGCCCTCTGAGAGGGCCTAGCCAACAGACCCGTAGCGATCGCAAACGCCAAGAGAAACGTTACTAATTGTATGGAGATGAACGCTAAGTCACGTGGTCAAATCAATAGAATAGAAAAGTCGTAGCCAACAATACTACTTATCAAATCGTTCGAAACGATAGAATAGAAACTTAAGAGTTTGACAGATCCGATCGCTAAATCCCATACAAATTACACAAAACGGTAGCCAACCTGCAATTTGACAAGCGCTTACGAAACGTTAGGAATTGTATGGAGATAACAAAATCCGAACGCTAAGTCACGTGGTTAAATCAAACGAATAGAAAAGTCGTAGCCAAGTATGCTACTTGTCAACGCGTTTTGAACGATAGAATAGAAACTTAAGCGTTTGACAGTTCCGATCGTTACATCCTGTACAAAACGGTAGCCAAATTACAATTTTGACAAGCGTTTACGAAACGGAGTCGTAGCGTTCGATAGAAAACTAAACGATCGCCGAGACCCTAACGTTTACGACAGAAAATGGCGTCATTATACAATCAGCTGTTCGGATGTTTTTTAGTGTCTTGTTTTGTTTTGTAATATTCAGTTTTAATTGAACTATGCATTCATTTTATACATTGTGGGGCGCTCAAAATGAAGAAAGGTGACTTAAGCGGTGGTCAAGAGACCTTAATCGTCAGTGCATGCGAACGATTCAAGATATAGTATGCCAGACTGTATTTGTCAAACATTTTAGATAAAATTATGTTTAAAGAAGACCCTTTGGCTGAACTTTGGATTTAAAACATTACACGATACGTTACGACATTAACTTTGGAGATTCCGGATTTACTAAAAGAGGCGAGGTGTCTTTGTAGGTGTTGTGCTCTTAGCTACAGGATTCAAACATTATACTAGGTTTAATTAAACTTAATTAAATATAAGCATAATGTGTGTGATTATAGGTTTTATAATATCAATAAACTATGGCACCCAGCCATAGTTTATTGATATTATAAAACCTAATGTTGAAGAACATCATATAATAGGAAAGGATATCAATAATAAAATATTCTAATGGCAGATGCAACTAATCTTTATTTAAACTGAATACATTAAATTTTAATTATTCATAGTAATTAGTTCTTATTCATAATTTTCAGATTTGTGATAGTAACCATACAATAATCAATATAAATGAGAGGTTTGGTGAACCCATGCAGAACTCACATACGGTCATTTAGTAAAGTTGGGCCGTACTCATATGATGATATACTCATAACCACATCATTCTTTCATTATTATCTCTAATCACTTCTACCAATAAACAAGTGTGGTTATTAGGCATGTTTTACAATAGGAAACAAAAAGATCACCACTATAAATATGCATAAAATATATTGTTTCTTTTTAGTAAACACAATTTACTTCTTTTGATTCTGGCTGTCCGCTACGTCCCTGGCTTATGCCCTGTATCCTCGTGCCCATGCTGGGCAAGGTTTAAGGGAAGAAAATTATACCCAAAGGCATCTGCAAGCCAGGAACTGTATTTAGTGTACCCACATGTAACAAGTAACACAACCAAGGCTTGTTGTGTGGTACACAATGTAGCACTGAAAGCTGGACTAGCTATAGTAGCTATCCACTTACCACTAGACCTTGCAGTGCATGATGATGACAATAACACTTTTCCATCAGACCCTGCATCTACTTCTACTGTTGGCAACCAAACTGAATTACTGCAAGGCGGGGAGTCATGCTCAAATGATTGTTAAAAAGTATAAAGGACTTCTTCAAGTGTACATTTGTATTTATGAAATATTTATTTTAAATTTTGGACATTAAAAAAAACGTGTTACCTAATCTAATTAAATAATTAAAATAATCTAAATAACAAAAACTGTATTTTATTGGTGTTACCTTTCTTTATCTTTTTAACAACTCATAACTTATATTTTCGACAAGTCTTATTGGGTAGCGATCTGGTAAACAAAAAAGATTTTTGTAATACAAGTAATGTATTATTTAAACAATAAAAAAGCATTGCTTAATGATAACACTCATATAAAGATACATCTTTATTTGTAAGATATGCTGATCTTCCTTTACTGGTGAATAAATATATGAGGCTATATCTAAAATCTAAAAACTATAACAAAATAACAACAACAAATGAAAGTAAACATAAGAGACACACTAATAGATTTCCCATTCCAAAAATCAGTCATTGACTATAAAGAACTGAAATTGTTTAATTTAAAGAAAGTAATTAAAAAAATACTTTATATCAATGAAAGATATTAATTAAATTTTTGAAAATTATAATGAAATCTTATTCAAATACGAATCTGTCAATCTGACGTTCTTTTGACGTTCTTGAGAACGCTCACCATAGACAAAAGCGTATGTTTTTTCTACAGTTACTATAGAATAAGCGATTCTCTTCGTCGTGTTAAGATGGCTAGCTACTTATTCTATTCTACAGTTTCAAACGCTGTGGCGTAAACTTTTGTAGAAAGAAACTATACGAAACGTTTGTACTTTGTACTTAGCTAGTGTTAACAAAAGAAAATGGCGTCATTCTTCAATCAGCTGTGAGGATTCTGTTACCTGTTTTGCTTTATTTTGTATCATTTTTTATTATTCAGTTTCATTTGAATAATGCATTCTCTCAATATGTTGTGGTGCGCTCAAAACGAAGAAAGATGGCTTAAAAAGCAGGAAAGAGACTTTAATCATCAGTGCGTCGGCACGATCGAAGTTATACCGGATAGTATATTTGTGCAACACTTCAGATTAAATAAATCTACGTTTCGGTCTCTTTGTCAAGAACTACGAGTAAAAACTTCCTTGAGGGGTTCTCAGGAAATTTCTCTAACAGTTAAGGTAATTCATAAAGAAATTTTGCAATGAATAGACTTACAAACTTAGCCGGTATGAACCTAATTTATTCAAATATAACGGTTGTGTCTTTGTAGGTGTTGTGCGCTCTTACCTTTTTGGCGACAGGCTCCTATCAAAGGACTTTTGGTGTTACCCAGCATGTAGCCCAACGAACAGCTAGCCGATGCATCAGACAAGTCGTTGATGCGTTAAACCACCCTGCTATCATGGCGAGATGGATAGTATTTCCGAGAACTCAGCAAGAAAGAGGTTTAATTAAACAAGAGAAAGTATGGAACAAAATGTTTTCACTCATTTAAGTGTTCCTATTCTTATGATAAGAAAATATTTTTGTTCTTTCAGGTTTCAAAGAAGGTTTGGCTTGCCTGGAGTAATTGGGTGCATAGATTGCACTCATATTGCTATAGTAAAACCTAATCAGGAAGAACATCTTTTTTATAATAGGAAGGGACATCATTCCTTAAATGTTCAAATGTTCGAATGCAATTCAACGTGGCAATGCTGCCAGCCTTTTGGGCACACTCCCAGCCGGCAGCGATGCCGATGAATTTTTTGATGCTTTGATTTAATAAATTTAATTATTTTTTTATTTTTTGTTTTTTAACTTGTAAATATTTTACTCTGTAAAATTGTAAATATTATGAATAAACTAATATAACAGCTTGTTAAACAATAATAAACAAGAAAAAAAAAATGGTAGAATATATAAACTTATAAACTTTTCTTAAACTGTATTGAATTGTAATAATTGAGTATTTGAATCTTTTTTTCTCTTTGAAAATTGGAACAATCATGTAGGTAGGTATAAGTTTTATGGAAAAACATTTTTTTTCGCAATATTTGAAAAGTTGTATCAAAATGAAAAAAATAACTTTTATCCACTACCAAAGACGCGCTGACAACTCCCGAACAAATCCGAGCGAGTGTGACCGGTGACGTCACACTGTTATTGTCAAGCTACATCTAATTACTATAATATATCTCTATGTTACTATAGCATAATATATTGTATCATGTATAATTTTATAAATTTTTAATCGCTCAAATTCAGAAAAAAAACATTCTTTACGTTTTTTCACTTTAAACAATTATTAATAAAATTAATTCAGTTTAAAAATGTATTTTTTTTTCCACAACTCCAATTATAGCATATTTTTCGTAAACATATTCTTCACTTTCACATTATAATAGTAAAATGAACTTGTAGCATACTTTTTTACTCCGTACAAAACTCAAACTGCAATATTCTTATACATTCAAATAAGTTTCACCCGCTTACTAACAATTTTATTACGAACTAACGTCACAAACCTGCCTGACGTTCATTTGACGTTTTTGAAAACGCTGACCATAGACAAAAAATTAAGTTTTTTCTACATTGATTATAGAATAAGCGATCGTCTTCGCCAATGTAATTTGGCTAGCTACTTATTCTATTCTATCGTTTCAAACGCCGTGGCGTTAACGTTTGTAGAAATCTATTCTATACGAAAGGCATGCATGTTGGCTAGGCCCTCAGTATGTTAACAACTCTGTTGCATTCTCATAATCCAATGGGACAGCCATTCGGTGCGGATGAAGAGACCAGACATGAATGTAGATGCAAGAATTTATGCGGTTACCTTTTCACGAAAGGGGCCAATTTAATTTCTTTCTCTGGTCTATAGTAACTGATGTATACCATGATACGGCATGTAAGTTCCCTATTTTATTATTGTCCTCGTCATGATAAATAACAGAAATTAAAAATCTTAGAAGTTTTGAAGTATCTATTCATTATTAGATGTTGTCAAATTATCTGAAATATTGAGAATCTGATCCGGTTACGTATCAAATGGGTAAAAACGGAACCCCAATTAATGAAGCTCCGTCGTGTTCGTCTGACTGTCTGTAAGTCTGTAGCATCAAAACACCCAGATATACATTTGAATGGTGATAGTTTTTTTTCATTCTCTTTCTTTAAAATGGTTTTCATCCTGTCCTGAATCCTGATAGTTGCGAGTCTGTACCTGTTTTGTTTTCTACATCTGTCATTTTTTCAACAGCACTCTGATAACGCATAAACTTAATGACAGCAACATGCATCTAAATATCGATTTCAAAACTTCATCACCCATTCTCTAAATTTAAATAAACCTAGCTCCGTACAAAAATGATACTGTAATCCGTCTGGGCCGAGTTCTTTAGCGGCTACAATTTTACTTAGATTCTTTTTTAATGGATATGTAATGGCCCAATCTTTTGCCTTCGTTAAAAGCTTTTCTGTGTATCGAGAAGTTTTGCAGCTTATGAGATTAGGAAATTATTACATTTTGTATTTATTGTTGTACCTTAAAGTCTTCAATTATAACCTAAGCTACTCTAATACTAATTTTCCTTTTTTTAACACAAAAAACTTATCTAACTACTGAAGTGATATTCTTTAAATCGTTATCGTTCATATAAAATTTTCAAATACCTAAACATTTACACTGTTTTTACTAGACTATTGGCGGTAGCTGATTAATCTTCATAATTCTTATCCTGTCTTACCATACTCTTCGTAAACTGTCTTCCACCATCGCAGCCGAGTTCCCGTTGAAAAATGAATACGAATTAATTCGGGAAAATTAAAATTTCTTAACGTTCTCCTCTTTTTTAGATTATGTTTAGCCTTTTCAATAAGGGCTTTAGGTTTATAAATGCGTTCAGTACCTCTACCATGAGTTGCCATCGAAAACGTCAATGACGTTACTACAGTCGATAGCGTATAAACGCGGTTCGAATAGTTTACAATCGGACTCATACCATGAGTTTAAAAAACCTTGACGCGCTCGCTATCGAGAGCTCGATTGTTATTGTAGTATTCGTGTTGTCATACTTGTCATGTTGTCGAACGTTCCTAACTTCACGTCTAATGTAGTTGTTTCTTTCTCACGTTGCTTAAAAGACAGAGTAAGATATATATTCCCGAAAAAGCTTCAAATCTACATTAATAATTTCATGCAGGACTACGGTAAACTCGATCGAAACCTTATATGAATAACAAAACATAAAAAAATATTGATTTTGAGTCGACAACATATATCCGCAGATTTCGGATTATGGAGAATTTCGTTAATTTCCGATGGCAAAAAACAAACCGCTCAAGTCGCCATCTTTGCCGTTGAAGTTTCGCAAAGTGTTTTTTTTTTTTAATTATGCGGTTGATGTAGATATACGAATTCTCTCTCACTCTTTTGATATCACAAATAGATGGACACTTTTCTTATTGCTCTTTTGGGTTTTAGTAATATTTCATTATGAAATTGAAAGCGGTGTCGTGGGTACCTAGGAATGGTTATGTGGCGCAACTTTGGGGAGTAGGTACCTATGTCTTGCGATTGATCGCGATAGTTTTGTTGGATTGTTTCATATACCGATAAACTGTGCATCTATTGAAACTAATATTATGAATGCGAAAATTTCTCTGTCTGTCTCGCTTTCAAGCCAATCCTACTGAACCGATTGTATTGAATTTAAGAGATAGCCTAATGGAATCGGGGACCACCGAACGCTATAAACTGAAGTCCACGTGGACGGAGTCCTGGGCTACAGCTAGTGTTTGAATAATCCTAATAATTTTAAACTTCATAGAGCATAAAATATTCAGTATATTTTAATATAATGTAATATTACTTAATGAACTATTAGTTGGGGTGGAGCCCTCTGTGAACGCTGACTTATTTCCAGCGTTTCCTTAATAATGAATTTATGTGTGTATGTTTCATTGTAAAAAAGTGACAGTGTGTATTCAATGTAAATTGACTTTTAACTAGTGCAACTTGATTTTAAATACTCTCTTGCCGACATGATTCTCACAAGAAATACTCAAAACTAAACAATTACTATAAACCGAATACCGTTTCACACCTTGTTTAGCAAGTGAGTTACTTAACTACAATCGTAATGGTATTTGTCGATACCATCTGTCAAATTTGTGACTCATGGTACCGTTTTCTTAGAGAAACCACCGCAAAACGTTACGCGCTCGCTACTCGCTGTCGAAGACGTTTTGAATGTTTCGATAGGTTTTATTTGTCAACTCATACTACCGATTTTAGTTTGTCAAGTGACCGCTAGGGGCGCTGTACATTTTGTCATAGATATTTTTTACGCAGACGCTAGCGAGCCCGGTCGCTCAAAACTCATGGTAGAGGTACTGATTGTGTTTTGTCTTGCGGTTTAAGCTGTCATTACTGTTTCAAACTGGCTTCAGTTTATTTATATATACAGCAAAGGTTAATGATGACCGTAGTCTTTTTTTCCTCTTTTCAGTAACTATGTTTGAGAAGGTTTTATTCTTACCGGATTTGCTGATTGCCGTATTTTAGATGGAGTTACTACGCACATTTTAAAACTTAAAAATACTTGTAATTTAAATTAAGTGATGTAGAATATTAACCCCGGCCGAGAAAACATCCTTTAAAAGATTTTGGAGGTTTTTGTGATCAAGGTACAGATTTGACAATGAATGAATATATAACTTTCCAAGCTTTGACAAAATACACCGACCGCTTGCACCCCCGGGGACGTGGATGTGTCCGAGGATTTCCTGGCATAACACATAATTGTTCTCAAAAATGATTAGTCTAGAACGAACAGCACCCTACTTAAACACATAATGCACCACAAAAAATATCATATTCAAATATATCCTTCTTTGAAAGCATGAACAGCTTAGTGCTATAGGTCACAAAAAGTATAAAAAAATGCGTTGTGTGATTATCACTTGTTTTAAATCAAAACCCATACTTGCAATCTCAATGCAGTCATGTAGAATATTATTCATCTCATCCAACATTAATACGCAGAAATATCTATCGATGTGTGTGAACTCAAAACAACACTTAAGTCTTGCGCGGAGGGCTCATGAATAATCTGTATAATTCGCATCGCTTAATGACGAGCCGTCGTAATTCACCGAGATATAGCCGCGTAGCGTGTTCCCGTTGCTGCAGGCTGGTTAGATGCAGATGTAAATGGAAAATGGGTATTTCATATCATCATATCATATCATATCATCATCATATTTTGGGGCTAAAGTGAATCCTGGTATGGAAATTCAATTTACAGTCCAAAATAGACGGCTTTGTTTTGTAGTAGGATACGAAAGGTTGAACTAAAAATAAATATTATTAATAAAAAATATAATTAAATAAAAGAGTGAAAAATTGGGTAAATATTCAATATTCAATATTCGAGACTTACCTACCAAAACTATTTGCATTTTTGTTGCTTTTTGTACTCTTGTTACAAAAACGAGAACAGACGTGTCCGTCTTTAGAAGGGACTGGGCGATTTGAATGTAGTTTGTTTTGAATAAAAGAAGATAATATGTTTGATAATAATTATTAAAAACCTGCGGGGGATGAAAGTTTTTCACTCGTGGGGTTTTCACTTAGTTTTTACTTACTCATGTTAAGGGTAGCCTTACGGGCATTTTTATATGTTTCTTTCATCACATTTTCTACACAAAAAATAATATATCCTCCAAACATCAGCATCAAATCAATCCACCTTACCGCGAGTAAACCCCAAGCCATGACACCGGCGCATTACATATTCGATGTCGTTCAATATTAATGCCAATGCTCCAATATGTAAATTGATTGATAAACGGATATTACAATGTGTTCTGTAAGCAAAACTGACTTAAAATCATGTTGAGTATCTGATCCCTATTAATTATGGAGCGGGAAAAATATCACGAAGCTTTAAGGGGTAAAAATTTTGTTATGAATATATGTGCTAATTGTGATAGCTTTTGTGTACAGATGATTTTGAAAATGTACTTTAAAGTTCGCAAAATGTTTACTTCGGTTGATAGTGAGCGTGGTGATGATTCGGTTTTTAAATAACTCGTCACTCGTCGTGTTTGTAAAAAATTTCGCCAGAAAATTTAATGAAATTATGACACAAAAAAATTACAGGTATTCGTTACGCGTCGCCTGACTAGTTGCACAAATTAGAGGTAAGATATTAGTATGTATTTAGTTTACAAGTGTCTAACCGGAACGAAATGTCTTTGTTTACAAGAAAATAATGTGTCTATGTGGTTGTACGCAGACAGTACGGCTTCTTGTCACTATAAGAGATGAAGATATACCCAATCAATCTCATTTGTCAGATTATTAATATGATCTCCAAGATACAGGGCAAATGAAAAACTACACCGAAAATCATTCAAGTATGTTAACACTAGATAACCAACCAGTCCTAAGGTAATATTGACGATCTGCCTTTTGCATTTTCCCTGTGAATTCACCTACCATTGACAGATACTCGTACATTTCTAAGAAAACCCAGCCTACTAATGAACTGTGTGACGAGATGAGGTGGGTACTAATCAGCTTGCTTTCACGTGGATAGAGCTCATTAGCACTGGATTGAATTAGGAGAGTCACACACGTTTCGAGGTCTGGTGTTGATGTTACATGTCAGCAGTTTCATGACTGAAACTATGCTTAGGTTAGTGATAGTATAAAAGGTAAGTGATGCTCCAAAATGTCTGTCTCTACATTTTGTTTGACAAAGAAAAGGATAGCGTTAAGCTAAAGGCGATGTTATGTCATACTTCCTACTTTTTTACTGGTTCAGTTAATATTTTTTAATCGACTTTCAAAAGGAAGAGTTTCTTGATTCGGCCGATTTGGTTTTGGTTTTTGGTATGTATGTATTTCGATTACGCCGAGACGTCTAGTCCCATTTTTTTGGGTTTTCTATTCAATGAGGAATTTTTAACTTTTTACTGGCATAAATATTTTAGATGACTGTATACGCAGAAAAATACAAGAAAATCTGACCAATTAATATGGTTCTCGTACTAAAACAATTGCCTTCATGATTATACCAAACATTTGTATGCATGTTGTAGGCTTACTTAACGAATGGTACACACAACTGCGTCCGAACTCACCATTTGACATTTCAATTGGTTTAGTGTCGTAACTTGGTTAAATTTAAACTTAAATACCTGAGGGTCTACTACCACGACGATCAAAGTAATATTATTGTCGTTGTCGAAGCGTGACAGCACTACAAACGTAGAGCGCCATCTCTCTTTAACACCCTCAAAAATATTACTTTACGGCGTGCTAGTTGGCCATACAGGAGATTCTAGGTTAAATATTTACAAATATTGATTGAATTATGTTTATTGAAAATAAACTAAAGCACACATTAAACTAAACGAAAATTTGAGACAACACTATTGGCAAAAACATATTTTTAATTTTCATTCAAACAGGCCGTTTTCCAGACACCTTTAAAACGTTACAATAATGTCTCTAGTTGCACGGTTCCAAAGTGTCATTCTTATGATGAAGAACCGCCAAGAAACTCCATAACAAAAACACAAACATAACAAAAGAAGCTCATGAAAGCACAAAATAAGTAATCAAAAAAAGACAACACTACATTATAACTTATCCCAAAAACCAACAAAAACTTCGACCAATCAATTTGATACGCAAACGCAAAACCCAACTACGACCATTGAATCGACATTTGTATAAAACTCCAGAAGTTTCCATACGTTACTCTGGGAATAGATCCAGACATTTGGATCTGGAACCTTTTATCTGGATTGAATGGCTAACGGTATTTGATAACTCTTTTTACGTCGCCGCTTTCAAATCCCAGCCCTACTTAAATTGATTTACTTTGTTTGCACATTTTTCTGTTATATCTTTGCGTTTTTATTCAGGTTTTGAGAAGGATCCGTTTACTTTGATTAAAATAATGTAGTTTTTTGTATTAGTTAGTGGTAGGTTCTTAAAAATATTGGAAGATCGGTTACTCGGTTTTAACAGTATGTAAAAGTTTCGTACTCAAAAGTTAAAAACAGTACGGGATTGCTCAGTCCCCGTTGTCTGTCCATCCGTCCGTCATCAGGCTGTATCTCATGAACCGTGACAGCTAGTCGGTTATTTTTTTTTCACAAATTAATGATTTATTCACATTCCCGCTATAACAACAAATACTAAACATTTTTTTCCTGACACTTGATAAGTCGTTACGTGTTTATAATCAAACTATTATTGACGACCTCCGTGGTCGAGTGGCGGACGCACCGGTCTCAAGGTGTCGCTAGCTCTGAGGTCCCGGGTTCGATCACAAATTCACAAAAAAAATCACATTTCTACATTGTCTCGGGTCTGGGTGTTTTTGGTACCTTCGTTGTATCTGAATTCCATAACACAAGTGCTGTAGCAACTTACTTTGGGTTCAGAACAATGTATGTGATGTTGTCCGCATTATTATTCATTATTCAACTCGAACGTTTTACTTGCTAGTCATGCATTCTTATACACACTTCACTATGACAAATCCAATTATAAATGAAATTTCAATAACCAAGGCACTGTGGAAATCACAAAAAACTATTTCCTTTTTCCTCCTACCAGCCAAAATCAACACGAACTTTTCTTAATTAAAAACTAAGGAACTAATATCAATCAAAATAATTAAACCGAAGTTAACTAGTCAAGCGAAGTTTCGATTGGCTTTAAATCTCAAGAAATTAGGGCAAACAGCTTCGGTCTACCACACAAGTTTCGTATCGAAGTGCTTTAGTTTGTACGTGAGTATATAACTAAGAGTAGGGGTGTACAAATGTATTTGCATTTCTGAGTCGAGATTTTCAGGTTGAGGTTTGATTACCTTTTTGGTATAAAGGGGAAGACTTGTGGTCTAATGACTGCACTGCAACTTAAATGTAAGGTCGTAAGTAACTGCAAGTAAGTACAGACTAGATTATTATTTAAAGGCTCCGTAGTCAATTTAGCTGAAGAATTTTCATTAAACACTTTGTCTTCTTTAGCCTATTAGTATTGTACCCTCACTTTAATTGGACCGATTTTTTCACCTACTTACGATGGTACCTAGATTCACGAATTCGATTAAAATTCTAGGTCTATTCTTGACTACAACGAGTATATTGCACACAAAACGATACGCTTTAAAAGACTCGGAGTAAAATCTCTTTATTGTATAAGTCAAAATTCCGTATGTTCGCAAAATCTGTGTTTGGACGGAAGCCAAATACTTATCTGTTGCATTTATTGGCAGTAATTTGTTTCAAGTTGGAATGAATAATTTATCCACGCTTATAGAGCTGAAGAGTTCTTCATTATCTGCATGTAGTAATTCCAGGAACTGTGGGTTCAAAAAGCTATTGGTTTCAATGCAAGACCAAAGCTTCAACTACCTGGACTGAAAATAATGTTAATGCAGTTCTGTAAGTGTAATAGCGTATTATCATGCGTAGAGCCATGTTTCTCTTACAAAATTATATTATATTTTACATATAGCTTTAAGAAGTCGTGCTCCACAAGTAGTGCAATTACAGCCATCATCTTAAAGTTTTGAAAGTGCCTGGAAAACGGCCTACCTGAAATAAAAACTTTTGATATATTCTCCCTGTCGCAATTGTGTCATCGTACATAAGAATAGTATGTAGCTTTAACATGTGAACTGAGCTATGCCAAGTGGTTAAGGTCATCGAGCCAAAGTGTTGCGAGACGTCACGGGTTTGATCCACGAATGCTTATCTTTAGTCTGGGTTTCTCGTGCATGTGACTTGAATGTTTGTGAAACCCCTGCGGCACAAAAATTTAATTACCTAATGCAGGAGTCTTTTTAACAAGCTTATCGTAAAATTTTACTCGGAGTAACATTTTTTTCTGAATTTTTAGGGTATTCTTTAGATATTGCACTACAAGCTTGAGAATAATTTTAATCTTAAAAAATACATTCCCCTTTATTCCATAAAAACAAAAACAAAACAAAAGATAAATTCTTTATTTAAAACTACAGCGCGCACATAAACAACAATTGTACATGCACAAAGATGATTTAATTAAAGCAAAGGTTCGAAGTATGAACAAAAGTAAACCCGTTATAGAATAATAAAAGAAGATATACAAAAACAGTCTTCTTGTATATTTGTAGCGACGGCAACAACACTTGAATCCCTAATAAACCGACTAATTAACGAGGTGCATTCATACTGCTTTGACAGGGTGGCAATGATTGAGGGAAATTCGGGATTAGTCCTGAAAGTTGGTGTCGAGTATTCGAAAATTATAGTTTTTCTGTAATTT
This sequence comes from Trichoplusia ni, assembly GCF_003590095.1. Taxonomy (NCBI): domain Eukaryota; kingdom Metazoa; phylum Arthropoda; class Insecta; order Lepidoptera; family Noctuidae; genus Trichoplusia; species Trichoplusia ni. The sequence continues at coordinate 5,628,008 of NC_039489.1, read as the reverse complement.
AATGACACTTAATGACAGAATGCGAATGTAATAAATGCGCGTTAGAAATATTTAAACGATTTTTCTTTTGATTTTTACTTTACATTTTTGTATGCAATACAATTTCTCAAATGAATTCGGAATCGGAGAAAAAGCGACTAAGAATCAATTATAATTTTATTAATTAAGTGCGTTTGAAAAATAGTGGTTTCAAAACGACGAATTGCGTCTGTTTTTTCAACTAACATTGCTTACCAGACCGTAAAAAACTAATATGCGATAGAATACATGTAGAAATGTAGAATATATGTAGACAGACGATAGAATCCATGTTATATCATCATTAAAACCTCAGTCCAGGTACAATCTTGTATTTTTAGTTTTACATTAGAGTTAAGTCTGTTTAACATCGGCACTTCATATGCAACCTACAATACAACCCGAGTGTGCAATTAGCGTGTACTTGTTGACAGATTATGAAAGTCATCCGTCTCGTTTCCTCACACGATTCTAGGCATGTTAGAGGGAGACAGGCATATTGTTAAAGGATGCGTCATTGCACGTCTATAGGTTACAAACTCGTGCAGCGGACGAAGTTAGAGTTTTCTTTTGATCACGTTTATAAATAGTCTATTTTGCTGGTCTTGAAAATAAATCTGTATTTTCTGTTTTATTTATTTTTTACCTAGGCAGCTGTTTTATTAACCGCAGACAGAAATTCTAAACACAACCTACATAATATTCATTACATAGTTAGCTATCTGGAAAACTATTTTTTTTAAAGTGCCTTATCAATAGTAATCCCAGAAATTCAGTCCAAAAATAAACCTGTTTTTTAAGGCAAGGCCCTTGCTTTAAAAGCCCCAACAAACAAAAAAATGTCAAAGCGATATGGATAAGAAAAAAACTTTGTTAAAAAACATTGAGTATCTGACAAAAAAAACGGTCATCAGCTATTAAAAAATATACGGAACAATTTCAATTAATTTAAGGAATAGACGAAATTAATTTCTTTAACTAAAATTCTTTCGCTCATCGGCCGGACGCTTTATGAAAAACATGACGAAGTCAGTTTAAAAACCTTGTATATAAATAATCAATTAATAGTTGCTATTTGTTTATAAGTTGCGAGTTCACTTTCCTCTGTATCTAGTTGGAAGTCGGAGCTATTCAATAGTTCTCCCGGGAGAGGATTTTGTTCGAGACCCTTCAGTTATTAAGTTTTTGGATGTGGCAGTTTTTGTTGTTTTAAAATGTAACATTTTTTTTTATATTAGTACGTAAACCTACTGTACATTTCATAGAAACATAGCATTGATGAAATATGTTAAAAAACGTGGAGGACTTGCGTACAATCCGAAACCGTTGAACCGATAAAAAAAAGGATATATGAACCTTCATAAACGCGCAGGCGTAGTCGTGCACATCACCTACTCGTAGTATTGTTTTTAAATGATGCAACGATTTATTCAAATTGCGGGCTGGATAAACTATTCCAAGTTTCGGACCAAACCGAAGACCTTAATCATGAACTGACACGGCAGCGGGGTTTGAGCTTATTATACACGTGAGTACATCATTCAATAACAAATCATCTTCACAAAGGCTACTATAAACGAACTAGTATAATATGATATGCCGTATCCATTTCAATTCATACATACGTCTCCTCAGGGTCTTACAAACTCAAATCTTGTACTGGCAACAAATCGAATAAGCGGCAGGCGTCTCATCCGAATACAGAGATGCTCCAATGCGAATTCAATTCCGATTTAAAAGCGAACTACCCTCTCTCGTAGTAGTTAGATTCGTGGTTAATAAGAACTAAGTTTGGTTTTATGCATAGGTTTAGTTTTCGTCGTGTTATCATTTTTGGTAGTGTACATTTTGGACATCTTTTCATTAAATTATTAAATGATGCAATGGTTTACTCACGCGTATTTATCGGGATTGGCAAACTAGTTTTGGACTTTCAGATTTCTTAATCGACGGTCGTGATTTTAATCTTTTTATTTTTAGTTTGCTCTAGTTTAGCTGATAGTGATTTTCCCGAAACTCGAGAAAAATGTTTCCAGGGTACGTGAATTTTTGATTCCATTACAATTTTTGGGAGGAAAATGCCGATTTTTTCCCTTAAATTGGATTTTTAGTATTCATTCTCGCGGAATGGCTGGCAAAACATTTGGTTTGGTAAAAATATTTTTGTCCTGCGTAAAGTATGTTGGCTTTTTCAGTGAACTCGAAATATACTGAATTCAGTTAAAAATCAGCGTTTTATACGGTTTTCAATGTTTGCTACACAACAAAAACTACCAATATATTATACAAAAAAAAACCTTCACCAAATACTCCACAAAATAGGTACAGAAAAACTCTACATTTGGCAGACAAATCTATAAAATATCGAGTACTATCAAATATATGAAATGGAGAGACTGCTATACGCCTTACTCGCATCTAGAAAAACAGGAATAATTTAAGACATGCAAAACCTTCAAAACTGACAATAACAGCTAAAGTAATACAAAACTGTTTCACTAATACACTTTTAAAAACAATTGAAAGAAAACTGAATCGCAAAAGTTTTCCAAACAGGGTTAACGCGTTCGATCCTGTTTCAGAACTCTTTAAAGTTGTGGTTGGAAGTTAAGCTGACGAGTTCGTTCGGGGAAAAATATCAATATACTTTGTAATTTGTTTCTACTTGTAGCATGGGGCGTGGCAGATTGTTGAATGTAGAGTAGAGTGTGTTCAGAAACGGAAATAGAAACATCTAGGGTACAGAGAATGAATAATAACTACCTAATAGTTTGTGCTCATTTATCTCTTAACTCTAGTCCAATTTAGAGAGTCTTTAATAAATTTCCTCTATTAGTTTATGCTCTTCAAAAAACAGCAAAAATAGGTTTTCTTTATCCGGAGTTTCCACACTTTTTTACTTGAAACGTCATTCGTTCTAATGAACAGGCGATGTTTCATGCAATACCTGCGATTTCCACAATATCACACATAGATTTTAATCGCATTTAAATTGTTCAAAGGGAGTGCAGACCTCGCAAATACATTTCTTTCATCTTCCGAACTCCAGCTTTCAATGACGACATTCGTAGGGTGACAGCGTGATTTTCCGTCTCTTTTCCTCTTGCGTCCCTTTGTGTTTGTCATCTCACCTCACGTACACTGTCACACGTGACTCTAGGTGTAAATCTAGTGATTCGCGACAAGTTTTTGTGAAGTTGCTTTCAGATGTATTTTTGTTCGGATTTTTTTCAAGTCGAAATGAAGGGTAGTTTTCAGAGGTTCGATTTTCGTGTAGCTGTATTATAATAGTATATAAGTGTATAGGTTATAGGTTACACACAAAACAGCGAAAAAAAAAGAATAAAAGGGTATTTTGATAAAAGCAGTAGGTGTCTTATAGCGAAAGATTCTTATTTAATTATTGTGTTCGACTGAAAAACAATATCTTCCCAATAAAAAAAACCATCTTACTGCATAGGCAACTGAAATTCCACACAGTTTATATAGAAGCCAGTAGCTAAAGACGACAGTTTTTTTCACTACTAAGTCCAAAAAAGCATTCAAAGACTGTGATCCGAAGAAATCCTACCATTTTATAACTCTTCCACTGCCTCAAATACTTTTAAAGTAACTTACAATCATCCATCGCTCTCCAAAACCTTCTACAAAAATTTCGCAGCCATCTATAAGTAATTACTTAGAAGGATTTCCGACTACAAGTCCTGTCTATGTACCGTTTGTCAAAGCGAATGATCCAATATAAGGTAACCGCAGGAACAACAAAAGCCATTGTCTCATCCATGATACCTCTTAATGCATCAACGTTTGGAGTCCATTCGGGAAATTAAGGTGCGGCTTTTGATACTGCAGTTAAAATCTGGAGAAATATATTTAATTTGTTTGATGAGGAGTAACCATTCAGAAATATCAGAGCTTTTGGGTAGGGTCGGTACATATATCTTCCTAGCCTTTTCCCAGCTATGTTGGGGTCGGATCCACCTAAAAACCAGTTTTTTACAAAGAGCAACTGCCTATGTGACCTCCTCAACCCAGTTACCTGGGCAACACGATACCCCTCAGTTAGACTGGTTGTTAGGATTTTGTTAAACCATGGATATATTTTGACACAATCTATTGAAAATCGACGGCACGGATATTCGGTACGGCAAACCCACTTCAAGCCACTTGTCATGGATTTGATCAGTCTTTATAATAAGTATTTGTGTGATTCATGTATATTTTTTTCTGAACATGTCTTGTCTTGGGCGTGCAAGTTGAATTTTTGTGAAAACCCTCGCGATACAATATGGTTCATTATTTAGAGCAGGAATCGGTTTCTTTAGATTTCTAAATAATTATTACGGTTTCATCATCATCATCATCCACAGCCTTTATCCTCCCATTGCTGGGCGTAGGCCTCCCTTTCTCGTGCCAATGCTATGTTCCTGTATTAGCCTCATCCAGACTCGACCCGAGACCTTTATGATGTCATCGACATATATTTCACCCGGACGACCAGTTTAAAGTTTAGTAGACTATTATTACTTTAATTTAAATTCGAGTTGAAGTCAAGTTAGCAATATTTTTATTATTAAAATCCGTTGATAAAACAAATAATATTTTGAAATGTCTCTCTAACATGGCGAACGTACTGTAAAGCTTACCGCTAAGGGGGTTGAATGAATGACTGAATGAACCAACGAACGCAGTAAGAGCTATATTGTGTAAGGGATGAAACTTGGACTCGCAAACAAATAGCTATTGTTTTGGACCCCTCTTGTACGGCTAATAGCTGAGTGCTAAGAAAAATAGTATGAAAATGACCGTATTTAAAAATGGTTTTGTTGTTAAGGAAAATGTTGTGAGATTTTTTTTAATTATTAAAATTTTCTTTTTATGGACACTGTTTACTAGGGATTCAGTTTAGTATGACCGTTTAGTTTATTGTTCAAGATATTTCGGTTAATGCTGGTATTAGTAAAGTTTGATATAATTTCCCTAAATTTTCAAAGAATAAATAATCTTGCATGTTATTATGCTGTTGAGCATACCCTTATATTTTTTTACTTACTTACTTTAAAACGCTTTTTAGTAGAATTTTAATAGATTCTTTTAGTAGAATGTTGATGCATGCATGAGTGTGATCTAAATTAAATTGTATGTTTTGTTTGCAAAAAAAAGTGATAAGTCAACAATAGGAATCGTCAGGGCTATAACAATAGATTTGTCTGTTGACCTAGTAATTAATATTAATTGTAACATAAGACGATAACGAATCAACGTGATGATCATTCTACGAGTACATGATCATGAAGATTATGATGATGATGACTCGAAAAAAAATCAAAAGACTAAAATTCCATCAACATAACTTGTATTTAGTATGGCTCTATAAAACCGAACTTTCCTAGTTACGGCAAAACTTTACCCATATCCTCATAATTATGTCCGAGTTATAAAAGCTTAAAGGGTCATGTTATCTCCCCTGAATAACAACCCCCGGTGGTGTACAAACAACGTAATTATCCTTAATTAATTAATTAAGGTGTTGGCATTTATAAAATTTAATTTCGAAGTACTTATTATTGTTGGTATCGGATAATTAAACCATGATTTTTTAATAAAGATGTTTTAATGAAATGTAATGTGTTTCTGATGGGTTAATGACTTGCAAATCGTTTTGTCTTTTTGATGCTATTGAAAGACAAGGGACAACGGATTTCTAATTCACCAATTTTTCGTAGCCGTTTTTCCCATCGACGACCTATTGCCGGGTTAAGATATCCTTACTAAGCTTCCATCTCACTCTGCCCACAACTATATGCCAAGGTAAAAAAATACTTTTTTACGACGATGACACCAAGTATAATTTATAAGTATGTGTTTGTAAAACCTCTAAAGACTTCTTAAAAAACGACTAAATAACTCTTGAGAAATTACATGTAAACCTATGTACGCATCTGTAAATGTCTAAAACAGACCTTTGTCATAAAGCGAAGCTCGGGGTCTACTGCCGCCTCTTCTAAAAGTAATTTTCTTGCAATTGTTTCCTTTCCACAGCTTACTATCATAGCAATGAAAACTAACTTATCGTTAATACCAACAAGAGTTGAGGTATCATAATGCATTGTATACTTAGCGTACGTGGGAGGAGTTAGGCTCTACCTTAATAGCTCTATACAAACCGAGAAAACTTTCCAAACATAGTAACGAAAACGACAAGATATTCCTCTTAAATGCGAAGACTTGCTAAAACTACGGGTAGCTTACAACCTTTAGTTTCACCTTAAGTAAATTTCAACCCTAATGTGCAACAATCAGGGTTGAAATTCGTATGTTAAGCAAACAATCATAAATGGTTACAGTCGGCCTCAGAATGCTGCCAGTCCGTCCCACTTAGTGCAAATCGCACACAATTTAGGGAAAAAGGATCTTTTGTCTTTGCCATGTTCTGTTCCCTTTAAATTGTTAGTTTATAGCGGTAAAGTAGTTTAATGGGAATTTATGCTTTAAGTCATGTTGAATAAGAGGCCAATTATAACGAAATTCAAATCGTTTGTCACTTGTTTCTTGTTATTCGGGATCGGGGAAATGAGTTCTTTCTTGCATTTGTCATTTAAATGTTGAATTCATTCCCTTTTGCTCTGGTATGTTATTTACAATCGGTGCGTTCAGCCAGAGTTCAAATTTGTAATTGGTGATGAAAATATTTAGGTGAAATGCGGTAGCAAAATGATTTGAAAAGTTATGTAAATTAAAATAAATTTTGGAAAATTTACAATGAATTCAGGCCATTTACAAATCGCGTATAATGAAATTGGATTGATGAACATATTTTACAATCTATTAAGAAAGTGTAAGTTGGTACAGTACTTAATTTCCAAACCAAAGCAAACATACATACCTCCAAAAAAATCAATCAAACATCAGTTTTTTCGTAACAACACAAAACATCAATACCAAATTCACCTGACTACGAGAATACAGGGAAACCCGGTTGCATTTTCCAATAACACCGCCGTTAGACCAACTTCAGACAGTTGAAAACGGCCAGATAAGTCATGACAGGCATCAAAGTGAGGCATTATCTTTGTGTCCGATGGAAACTGTGCTTAGGGATGGTCGGTTACCAGAACTATGGATTTTAGATATCGATTTTGTGCTTGATTGATGTTTTAGCTTGCAGTTGGATATTAACCTCATTAGAATAAATACATGACGTAAATCTATACTTCTATTACTAATATATAAAGCTGAAGAGTTTGTTTGTTTGTTTGAACGCGCTAATCTCAGGAACTACTGGTTCAAATTAAAAAAAAAAATTGTATTAATAGACCATTCATCGAGGAAGGTTTTAGGCTAATAGGAGCGAAGATGCAATGGAAAATGTGAAAAAAACAGGGCAGGTATAAATCATAACTTATAATTATCTTCTAACCACGGGGACGTAGTCGCGGGCAACAGCTAGTTAACAATACATGACGTAAATTGTTGACTAAACATGCATGTGCCGAGATACGTTCGGAATTTGTTATTTGATATCTCCTAGATTAAGAACTTATTTGTATATGAAACTATTCTTCTTTTTAATAAGCCCATCAACAATCATCATCACTAGAATCTTGTATCAAACCGTTGCATAGAACAAACATCCTGTTTTTAGCAATGCTTATTATTTTGACACTTGTTTTCCAACAATTGACCGAAGTTCTGAGGAACAAATAATATAAAAAAGAAACAGATGAAATGATAACCTCTTTGTTAACTCGGTTGAAAATAACCACCGTTTATAAATAAATTGCGATAAAATTATGTTTACAAACTAACACAAATAGGTCGACATAAATTGAATTTTAGCCACAGAAAGCTTTAATAAAGGCATTAACAAATTTTGTTTCAATTCAAACACATAATATTTGAATACAAAACAATTGAAATTGTTGCACCCGAATCTACAAAATGGCGAACCATTAATTTTCAATTTGCACTTCAGTGGTACACGGATGTCGGACTTCCAGAAGTGACATTTAAAAGTGGGTCAACTAATCAGTGTAGTAGGCTTGTGGTCTTGTTTGGCAGTAACTTGTGATTGGAAAAAATCACCCTTATTGCCATGGATTTTAGGTCACTCATCTTTTTGTGAACTTTTTGATACTTTCCCCAATGAAGGAGGTTTTGTTTCTGAGGTTGCAAATAATATAATGTTTGGTTTGGATCAAAATCAAAAACGTATTTACATTTTAAAGTGTCATGTATTTGATCGCACAAATCTTTTTTTTTATTTCATGCACTTTGTAATTTATCTAGGCGTGATCTATTATTGACGCAAAGCTAAACAAAAACTGTGTATATAAAGAAGGATCTTCATTCAATCAGTACACTTTACTAGAAAATTTTCAATTTTTTTTTTATTTAATTTAAAATAATTACGAAAAATCTACAAAAAAACGCTCAGTTCAACTTATTTTATGAACCATTTCCCAAACAGTCATCGAGTTTTCTAATGAAGTGCCTTGCATGTGAGTGTACCACCCACCGACCCATTTATATTTTGTTGTGCTTCCTACCATATTATTATGCTCACCATGACTCAGTTCCCAGTATAACTCCGCTTGCAAGGTAAACTTAAAGCCAAACCTAGCTTCGGGGTGATAATAAACGATCTATATGAGGTGAATTTTTACGGACTACAAACTCTTTCCACCGCCCATTCGAATTTAAACCTTATGTGTTTCACTTAAGGTTGATTAGAGAAGTGGGGAAGTGTAGTTGCATTTTCCCGTGACAATATTTGGATGAAGGATATTTAGGTAGGATTTTTTGCGGTTGCTGATAGCAATGTGTACGTGATTTTTTCGATATCGTTACTAATGGAGACTAAATCTGTAAACGTTTTAATATTTTTCGCAAAATTTTAATTTAGTTTGGGTATAACTGAACCTGGTTTTGATCGTTATTACTTTAATTTCTTATTCCCCAGCGTGGGTACTACTGAATTCTATAGGCTTGGTGTTATTGTATATAATTCAAGGATGACCATAAATGTGATAGTTGGTCCCTTGATTCAGCTCCAAGAATCAATTGCGGAATGAATATTCGGTTAATCATTATTTGGGTTTCCTAATATTCCGGGCCAGCAGAAAAGATACATTTTTACATCAAAAAAATGTCTCATTCATTCACCTATACTATAGTCTATACTGTTCTAAGATCACTACTATTCCACAAGACTTACTCTGATATTCCAAACTTCTCTCTACAATCGATTCTCTTCTATCGATTCAACATCGATGTTTAATCGAAATAACTGTAATCGTCATAATTTGTCGCGAATCGGGAATTTTGGGTAAATAGGCGAGTGCGTACGAGCATTGCTGGCCCAGTAATTCGATGTTAAATTGCGACAATTTATCGCGATTCGTATTAGAGGTGTATTGAAAATGGTGATTTATTCCGTCATACTGTTAGTGGCTTTGCTAATTGTGGTTTTAGTGGGGTGACTCATTCAGGCAGTTGTGGTTTTTGTAGTTACATAGAGCTCATGTTTAGGGACCCGTTTTTGTGTTTGAATAAGGTAGGGTAAAGTATCTTTTTCATGAAACTACATCTGTGTTAACGTTAGGATTTTCAAAATATCGACTCTTTAACGAATTGCTTCACTGAGTTTGGTAGGATTTATTTTAGAAAAGACATGACTCTTCTATCTTCTAGTAGCTACAAAAAAAAAACTGCGTGACTTCATTCCTAATACAATTTTCATTGAAATATATTTAAACCCCCTAAACAGAAAAAAGGTTAACTTCCTTTTTCTCATTTCTTTTGTTGGAATTTATACCAAATTTAAATGTACCATGTACCTTTATAACCACACAATAAGTAAATAATTCTAGAACAAAAAATCTACCAATGATAGAAAAAAACATCTGATTATGAAACAAACAGTTATAGGTACAGAGGCAGTTTAGTCTAACATAAATTCTGTATCCCATCCTCCCAGGATGCTATACAGGTGTTTACATTGCACTGGTGCTCATCTTGTGTAGGCGATGTTTACATTACAAGACATAATTGCAAGCCAGATGCTGCAATTAATATGTTCGTTACGCCGTGTTTATAAGTAGTATTTGTTATGGTAATGTCACTTTATGAGCACTAATAGCTTATAGTTTATTTAAAGGCATATAAGTGTTAATGTAAACCTTATTTAAAATGATCATCGTCTCTACTAAGTAGCACTTTTTGAAGGTTATATTACATTGGGCATAACCCAGACCCGCCGATTCTTCACTGCGTTCTAAGTGCCTTTGTTGCGAGATAAGAAAAAAATTTCTTCTTCTCAAAAGTCTTTCCAAAAATTTTACCTGCAATATGCAATTTTTGTCCTCATCCAGATTCATCCCGAGACCTTAATTACATTCTCGACCCATCTGGCTCCCAATATCGATAGTATAACATCACATGTAGAGAAAGGCGTCCCAAATGGCAGGCTACTAATCGCAATTTTCAGTTCTCCTCCTCGCTCCTTACAGATATCATCGCCCCGCCTACATAGCTACAGGGCGCCCTACACTACATTATTGTACAAAATAATAATATGAAAGTCCATACAATGAAGGCTTATCGTATGATAGTGTAGTTACATTGTTAAAAAAATATTTAAGAGTATTTCTATTTGCATGTTAAGCACATTAATAAGCAAATTTTATAACTATGCGCTCTAACCCAATCTGATCAAGCTATATGCCGTAGAAAGATATGCGTCGACAAATTTTAGAACAGCTGTGGATTTGAAGTAGCTCACTACATTGCGTAGGTCTTGCTTCTGCAACTGCAATCCATCCTTCTTTTAAATGTAGAACTGAATGGCACCGGCCATGTTACCGTCCTACGTCAAACTCATAAAAACAGTTGAAATGCTTTTCAATTTATTGACGTTTCAACAACAGAGTATTTACTTATTATTGACGCAATGACACGGTTGTCAAAGTGTACTATTATTTTACTCTTTTTATGTAACACAATACTGTGATCATTAGCACAACAATGAATTAACGCCATATAACTTTATGATATGTTTTGTTTGTTGCTTTTGTAAACGTTACGACTCAATTTACATATATTTTTTTGGGTTCTGTAATATATGAATACCGGTAGCGATAATATCTAAATTGCAAAAGTCAGATGATAGCGATATCTCTGACCATTTTTTTCTAGTCGTTAATTTTATTAGTATGTTTGGTTGATCAAAACAGCCGATGCAGATTTATTATGATACTTTTTGCTTGTGATTTTATAGTTAAGAACGGTTCTAAATGTTCCTTTAATGATTCAATTCAGTCTTGCGTTTAACTAAATTCAAGCAGTTTCAAAATGGAATGGAATAATCAGCGTTTTAAAATTAAAGATTTAGTGAAACATATGATAATAAATTGTAAAAGAGACTAAAAATGTCCCACCGCCGTTCATAGGCGTCTACGCATTTACGCAATATTTGGTGTTGATCAATATCGAATACTAGCTGTTGCCCGCGACTTCGTCCCCGTGGGTAGAAGATATAAGCTATGATTTATACCTGCCCTGTTTTTTTCACATTTTCCATTGTATCTTCGCTCCTATTAGTCGCAACGTAATGGTTTATAGCCTAAAGCCTTCCTCGATTAATGGTCTATTCAACACAAAGAATTTTTCAATTTGGACCAATAGTTCCTGAGATTAGCGCGTTCAAACAAACAAACAAACTCTTCAGTTTTATATATTAGTATAGAGTATAGATATATTAAAAGAATCCAGTTGATCATTCTTAAACTATGATAAATTCAAAGTTTAAGGATCTCTAAAGTCGTTTTTATATTGTAATACAAATAGCTTTCTTTCAAGTGTTTAAACAAGTGAAAAAAAATTAAATAGCTCTATAAACGTCTTGTTTGTGTATATTTAATAAGGAATGCAAGTAAAAAGTACAATTACTCAAACATTTACTTTATTAACTCTCTCCATTAAGATAGTTAGGTGCAATATAATAACTTTAAAATATTTCAAAAAGTCGACAAAAAATATTAGAAATTATTTTACATATTTTTTTCCGTAAAATGACTTTCGTAGTCTTTCTCTAGTGAAAACAAATTTAATACTTGGTTTTATTAGTATTTAATTCATAAAATTCCGTTTTCCTTGTATGAATAAGTAGGTATATTATCTAAGTATCTATAAAGTTAAGTGTTATATGACTGTAGTCAATGTTATTAAATTTTAAATCGAATATTATAATTAATTTCATAACGTCCGTTCAAAACAATGATGTGAGGTGATAATGATATATCTTCTAACGTGAATTGTTACAACAATAAACGATGGCGGTTTCACCGTTACTTAAACAGGTAATTTTGTTTATTTTTTAATGACAATTTGCGTGTGTAGTGTTCTAAAAAAGTGATTATCGCAAAATTGTATTATGGGATTCGATTGAGATACTTCAAGAACTTTTATTTGTATACATAGAGTTACATGTGTGAAAAATCTCGGATGAAAATTTTCTTATTTTTTATGTACTCAACTGAACCCATGCTTTGCAAAGGTCTCCTTAAAATTGTTCTACCATTCTCTCTCCTAAAGCACACTTACGCGTGTTCAAATCATCTCTCCGTCACTACCTAGGCTGACCATGGCGGCACCGTCCAACCACAATAATATTCCATTCACAACATTGGAACTCAAAACAACATGGCTTGCAGCAAAGATGACGGTCACGTTGGTGACGTCATAACTAGTAAATTTCATCATCATTCATCACCGGCCTAGCCTTTTCGCAAATGTTAAGGTCGGCTTCTAGTCTAACCGGCTTTAGCTAAGCAAAAAAAAAAAATTGTAAGTTTATAATGTCATTTTCAGGTGTATGTGCTCATAGCACCACTTCTGTCTGCCGTATCACTGGGAAGTACGTTGGGATATCCTGGTGTGTTGTTGCTGCATTTAATGTCTGATGACAGTGACATAAAGACTGACTACGAGACTCTTTCGTGGATTGGTAAGGATTGACATTTTGTTAATTATTTTTACCAAAGGCTTTAATAAAAAAGTGGTAGTTTTGGTATTACACTAAGTTTGAAAATATGCCAAGGGAGCTTGCAAGCGGATTCATAATAATTCGTCCAGGAATATGAACTATGAACAAAAATAAAAAAGATTTTAGATATTTTATTTCGCGGTTCCAAAATGTGAATCCTATGCAGAAGCATCGGGTAGAGAACCCTTAATCCTGCTTAAACCAGTTACTTTCCTGGTTATTCATATTTTTCTCGTATAATGAAGTATTCTTTAACACTTTTTGTTGACATCTTATGTCATTAAGGGAATGATTTATTCCAGCGTCAATGCACGGAGTCGCCGGCTTAGCAAGTACTCTGATGCCATCGGTCATGCAGTACAAAGGAAGAAAATTCACATTCATCGGCAGTTCTCTACTATTAGCCATTGGATGGTTCCTAGCATTCATAGCAATGGACATCTACACTATAATAGTATCGTCTGTTGTTCTCGGGTTAAGTTCAAATTGTGCAGCTATCATCAACCTAGTAACAGTCAGTGAAATGCTGTCTCCAAGATACAGATCATTATGTCTAACATTGCTAAGTGTTCATCAAACTATTGGGATGGTCTTAGTATCAATTTTAGGAGTATGTTTAAACTGGAGAACAGTTGGGTTAATCTTATGTGGTGGGTCTCTATTAGCAACATTGCTACCAATGGTATGGCCAGAATCACCATCATGGTTAGCTTATAAAGGCAAATTTGAACAATGTGAGCAAGCATTTGTTTGGTTAAGAGGTACTGATGAGGTTGATATGAAAGAATTGCAAGCATTGATCGCCGCTCAGAAAGTTCCGAAACCAAATCACAATAGAAGCAGTTTTCAACGAATTTGTCGGCTTATAAAAAGGAAAGATTTATATCTGCCTTCTATATTCATGTTCTTAGTCCTATTCAATTTTTATTCCGGTGGTGGAGTATCAATTTACATGTATAGTAAAACCATTATCGAGATAAGTACTGGTGATTCTAAACTTGCCGTTGTTGGCTATCTAATAGCCGTTTGCACTTTATTACTAGGCTGTGGCATCTCTCTGGTCATGATAAGATTTTTCGACACCAAAACTGTTTTAACAAGATCTGCTTTTGGGTCTCATTTTTTCTTACTTATATGCTGTTTGGTTTCGTATTTGGAAAGTATAGGTTTAGTTCCAAAAGATTCATATCTATTCTTGTACTTTTTGCTAGCTTTCAAAATAACTTGTAATTCTGGATTCAATTCTTTATCTTTCGCCTTAGCTATGGAGTTGATGCCTGTAAAACATAGGGGCGTTGGCGGAGCCTTGTTTAATATATATACTTCTCTGTTATACGTTGCTACAGTAAAACCATTTCCATTTGTAATTACAAATTTAGGTATAACTTATACTTTCTTAATATTTGCCTTTACTTCATTTATATGTACGATTTTAATTGTAATCTATGTACCGGAGACGAAAAATAGAACTTTGCAGGAGATAGAGGATTATTATAATTATGGTCACTTTGTTAGTAGGAATTTAAGTGATGCTGAGGTAGAGTTGCCTATAATAAGTGAGAAAAATAATAATTGATTATATTTTTATGTTGTTTTATTTGCTGTGTCAATTTTGCCTAAATTTTAAAACATTTGATGGTTGTCTTTTTTAAGGGGATAACTTTATCTAAAGGACTCCTTCGTCACAAGGAGATAGATGAATATATTGCCTGTCTCTTATCGTCCAAACTACCAGAGTTCACTCTTTCCTTTTTACCGGTGACCATGAAAGAACTTTACTTTATTTGAGTGTTTATCGGGATTGCCCGACTAGGTTCGGATGCAAGTCCTCAATCATAAACTGACACGAGGACGGCAACGCGAATTAAACCATTGTATCATTTACTTATAACATTCTAAATCATGAAAGAACGTTGCAAAGTATCACAATCACGTAGTATCTAGCCTACAATTTCTTCAACAAACAGAAAAAAATGAATATGCAATGAAAATCAAGAACATTGAGAAATTATAATCAATCAATCAATTTAGGCCCATCGATGTCCTCTGCTGAACATACTATAGGCCTCTTTCAAGTTCCGCCTCAATACTCGAATCTTCACCTCCCGCATTCAGTCCGAACCAGCTACCTTGCTAGGTCATCGGCCCATCAGGCTAGGGGTTGGTACACTGCGTTTGCTGCGAAAGAATTTGGACTCGTGCGAGGAGACACACCGGGGGTTTAAGCCAGTACGAGTCCGGCACATTCCTCCGCCTCTCCCCGGGCGGAGGAAGTCCATGAGGATTTCCCCAAAAAAAAACGGTACACTGCTTTTACTGAAGATAATGATACTAGTATCATTTTATCATTTCTATTTCTTACATATTTAGTAGACATTACTCCAAATAGATCTTTGCTCATAACTGAATTTTTGATGCAGTCAGTATAAAATGAAACTGTGTATTGTAATATTCACGTATTGATAGCTTCTAGATGTAGGACAGCTGATAATGGAGATATTGGAGTTGGCGTCATCGGTGCGAGTTTTATGTTCGTTATAAATATGCCGTTGAATGTTAGTGCAGGTTCCATTTTAATAAATCAATATATTTCATATCCTCTTGGGACTGGATTAAATTTTGTTAAATATTGTAGTTTTAAATAGAGGATAGTGAAGTATTTATGAAGTGTAGTCGTTTATTGAGTTAGTTTGGTTTTGTATAGCAAATGTATTTTTTTGTTGAAAGAAGTACAAAGTAATTACAACAATACAATGACTTATGCTGTTCAAAATGCTAATTCTAAGTTTTTTTTACTCCTACCGTACATTTTACCTTGAGACTTTCTTAACATTAAAATACCCATACGATTTAAGGTATTTTTACATAATAATATTGCTTAGCTGTAGGAATTCGAATTGATTTGTACGGAGATAATATGATTCAAATTTGACGGAAATGGATGACGAATAGGTCGAATCAAAGTTTCAGAAACAAGTTTGCTTTGTAATCTCAATATGATCAAATAAAAGTCGAATATCAAATTTTAATAAAAAAAAGGTCAGGTGCGTTCTGGACTCGCGATACTGATTCCGTATAATTTTGGCAAATGAAAAATAAATTTTCACCAAAAATTGTCCTCCCACCGGACAGCTGCCATATTAACCGCTGCTTAAAATCGATATTTCATTATTTATTGTTATAGAATCGATTGTAATTTCTACCGTATGCTGCATATACGAGTATATCCACTATTTATGAGATACAGCTTTGAGACAAACGGACGGATATGCGGATATACAGCGGAGCGTTAGTAGCAGGGTTTCCTGTTTAGCAATTTTCGTACGGAACCCCAAAAAATCTTTAAATCAATTTGTATCTATACATGGAACTATAATAGACTACTCTGTAACATGTACCAAAATAAATGGTCAGCAAAAAATATGAAAGGAAAAGGAATAAGTTACTTATATCAACGGATTCAAAGCACTGGCAAAGAAAAAGTCTCCTTTGTGGTCCACGATATTATTAGACGCTTTGATATTTTGGGGAAGTTACAAAACGTTATCTTGGGGGCGTTGAGAATTCGATTGGAGAAATATTGAGAAACGCAAAAAGGAGTTTGGTAATTTGACTGTATTTTTATTACCTTGGAACATTAATCTCAATGTTTATTGATATATTGAACCAGACAGTAAATTAAATGAACAGAGCTGTCATACGAAGTGTTTCAAACAGGTGAAGTTTGTTTTCGGTACTAAAAAGAAAGGGTCATGATTTTTTAAATATACTTCTTTAATTTTAATTGAAATAATAATATGTATTACAACTTTGACTTTTAAATACGTTTTTTTTAATAAAATAACTTTTATTGGTATGTTTATTGATTCGGTTATCGATATCCTGCTGCCGCACGCCCGCCATTTGTTTTTTGGTTGGACAACACTTGGCGTGGCGGGAAGCTAGTTCTTGCCGGCGCGGGAAAACTTGGTTAATTTTAAAAACTTTATGATGAGACGGATGGTTGAACTGAAGAGGAAGTAATATTTTCCGTTAAGTTATAAGTAATACATATGTGTAAAAGGATTTATGAAAAACTAATATATGAAAACTAAATTGAAGTGAGTTGCTGTTTTATTTCAAAAGGCATTTATTAGAAAACTTACTATAACTCTGTCACTACTTCTTCTTTAATAACTAAGTTATGTTTATAAGGCCAATCATCATCATCATCATCATCAGCCCATATTCGTCCACAGTGTACATAGAAAATACTAAAGACATCCCTAGTTCACGCCATCGAGATTTATCTTCGGCTACTCGCATCCAGCTCCTGCTAGCATTGCAAGGGCTAATAGTGCAAACGAATTGAACATTTTCAATAAACCCGTATGCAATGTCTTAATTATTTCACAAACAATAATTAATGTAACTTATACCCAGTCTAATATTATATTAACTAACTTAAATATTAACGTTCAGATAACATGTCTGCTAAACTTCTATCATTGTAGAACACTCGACGTCGCTTCGGACTCAAGAGATTATCTCAAATTGTTTGCTTTAATACTCCCTAGACGCCTACTTCCATCACTCACAGTAATATTATCGATGTAAGAGTGGAATGGCGCTCTACACTGCCAATAGTGGCATCTCTCTTCCACGACTGCAATAGCCTGGTTTTAAGTTGTGGTGGTAGTAACGGATCATGTTATTTTGAGATATCAGAGTTATTTGACTTGGATCTCAAGATGTTATATTCAAAGTGATGCTAAATGGAAACTATCCTTTGAATCTCTAATTTTAATGTCTGGTACTAGACAGATGAGCATTTTTTTCTGTGTTATTTTCTCCTTTAATGGACACCCATAGTGCAAAAGTGATCGTAGGTATATATATCAGAAAAATAATTCTTTTAATCATAAAGTTTCAGTCAGGGGTAGCAATTGTGACCCTATCACGCACGGTAAATGTATGAACTCCAAACTATGCCTACAAGAGATTTCATAAAAAAAATACAAGGTTATGCAATTTAAATTCCAAATGCCAGAACTTTAAACAAGGCGACTGCGTTTAAATTAAAAATTCTTAATCTCATCCAAAAAAACAAATTTTGCCTTGACCAATTCTTAGCCGTCCGCACTTAACATTCCTTGTCTCCAACGAAACAAACTTTGATTTGTAATTCATGAATTTTAATAACAAGATGATGACAAAGTTAAATTGAGTTTTCTTGCCAGCTTATTACTGTCCAGTTCGGGACCGCGTTTGAGGCTTCCGTGGAAACGAGAATTTTTATTTTCCAAGATTGGAAAAATCTAGAATCTCGTTGCTAGCTATCGAAGTTTTATTTAAAGTTCATTTGGATTAAGAGTGATTGAGTTTGGAAAAGTATTGGGCTTCAGACTGGTGTTCGTTGCGTAACGTTGATTATAAAAAAAAAACATGATATATGTAAACATGATATATGTATTTCTCCAAGTTTTTTGCTGTTAATTTAATGAATGTTTGTTTCTACAAACATTCATTAAATTAACATTCATTTTATTAATTTAGGTATTGTCACGGTATTGTTTTATGGAATATGACGTTCAAAATCAAATTTAAAGGACAAAACTAGATAGTGCATAGTTTGAATTGAAAAAAATGTGTTGGATAGCCCACTAATAAAAAATGTTGCTTTATTTTTTCCATTACAACAAAAAAAAGCAGATTATTCCTCTTGGTCAGCCTATAAAAAAAACCAGACGTGTTTTCATAAAATAAGTTTCCTGTTTCAATTTATTCCTAGAAATTCCTCATCCAATAACATAATGCCAGTAAATGCAGATATGTATTAAATATCGTGTATCACCCAAATTAAGCAGACATGAGCAAATCAAACTAAAATTTGTCGTGTCTCGATCTCCTAAAATTGGAAATGTAATAATGTTACGTCGCTACTCATATGTAAAGAGGCATATACACTGGTTTGAACTTATTGAAATACCAAATTTTGTTGAAAATGTAATGGTGGCCTTTCTTGTACACCTTTTGTACAGGTCCAAGCCCAATGGAAGTAAAGTACCAACGTTATATGCAGTTTATTGGTTATTCTTAGACATCACTGACAAAAAGATGAATTAAAATACTATGAGGAAACCTGGATTCGAAATGTTGTAATCTGAAATTGCCCGCAGTGAGCCAGCGTGGTGTTCAAAACTCAAACCCTGCTTCTAAGGAAAGGAAAGACGCATGTGCCCAGCAGTGGGTTAAATAGCCTGATTATTTTGATACGCTTAATTTAAATTTAAAAATATTTTTGATTTTTATATCTTTTTTGAAACGTGTAAAAAATATTGGAAACGTGAAAATAAATAAAAAAGAAAATCCATGTTGTATTATTAAAACCAATAGGAAAACATAATAAATAAACGCTTCATGTTTGGCTTCAGTAAAATTTTGTTTATTTGTTTTAGATGATAGTTTTTACCGAATATTTTTTATATTCGGTAAAAACGATTTGAATTATCTTTGGTTTTTTATCTCGTTTTTATACTCTCAATTCATAATAACGAAACTACTTTCGAAAATTATGTATTTGACTGACTTTAACATGTGTTATAATTATGAAAATCTTATGGAAATACATATATTCAAACAGATTAAAATCAATCAAAAACTAAAACCAAGTGTACAACCTCCTTAACGACGACCGCATGTGTAGCAGACTCTAATAATTTGAGAGCGAGTTAAATCTCATCTCGACTCAAATCAAATATTTAGCTAAGTCGGGATCCCGATGCGAGAGCAGACATACAAACAGACATGTACTACGGAGAATTATTATTATTACGTGGATGTACGTTTGAATGTGTTTTAGTGATACTGATATGAATACTAGATTTGTTTTTTGATCGAGGTAAGTGATTGAAGTATTATGCCTATTGGGGAAGTCATTTGTGATAGGTTGTAAGATTGGCAATACACTTTTGCGTATTAAACAATATTGTCGAGACGAATTTCTACCTCTTTTTTTAATCTTATTAAGACTTTCTTCTAGGAAGGTAGTTTTAAACCAACATTAGGCGTATCAAGCATAATTGGTATATCTGCTGATCAGGTAGAAGATTGAGTATATTCCTGTTCGAAAAAAGAATCATCGAGGTTTAGCAATATCGTTACCATCACAAATTTATTCGTCATCCAACCACTTTATCTTTATCATATTTATAAAGAACCGTTGAAGAGGCGAGGCCTTCTCGCACTTGGCCTAGATATAATGAGATAGAAAAAATCGAAAAAGAAAATCTAGATCACATATGACTATCGTCTCCAATCCGACAGGGAAAAGGATCCTGATAATAATATACCTATGCCAAAGCTCTGACAACCAACATTCACGTAATCTTAATAGCTTTATAAGCTGTAAAAATGACAACTTTTAAGATTTCAATCCTGAAGTTCGAGAGCATACACTCCTAAAACTTCCCAAGCCAGGAACTGACTACAAATCTATCGTACATCTAGAACGACCGAAGACATGTCAGCGAAACGCTGCGCCCTCAACTTTGATTTGTAATTCATGAAATCATTATGAACTTCCCGCCAAACTTAAATCGACTTCCCTTGTAGTTTGAACCAAACTTACAATTGCTGCTCACAAAATTTTCGCACACTCCAATTTCAACCTTACTGTTTTACTAACAGGGTCTAACTTATTTGTTCGTTGACCAAAACTGACTGCATCATCAACTTAGGTTGTAATCTGACATCTACCAACTTTGGGCTCAATGACAATTTGTTAAACGTCTTTTAAGTTTTTTTTTGTCTGTTTTAAGTGGAAAGATTTATTAGCCACTACGCGGAAAGAATTCGTTTTCTTTTGGTTGGTACTTAAGGAATCTTTTGTATTTTTGTTTTAAGAACAAAACGGAGTTCTGGAATTGGTTATACTTAAGGCTGTGATAGATGAGCGAGGTTCGTTGAGGTTATATTGGCTTGTCTGTGGATCATTGCTGGTCCGGTCTTTTGTGAATGGTTGAATTTGAACCACTCGTCAGCTTAACGAAGTTTATAGTAGTATGTTTAGAACTAAGGCAGTGTCCGATATGAAGTAGGTATTGGGAATAGAATTAGAATTAAGGTAGTCTCAACCATTTTATTTACAAGTAAAGATGGGTTAAGGAAAAATAGATATCACTATATGCTAATTCAAGAACAAGAGCTTATTTAAGCTAAGATACTGCACCACATCGCACCATCACTCGTAAAATAAATAAAATTTTGGACATATTAGAAAATGACAAAATGGATTGAATACACATTCATTGCATCCAACTCAAAAAAGGGTAGCATAACCAAGGAGTATCAGCCTTAGCATAAAACCTGCTATTACGCATATATCTTCATTGGAAATTCAACGATTTGTATTTTGCAAGCGTGTCATTCAATAAATCCTTGTCTAGAACAAGGTATTCCATTTTCGTATCAAGACAAACTTACGTACGCTGAACAACAAAAATCGATGAACAAAGTCAATTTTACAAACTACCATAATTGTGCAGTGACCTCTGCAATATTGATGTTAAAGTTTTCAGAGGATTCCTAATGTAACAGTTATATTCTTTCTATGTAATACTAGCTTACAATTTTGCTGTGTTTGTAACATTTCGTATCATTCCTGTTTTTGTATGGTTGGTGTTAAACCTGGTGTCAAAATCAAGGTCAAATATTGTTTAGTCAAATTATGCTACTCAGTGATCCTTACGAATGTCAAAGTTGACTTTAGATAGCATCCTGATTTGCCCTCTTTTCACCGCTTCCTGACTCAGTAAAAGTTTTAAACTACCCATGCCCCATGGAGTGCCGGTTTCCTTTACCATTTCAACTACTGATAATTACTTAGCAATGCGCACAATACTTAAAAAAGATATTGGTGAGACCCAGGATTTGAACTCACAACTTCTGTCTTGGCAGTCCAACGGTTTTACCACTAGTCCATCCCAGTCCTGCATATGCAATATTACTGATTCTATATCCTAAAGATCGAACAGCGTGTGAGCTTTGTTGCTTACTGTACGCTTGCAAACTTACTATATAAACCTAAATAAGTTATGTGTTCCCACGGTGGAGTTTGCCCGCATGAAACTTGCATTCCTAACTCTGTTCATAGAATTATCACTTCGTTCATAACCTAGTTGCTTTTGAGTTTTCGAGTGATTAAAATGGATGGAAATTTGAAAACGAATTTGGAAAATAATAAAAAGAAGAAAAGAGTATCTACAGAAAAAGAAATCAATATTTTTTGTCTGTTCTTTTGTTTTTAGTTTTGTATCTAGATGGATAATTGGCAGCATACCATTTAGGGTTCCGATTACTATAGATAAATAAGGAACCCGCAGTAATACTGCGGAACCGAAGATAGTCTGTTTGTCCGTCCGTTTGTTATCAGTTAAAAAAATTAACATAAATGATGTTTTTTTTGTTACCGCTATATCTGAAAATAATTATTAAAGATAAACAAAGACACTTATGGTCAAAAGTTTGATGGGTGACCATTTTCATAGTCGATTAGTGTCCTTTGTCCTCTCTGTGCGGAAACTTCATTTACCAAAATTGATCAGTTTTATTTTCGTCTTGTAATGACGTAATAATCGTCCAGTCAGAAGGACTTAAACTATTTTTTTTTTCAAAACTCTCCAACAAACGTGTCTCAAAACCAATGCACGTTTGGCATACAAGTAATTACGGTAAAGATACCAAAATTATGTTACCTACGTAATTTAGGTCGTCGAATTTGATACCATCCTTGGTATGATATAAGCATACCCTAAGCTGCTTCGTGTAGGAGGTGACGCAAACTTAATACCTGAAAACTTAGTCTCCTACGTTCAGTCACGTTAAATTGTGGGTCTCAGCTGACATTTGTATATCTTCGACAGTTATTGCAGGTAGTTAGAAGCCAGAAGCGACTCATTTGAGTGCACGGATAGCCGAGTGGTAAAGGTAACCACATCCAACCTAGTTTACGCGTTTGATTTCCGCGTAGGACAAGCTTTTGTGTTACTCACGAATGCTTGTCTAGGTGTCTTTTTCGTTCGTTTTTTTAACAGAAAAATATCTGAAACACTGTTTTTTTTAGTATAAAAGTGTTTTATATAAGTATAATCAATTTTGCGATTATTCTAAGACACCACGTGACATTCTGAGGAAACTTCGTTTCCAAATATTGGAATCTAAAATCGCCAACCCGCAATGAGCTAGCGAGGTGATGTATGCTCAAACCGGCCTGTACCCAGCAGTGGAACAGCAATACAATTGCAGACTTACATTGATATTAACAAAGAATTTGAAAATAAATCCAAATTACTTAATCTACATCCGAACATATTATTACCCCAACATTTGTCAACAAAGCATCCGAAAACGTTTTGAATTTCAATGAAATACCATCTTCTAATATTACACGAGGATTATTCCCCTTTAACGTAACGTTTCTGAACGTCTATTTTGTTTAAATTCCACCTCATTTGAGTTATCTCAAAACTTTCGTCTTTAGATAATCGCGATTTGAATTTGTGGGATCGTTTTACTCGGCGATTGGATTAAACGATATTGTTATTATTGGTATCTCAGTGCCGTTGTTTATTTAGCTTGCTAAGTAATGAGTGTTTTAATGAAACTCAGACGCAAAAAGGGGGGTGTTATAAGTTTGAGCGCTTTTGGTGTTTTGACTGTCGTGAGAATGATTCATTATTAAATGATGTAACGGTTTACTCACGCATATTTATCGGGGTAGCCCGACTAGTTTCGGACCCAAGCGGAGTCCTTAATCACGAGCAGACGCGTAATCCGTTAAATCATTTAATAAAGCTTTTTGTGTGTTACTATATGACACCGTATCACCTGAAATACGTAAGTATGAATCATATTCACGAAAGTTATTATTAAAATGCTATCTAATCTATAGTTTCACCACCATTCAGCTTTAAATCCATTCAAATCCGTTCAGCCGTTTAGGAATTCAGTGACAAACACAGATTTAATTTCAAAACCGTTATTATTACTTTAGCAAATATTTATCAAATTGCATAACATTTTACAAAGTTCCTTAGTTTCCAATAAAAACTACGGAGTACTAGACTATTCTGTTTGGATGGGAAACAATTTGATGAGTTAGTATAAACAAGTTTGCAGCTAAGAATTTTTCTAAGAATCCGCTGAATGTTGTTGCTTCAGATATTCTTGCTGATGTTAATATTCTATCTTAGTTTATTTTCAGAATAACGTTTTATACTCAATCCTTTTAACTGTTGATGTTTTATGAGTACGACACAAGCATTGAATTCTTTGCTTTCGTCGTTTTAAAAAAAAAAAAGTGGAGGTTAATTTTTTTGCATTGGCAATGTTTTTTTAATGATCACTATACCAGTTACTTATACGTAATACTGTAACATTTTTTTTATTCCGCACTAAGGAATTTTATCCTTGTGTCTTGGATTTCACAAACATACAAATCACATGCACAATGACACCCAGACTCAGAACAAGCATTAGAGGATCACACAAATGCTTGTCCTTCGCGGGGATCGAAACTGTGACACGACGCGCGCAGTATTCGCAGGTTTGGCGTGGTTACCTCAACCATTCGGCTATCCATGTAGTTAATTATGATTAGCATTCAATCAAAGAATTCAGCTTATCAAGAAACTCAACATCCGATCCTTCGCCTTCCGCATCCAGTCTGTGCCAGCTACCTCTTTCAGCCAAATCTAAAAAAGACGAGGTTCTCAATTCGTCTGTACTTGGTTTTTCTTGGACTTCTAGTCTGATGTTTTTAATCTTTTTTGTTGTTTTTTTTTTCATTTAAAGGGAAATTACTGTCACATAGTCCCAAAAATCGTCATGTTTGGTTCAGTAGTGTCTAATTTTAAGTCGATGTTTGTTATTGATACAACATTTTGAGATACTTAGTTAGTAAGCAGAAATAGCACTTTTTTTTAAACTTATTTTCGATGAAGTAAAAAGTCTCTACTTTCTTCTGCATTTACACGTGCATTTATTGTATTGTGTAGTGTGACAGAATTATTGTATACCTTGCGCCGTAGTGATCTGCTACTGACGAAACTTTTTATATGCCCGAAGTCCCAAAACTTCAGAAAAAAGAATAAAAAATTAATTCCTATTAATATAAATAAGTACACTGAACATTAACACAAAAAGTAAAACAATTTCGTTCAAATACAAAACGTTCGTAAGCTTTCAAGTGGCTAAAGTGCTTTTGAATACAAAATTGTAATATTTATATTAAATCTGTGTCCGATAATGAACAGAATCGGGAATAAATTGTGTCCAAAATTCGTAACTCAATGAGCGAAAGCGCGAAACGCGGTCACGTGGGACAAGGGGGCGATTATATTGAAGAGCGGAGCGATTTAACTTTAGTTATTGTACTGATGTAAGTACTTTATGTGAAACTGTCTTTTTGATCTGTTCCGAATGAGAAGTATTCATACCAAGGATTAAGGTATTTGAGACTGATCTATCTAGACTTAAGATTTATTTTAGACTTTCAAACTGACACCATTTTACTAATAACAAACGTTATAAAAACGGGTGGTTTGTGATGATAACAAACAAAAACGTAATTTTAGTTGTGAACATGTCCTTAATATTGTTTAAACTTTATTTCTTTTACACGAGTAGTTTGTAGTATCCTTACAACATTTCCAGAAAGCAGATTTTGAGTCTCAAACTTTAAATGAACACGAACCACTTTTTGATTGATTCATTATCATTGTATTGAAAATGCACTCATTACATACGACTTACTTCTTCTTTGATTCATCTTTAGTATCGATGGCTTAGTTGTTGTTTGCAACAATATCTGCTTGTAACTCTGATTAAAAAAGCCAGGGCGCTGAAATAAGGTATAACAAACATTGAAGTTCGCAAAAGATACTATTATCGGACAATAAACTCATAGCGCATTTAATAAGAGCGAAATAGAAAACGACTATAAATATATAATTCATCAACATACTTATTTGTCGTCTGATTGTTCCCTTCAATATTCTTAACACCCGCTCCACCCCCAACACTCAGGTCCCAGCCTTACTTTTCAAACTTCGAACATCATTTGCAGCGCCCAACCGACCAACCCTGGCAGTATCGCTCGAACTACGGAAGGGGGAGCTCGCGTCCTTTCCGTACCGTGGCGGGAAAATTGTGACAATTCTTTTTTCGATTCCGAAAAAAGTATTTTTTGTTTTCGTTGTGTTTTTTTCTGGATTTGACAGTTCTGTGGGACGCAGTTGTCAGTGATGACAGTTGGTGTTTAAAACGTTTAGGTGAGTAGACGAAGGAGGTTGTAATTTAAGTTTGATAAGCGCCAATCTAAGTTTCTTCTCGGCTTTATTGTTCTTAGTTTGTTTACAACTTTTGTTGGCCTGAAAATATAATTACTTCTTAAAAGTTTGTTTACTTTATTTTCGTGTTCCTTTTGTTGTTTAGAACTAGATTTTGATAGACCTTCACCTAGAAGAATATGAAACGTCGAATCTCGAACCGTGTTTTAAGCGATTAAAATAGTTTTCATACATTTAGTAATCATCATCAGCCTATCGCAGTCCACTGCTGGACATAGGCCTCTCCAAGTGCACGCCACTGAGATAGATTTTCATTTAGTAATATTTCTTTTAAATGGAAAAAATATTTTTAAAATACTAAAAGCGTACTAAGTTCATTCTTTTGTGTACTTTACTTATAATTTTTACCTAAAATATAGGTATTTCCTAAGTTACGAAGCAACTGGTTTGCTGGTAGAGATTTCTTAAGAAATAAGCAGCACCTTGGTTGGTAAATCTTTTGTTTTTCTTCCTTGCATAAATTATTTGAAAAGAAACAAATATCCACTGTTCCATTCACAGTCCATCCAAAACATTTTAACATAACATACCTCTCTCTTTAAACAAAAGCTTGATCTCATACACAAAGTTTTAATACCATTTTGGTATCCAAACTTTTTACTTTAAGACTTATTCAAGTGCACTAAGTAGTAACGTCCGGCACTTTGACCACTCAGTCGGCTACTATGCTTGATAACGTTTCACAGAACTTGAGCTGTTTAAAGATAAGTGACTTGTTTATGTAGGAGCATTATAATGTACACGTTGGGTAACCCGAGTGAATATTTGCTCATGTAGTTTCAAAGTTCAAAAAAAAAATCACTTGTTAATATTTTACTTGAAATGAGTTATTTTAAAATGTGAACTGACATTTTTAATTCATTAGTTATATCTCTAGATTTTACAGCGATTGCAGTAATCGAAAGTTTAAGCTATCTACTATTGTTCCTTTGCTGGACCAAGGCCTGCCTTCCGTTCAACTGTTCTATAGTCTAAATATTTTCATAATCTAGGCTAGATTAGTACTAATATTAGAATGAATTAAATGCTGGATGCCAATAGGGTCTTCGTTGAAAGTTATCCTAATGTAGGATAAATCTCTACTTTCTATTCCTTCATTTTATTATCAAGGATGGATAATAATTCAGGCACGGATCTATTGAGGATTTGACGTTAAATATTTATATAATAGTACTGCTATTATTGGCTAAGCTATAACCGCATAAGTGAATCGATCACAGGTTAAGCTACGCTTGACGCGGTTGGTCCGTAGATGGGTGACCATCTTTGCCATAACGAGTTCCTCCGTGTTTCGGAAGGCACGTTAAATTGTGGGTCCCGGCTGTTATTCTTACATCTTTGACAGTCGTTACAGGTAGTCAGAAGCTTGAAAAGTCTGACAACCAGTCTAACAAAGGAGTATCGTGTTGCCCAGGTAACTGGGTTGAGGAGGTCAAATGGGCAGTCGCTCCTTGTAAAACATTGGTACTTAGCTGAAACCGGTTGCACTGGTAGTCGACCCCAACATAGTTGGGAAAAGGCTAGGCCAATGAGTACTGCTATTATTTTTATAACCTTTATTTTTTTATTCAAATAACTAATCCAAGTCCAATCTTAAAACATAAATAAATAATAACAAACAGTTTTTAGTTCATGTTTAGATACTATCCAAGCACGTCTCTAAGTAATACATGATTTAAGACCAAGGCCCATGGAAATACAATACACCCTCCATTGTAATTAAACAATTCATATTTCATTTCATAAAAGGTACATTTACTGTTTCTTCTAAGTTCCTCTTCGTAAAATAACCATTCGCATAAAAATCTTCAATTTCTTTTAAAGTCCTATTCGAAGTATCCGGTACAAACATCCATATACAAACTATGGAAAAAATCCAATAGACCGCGTAAATAAAAAACACACCCCATATATTAATGTATAAACACAAATAAGGGTAAGCTTTCAAAGCAGATGAGTGGAGGATGCAAGTAAAAATTACAAATAAACAACCCAATATACCTCTATACTTGACTGGAATAATCACACTTGCAGTAGAAAACCCAATACCAACGGCTCCCAAACTAAAAAAGGTCGTAAAACCGACTAAAAAATACGAGCCCAATTCAGAATCCTTTGACACTGACCCAAGATCCTGCAAATACGTCACAATACCCGCTGACGTCATAAAAACAGCTGAACCTGACATACTGAACAACATAACGTTTTTGCTGCTGAAGTACCGGACTAAAACAGCTGATAGGTTGTACCCGACACAAATCATAATGTCCATGATGAGTTTGATCTGTCCGTTATGCTTTCCCGAAGTCTTGACGATCATGTCATTTCCATACACAATAACAGACATACACCCACCCCAATACAAGACATTGATTAACAAGAAAGTGTGCATAGTTGGTAAATAAAACGTTCTACTAGTCACCATTGTCTTTAAGTCTTCGAAATTCCTTCTTCGAGCTGGCTTATTGATTTCTGGAGAGTTGAGAAGCGCCATCAATTCTATTTTGGATTCTTCGTCAGTACCTCGCAAGCTTTTGAAAACCATTTCACATTCTCTCAGTCTTCCTTTATATGCGAGCCATGATGGGGATTCGGGCCACATAAAACCTAACACTAAAGCTAATAAGACGGGTGATCCCATGACAAATCCAACCGTCTTCCAATGCAAATATCCCCCTAAAATACTCACTAAAGAAATGCCGAAAATTTGATATGTACTGTAGAGTACTAGACATAAGTTTCTGTATTTGGGTCGAACCATTTCAGAAACGCTGAGGAAGCTAACGGCTAACAGGCTGTTAGTGCCTAAACCATGGAAGCATTCCGCGATGATCAAGGTCATTACACCTTGAGCTGTGTACGTCAATGTCCAGCCCATGATTATAAAGATGCAGCTGAGCATGAAGACTATTTTTCTGCCTCGGTATTGCATGAGGAATGGCAGAAAAATACTTGGTAATCCCGCTATGCCGTGAACCGAACCTGGAAGAAAAATAATGTTACTTTGGTCGCGGGCTACCATTTCCGCATTTTAGTTATATTGGACACTCATCTATAAGGTGGTTTTGGGAGATAGTTCGTCCAAGCATCCTAAGTTTTGCCATTCGTACAGATGTTTTCTAGAACATTCACAGGCTTCTAAAGGGGACTTACGGTACCAAGTATTTCTGGTTACTGTCGTGCAACCCGCATAATGTTACAAAATACAGTAACGGATCCAAACCAGAATTTTAATTAAATAATTGCCCAGATCTGGTTAATATATAAAATCCACTTGCTTATTGCTTGCGTAAACAATTCTACAATATCAGCTTTGCTATAAAGATAATTATGTTAATGAATCAGAAACATACCAATCCAGGATCCATTGTGCAAGTCGAGTTGAATGATGCTGTCATTGGCTTTCAACTGATGGAGTAGCACGCCGGGGTAACCGACCACGCCGCCTGCAGAAAAGGCTGCTAGATGCGTGGAGCCCGCCACTAGAAACTACAAAAAATGGCAACATTATTAATATTTCCTGATCTTATCATGACATGAAGAAAATGACCAAAATTGTATACTTGGTAAAAGTTGATGAATTGGATGGGTTGATTGAGGAATAGTTTAAAAGACAAATATAATAGATAATTGATAGACTAATATTAGATAACGTGGAAACATGAATGCGAATAAATACAGTAGTACGTGTATTTAACCATAAAAAAATGGTTATTAAAGCCATTTACCTTTGTTGTTCTTACATTCTAAAGCAGAAAAAATACAATTCCTCAACTCAGATCAATTATATTCAATTACATCTTTTACTTTTTTAGAAGATAGAATATTTTTTAACCTCCTGCTGGACCAAGGGCTAAAATTTCCTGAGTGGCCGGGAAATATTCCATTAACTATCGTACTTACGAATGAAATACTTCAAATGTAAAGTAGTAATATTATTTTAGACAAATGACGTAACTTTGACTTGTCAGTTCAAAACGTTTGAGTGATTCAATCAAAAACTGTTGCTTATCTACCAGAGGCCGCGTCTAAAAGTAATATTATTGCAGTTGTGGAAGCGAGACAGCGTATAAAATGTAGAGCGGCGTCTCCCTTCCACAGCTTGAAGTTATTTAAACCCTGTGTCGCGGGGGTTTTTCACAAACATTCAAGTCGAATGCACAAAGACACCCAGACTCAGAACAAGCATTTGTGGATTGCTTGTTTGTGATTGAATTGATTTGTGTGATCTACCATTTTGGTGTCTTTGTGCATGTGGTGTGTATGTTAATTGTAAAACCCCCGCGACACAAGGATTAAATTCCTTAATGCGGGAGTGTTTTTTTTAATGCTTGTCATAGGCGTTGATCGAACCTATGACACATCGCGCTTAGTGGGCTTGGTGTGGTGACTTCAACCACTCGGCTAACAATGCAGTCCATACGACTTCAATAATATTATCTTAAGAGGCAGTACGCCTTTAGGCCCAGCTTAAAACACTTGAATGAAGGTGACGCAATAACATTAAATAACCTCGGGATCAGAATTATCTTGAACGCGATTGGATTGCTAATCCTTAGCACCTTATATCGGGGCTTCCATCTTTACGAGACTCGTATAAAGAGGTTTCTTATCTCAACAGATGTTTAAACCTCCTTGTTGTAATTCCTGAACTACTGCCTGTATTTGGGTTACTAAGCTTATGTGTCGATGTAGGTATGTGCATGTGTTCGTAACATCTTTGCATTTTCATTTCTTTTTAACAAATAAGGAGTTTTTTCGTCGTAAAATTTGCATGCGTATTTCTGATTTCCCCTTTTTCAATTTGTTGATTATTTAAAAAAAAACAATGTCTTTTTTAAACCTGTATTGTTTCAAATATAATAAGCCGGATTAAAACCAGCCCAAATATTATAACTAGAAACTTACCTGTTTCATAAGCGGTGGCAACATAAGGTATGTTTAAGTCTCCAATAATAACAAAAAATAGTCTTAAATAACTACAGCGAATTTTTAATTATGTCTGGCAAAGAAACATAAGACTCTTGTACATAAATACTTATCGTAAAGACCTTTTAGTGAAAAATTAAGAAAAAAATAAAATACACTTCGCTTGATTCTAGAACTTAAATATCAAAACCAAGATACTTTTACAATAAATTACATAAAAACATTATGTTCACTATCGTGGTCACTGTTATAAAATGCAGACTATTAATAGGAAGGACTTTTATTAAAGAAACTAAATAAAATATATAAAAAATATTACATAAGTACATTATTCTGTATTGAAGTGGTTGGTATGTGAGTTTGTCTGTTGCTCTTTTATAATTGAAGGTGCGCATGCGCAGGTGATTAGCGCATAGGAGAGATTTTCACGTGATATCGTATGTAGTGAAGAAAGAAAATAATATGGAAAATCTTTGTCCTTGCCGGCGTTGGGATTAACTGCGGTTTCATTTCTCGCGTAGGAGAAGAATTTGTGTGATCCACGTATGCTTGTCTTGTCTGTCCCAGGTCTGGGCTTTTTTGGACATGTCAATTGAGTATCGTGGAACCTCCGCAACATAAAGATATCATACTGCGGGTATTATTTAAATATGTATTTGAACCGTCTAAAAAAAGTGTATTGACAATTATTTGTCAAAGACTGAAAATTTTAGGAACTAGCTGTTGCCCGCGACATCGTCCACGTGGTTAGAATTTTTCACATTTTCCATTGTATCTTCGCTCCTATTTGTCGCAGCGTGATGTTATATAGCCTAAAGCCTTCCTTGATAAATGGTCCATCCAACACAAAAATAAATTTTCAATTCGAACCAGTAGTTCCTGAGATTAGCGCGATCAAACAAACAAACAAACTCTTCAGCTTTATATATTAGTATAAAAGTATAGATATCAAGCAGACCCATAGTGAAAAGCTGGTAAAATATTAAAATAACCTACTTTTATTGATTGACTAAGAAATAATATTTACACAGTTGCTTTTGTCTCTTTTTAATACTTGATGTGCTATTGTTTTTAATACAGCTTCATTATAATATTTGCGTAATTTAGTGCGCAAAACATGTTAAGTGTAGCAACATTAAAGAACGAGAGAAACGGTCAAGTGTGAGTCGGACTCGCGACACTGAGGGTTCCGTACCAAAAACCGAAAATTGATCACCCATCTTTATAACCTTAGCGATACTTGCTAAACCACGATGTTTATTTTATTATTTTGTTGTTATTGCGGTAACAGAAATACATCAGTTGTGAAAAGTTCTCAATTCTCCGAATGTCTCAGTAGAATAAATAATCTGGATACAGGCGGACAAACGGACGGACAGAAAATCTTACAGATGTAAAGACAGGCAGATAGTTACATTTTTAGAAACAGGTTTCCGCTTTCACCCCTTGAGTACAGAACCCCAAAAACTAACCTGTTTTCCCTTCAACCGTTTTCAAATATCAAATTCGGGTCGACCCCCAAATCCCTTAGTTGGCTTTTACTCATATCCGTGGCACTAAGAAGGCTAGACCATGCTTCTCGTGTCACGTTTCACGCGTCACGTCAGCAGATAAGGGTTAATAAACCCCCAAGAAATGTAAACGACTGAAGTTGATATTGTGATAAGGGGACTGATAGTGGGCAAGAGATCAAGACTAGAACTAGGAGAGCGGAGAATAGGGAACTAGGTACCTTTGTTGATTTAATGATGTACTTAACGAAAAATGAACTACTTTTATAATAATTATCAAACTTTATTTTCATTTATTTTTAAAAACAAGAAACTTAGTAAGAAGTTTAATCCTTGTGTCGTGAGAGGTTTTTCAAAATTCAAGTGACATGCGCAAATCACTCAGACTCAGGACAAGCATTCGTGGATCACACAAACGTTAGCACTAAACGGCATCGAATACGCGACAAATCACGCAATTCACCACTTCAAAAATATTTTTAAAACAATATTAGTCTCAAATATCATATGAAAACTTGACTTAATTACAAAAAATCTATGAATCAATATTATAAACGTGAATGATATTAAATACTGTTTGAAACATTAACAACAATTAAGGTCCAAAAATAGCCGTCCCTCTTTTACGAGCAAAATACACGTGCAAAACTTTTCAGTCCCAATTAGAAAAAAACAAATGAAAAACAAAAATCAATAAAGGCTCAACAAAAAATCCGGCAAAAACACAAAAGGTCAGAAACTTTTCACGATGTTTGTTGACTGAATTCTTTTTTTCGGGAAAAACGGAAGTCAATTTCCCCTATGAATATGTAAAGAGAGGGGTCTAGTCTCCACTGGACCTTTAGGATGTAATTATAGAATTTGGACCTCGGCGGACCCTTCCGGCGAGTCGTATAGAACTGTTGAATAAAATACGCGAAAGCCAGAAAAATCTAATTTTTTTCTGTAATGTTCTGGAGTTTTGGCAATTTGGACTGTAGGTACTTTAGTATTTTCTTGGACATTGTTAAGTATTATAAATATTTTCTTTTTGAACTATATCTGTTCACGTGTTCAAGCAAAAGTACGTTGCATTTGTAATTTGGCTTCCGTGAAATAGGGGTATGAACGTAAGAGCCTTGACTGCTAAGTCAAAGCTCGTAGGTTCAATCCATTCTCACCGATGACTTTTTCAATTCATGTTCGTTTTTCCAAGACAGTAGTTATCACATGTTTAAAACGGTGAATGGAAACATCGTCAGGAAAGCAATTCTTCTGAGAATTTTTCAATTCCCGTGACTTCAATCGATAGCAGTTCTGTCTAATATATTTTTATACCTTGTTAATTTGACTCTAAAGGACAGCATATTAAAAACAATATTTAACCTTACTCATAGTTTCTTCTAATATTGCTTGGAGTTCAAATTCCGTACAAGCGGCTACACTCCTACTACAATCGAATAAAGCCTATTTCATTTAATTTTGATTACATTCAATTCCAGGATCTTATCTTCACATAACTTAAATATTTGAAATCTGAATAGAAAGTACTGAATAAGCAAGCTTATACAACAAACCCGACAGTTTACAACCGTAGTATAGTTATTCATTTATGCGTCCGTTAACGGTTTTTCAACGGGATAAAGGGTAGAACACACTATAAATCATGTAACATATTTAGTGGCAAACAATAATTTCCCCAGGGCTGGCTTCCAATATCGCTAGTGTGATCCTTTGTGTAACTGACTTTATCGAGAAATATATATACTACGGAACGATTGATTACAAATTACTTTTTCATGAACTCATTTGTTGTGCTACTGTTGGGTATTTATAATATATTGGTTTTCTGAGTTTGTTGAGCAAATTCAAATGAATGGTCTAAGTCTTGAAGCAATGTTATTATGGTTGTGCAAGCGTGACAGCGCTATATTTGGCGTAGAGCGGCATCTCTCTAATACACTTACGAGTAATTTTACTTAGACGAAATGTTAGAGCCCGCGGAACATTTCTCCGACCACTCAAATGATTTAAACTGACAAATTAAAGTCAGGCTGCTCGGTAAAAGGGAAGATCAACATCATCATACATATAAAGTTCTCTATTCGTAACCTCGATAATGCGATTTGACAGTCTCTCAAATGTCACTTGACAGGATCTCTTATTTTGCACTAATTCACACACGTGTCGCAGGTTAAAATCTTAGTTCCAGGTAAAATAAAGGAACATTATTAAGTTAAAAATAACAAATTGGTGTCTCATTTTTTGTCATTAATAAGACATGAAGTAAATTGACTGTTACATAATAGGACAACAGCAAAAACGTTTCAAAGAGACACGTTGCTATAAAGATTTTCGCAGGCGCCGGCGACAGTGATACAACTAACAAATAATAAGAAATGTGACAGACTATTATTTTGCAGAATGTCAGTTGTCATCGTTTTTGACGTGGGTGAAGTCGCTTGTTATACGAATAAGTCTAGCGATGCTTTCGTGTTTTATGAATAGACAATGTATATTGCGTTTTTGGGACGAATTTCTTAAGAATCTCTCAAGGGATGGTTGGTCTTGGAGTTGTCTTGCAATGCTTTGTATTCACTTACCAAATGCTCATCTTGGGTTGTTATATATTTATGACCTTCAGAAATGAGAGTTTGCTTTCATACGGTTGTGATGGGGTCAAAGTTCGTGTAATGCCTGAAGTTGTGGATAGAAATGTCGTTTTAACAGATATTAATATCACATGTCACTTACTGTGTGTTGTATATTGTGAGTTAGTGTGGGTGTCATAAATCACTGTTTATTTCACTGTGTCAGTTCTAATTCCGTCCTTTAAATAAATATTGAAAATTACGTGATGTTGAGGAATGTAACTGTTCTGTTTATGTAACTTGAACTTATGCATATAGGAAAAGAGGTTGTAGCTCGTAAATCGTTAAATCAGACCTTTACTCTTAATGGCTATTTTTCAAATATTTAAATATATAGAACGGCTCCCTCATGGAGATGCATTGGGATCCGGATCGGAATTGGTTCGGAAACTAGTGGGACGATCTTGATACATATGGACGAATCAATTGTTTTATAAGTTCTGTATTAATCTTCAAATTTTTCTATAAAATAATATATTATGTTGCGGTTATTTTGCGTGTCTAAGGTCAATCTAAGGTCATGATTTCTTACTCTGTTAGTTATCGAACCGACCTCTCCCATATTCCCACATGAGCAGCTTATCAAAAACCTGCACAAAACCCAAAACACAACAGCATTACTAGAATAATTAAACAAAACACCACAGGTACAATGTGATCGCAATGCACGAACGAATGCGTCCATTTAACAAAGTCTCTTGAGGGTTGTCATAGAGGAATTTGAACACAGAAAACTTTAAGTTGATCCTGTGGGACAGTTTCACGATGCACATATCGCTTCTACTCCCCAAGGCATAGTCAGTGATAACCCTCAGACCGTGAATATTCAAATTACCCTGAATGAATATTAATTAGATACCGCGTTTAATTGCTGCTTATTCCAGTGGTTAGCTTATACCATACAGATCTCGAGATATGGATAAATTTATTCCTTTAGGAACTTACGTAAAATTGCTTAATGGTTTGACACGTATTGAAGAGGTCGATTTTAGGAAGTGGTAAAAGTGGTTTTATTATAGCGAGTCCGCTCCTTTTTTTTTTGTAAAGACATAAATTGGCAAATGAATTGACATAATATATCGGCTACATACTCGCCAAAGTCATAAAAACATACCGAAAGAATTGAAAAAGTCCGGCTTTTTAAAGTCGGTTTAAAACACAGCGCCCTCTTGTAATTCTTATTTTAGCTAACCGTTCTGTCTTTTAGAAATTACTCTCTGCTCTATGAAACTATTATGTCCAGTACAGTTTATTACTAAGAAAAAAAACCAAATATATCTTAATAAATAGCATATCTGTGCCTAACTTGCAACATACTTATTAAAGTTAAGACTTCACTGATAGCCAAACGGTTGAGGTTGCAATGCCAAGCCCACGGTGCACACAATATGAGTGAGCCAGTGTAGTGATCAACGATCGTTCTTTCCCTTGAAGGAAAAAATACTCTTAGATACTGCTCCAAATCTTTAAGATGTTACTAAAGTCAGTTGTGATTTAAAACCAGGGCCCCGATTCTGCTATTTTACAATGTCGGATGAATGAATGGCAATTGGATTAAATTTAAAATTATTCCTATTCTCTTAAGCAGTTTGCCAATACAATAATTGAAAGTTAATTGTATTATCCCTGAGTGTACCGTCCCGTACTGAATTTACAATTATTGTGTAGAAAAATGCTTTAGAAAAATGCTTAAGAAAATTGACATTTTGAGTCAAATTTTATTCATTCATCGGCCTTTGTAAATAGCAGAATTGGGGCGCAGATCTGTTCACCGTTGCAAAGATCAAACATGATCATAAAAAACAATAAACAATCAAAGCATGTCAAGATCTTCCTCTTACAATTTTCCATTCTAATGATACGTCACGTTATCTCAAACAGCACTCGCTGATGATCATAATGAAATTAATTCGCCTATCCAATTACGTGAAGCTATAATTAATGCTTAGGGCACTGAATTGAATTCGAGTCATATAATTAGATATAGTCCGTACAACGTAAATTAACTTAGTTAGAGGTCCATTTGTATAATACAATGGCTTGTTGGATATTGCTTCAAGAAAGCAGAAGTTTTTCTTTGTTTTGTATTCGTAAGCTTCGCCGAGAATTTGAACGTTAATAATTTTGTTATTTCGATGTTTTGCGCTGTGTTGGAGAATTTTTATGTTTTTACTTCACAACGAATGGAGTTCATTATTGAATTAACTTGGTTTTTCTCTTGTATGCAATTGCAGTTGGGAGTTGGATTGAAGCTTAGGTGGTTGTTTAGTTTTTTCATTATTCTTTCGTTTAACTTCTAGATTCTACCGCGAAATGAAAACATCAAGAGAAAAGAGTGCCATTTTACTGCTTACTATTATAGTACTAGTAACATTGTACCAATTTTATACAATCAAAGTTACTTATGCTTACTTTTTTAGTTATTCGAAGACACCACTGATAAATCGTGAAAGAAAGCAAACCGGTGTCCCGAATTTCGTTATTTCTGGCATAAACACTTTTATTTAAAAAAAAATGTAAGAAGTACATAAAGGACAATATAGTTTCGGAATCGTGACTATTCTTTTGTTTTCCATCTATCCTCAAACGTGTCATCTTAACTTTAACTCCTTCCCTACTCACATGACCATCATCAATCTTAGCTGACACGGTCAGAACTCAAGTCTTTTTGCCATCCCATTCACTACCTCATTCCAAAAATGGACTCTCTATCTCAGTCATAAAACACATTATTGTTTAAAACAAGCATCCATTGACATAAAACTTTTAACCACCTAAGAAAAGAACAGAACATCCTATCAGTCGTGGGTCCTTAAAAAGTGGCGTAAATTTATTCATGAGCAGCTGATCGTGTTACAGATAGGTCCCTTGTGGTTTTATTACGCTGTTTACTGCGGTGCGTCCCAGCGTTGCTTGTAAAAACATTTTGCCGCAGTAAAAGGTTGACTAGATTTAATATAGGAGCTCCTCTGAATATAATGAATGGATTTGATTGAAAATCAACTGAAATATGAAGTGGGATGGAACTTCTGAGATGTGTGTGCAACTATATAAAAGGTGCAGAAGCAAAGGCAAAATGTAGAGGCTTTTTTAAATTGGGCCTTATTGGGCTAGAAAGGTCCATGGAAAAACTTATGCACGGCAGTGGTATGAGATGGG
This sequence comes from Trichoplusia ni, assembly GCF_003590095.1. Lineage (NCBI taxonomy): Eukaryota > Metazoa > Arthropoda > Insecta > Lepidoptera > Noctuidae > Trichoplusia > Trichoplusia ni. Next base: position 5,589,328 of record NC_039489.1, on the reverse strand, counting down.
TTGATGATGTGGATGGAGAATGGTAAAAGTTGTCTGTAAAACATAACTCTTAGCGATAAAACCGTACATAAAAAAAAGCCATAGAGGCTTTGACAAACATAAAAATTTGAATGCAATAAAGAATTTTGTTTCTGGCTGTTTATTTATAACGATGATGATGATTGGCAACAAAGTATCAAATTCAAAAATATAAGTATTTATTTAAAACTAATTATGTTATCTAATAATGGCACATTCTCTTCATGATTCCACCTGTATTTGTTGACAGATATTCCACAACGACCGTTCATCCTTAATTCCTTGCTTAAAAAACTGGTAAAAACAAGTTCGGCAAGCCGTACCCATTGAATCGTGGATCTTAAGCTCAAGTTTTCGAACAACGCGGGATCCAAACTCGGGCCTCTGGGATTAACGATCCCGACTACTTAATCTTAAAGGCATTTGTCGTTGTTTGGAAAATATGAATTTTATACCAAACATTTATTTTTTTATTCATTTTTCTTAGGTTAGATCGATAGTCCCTGTGTGTACAATTATGACGTACACGAGTAAGGGTGTTGACGCATTGATGCTTTAGAAATTAATTTGACTCGAAGCTTAGTCGGCATTTAGGGTAAATCAAAGACTGGTTAAGCTATATTTTAGGCTGGTCGAGGTTAATCGATAAATATGATAGACACAATAGGATAGAATTAGTAAAAAAAGTTTTTCTTTAAAAACAAAATTAAAATGTTGTTATTTCTAGCAGGCCTAAAACGGGCAGTTAATAAACGTTAGATTTTAGAGCTAGAGTCTAAGTGCGTATCATGTCTCTAAGAATATTTATTGACCAATAATTTGTACGACCATCGCTTCCAAGCAAATAACGGTCTATCTAAATAACCATGCCAACAGTATCTCTAACCATTCACCACCAAAGAAAGGACAATTCCCAAAAAAATTACAATACTTCGAAAAGTAAAATGGCGGAATGACCCATAACGCCCCCATTTAACCTGAACATAATGACAATAACAAACAAAACGTCGCAAACGCGTAGCAACAATAAATTCTACGTTTTTATGTATTTTGAGGCAATAAAATCGATAAAAGGTTTGCCACCAATGTGCTAGTAAAGTTATGACGCAAATTTCATTTGTATACGAATTGCCTTTTCAAAATTTTGTAAATAATGTTGTGAACGTATATTTAATAATGTATAAAGTTGTTTTGTGGGACCCGAGTTTATATTCTGGTATTTTGGAGATATTATTACCTCTGTTATCAATACAGTGTTAGAGTTAAATGAAGCAGTATATGACTAATAGAATGTTGTTTAGATCAACTGCAAAGTAGAGGACGTGTTTAGAAAGACTTTTCATATTTTCAAATGAACAAAATCCTCCAAGAGAGTCATAGTCTTATACGAAAAAAATATTTTAGTAATTCCTTGAAAATTTGTTCAGCTATACACACTCATAGCTAAACAGTTGAAATTGTCAAAGATAATAATGTATTTGAAAATTAACATTGATGCTAAGCAGCGGTTGATACCATCGTACATTTTCCTTTCAAATTATTTTGTTCTTCACAATCAGTGTCACAATTCCGACTCGCACTTAACTGGTTTTCTCTAGATTTCTATGCACTAGCAAGAGAAGGCTTTCAGCTTTCGGCTTTCGGAAGGCGCTTTAAATTTTTGGTCCCAGCTGTTATTGATACATCTTTTACAGTCGTTACTGGTAATCAGAAGCTGAAGAACCAGTCTAACTAAGGGGCATCGGGTTGCCCAGGTTACTGGATTGAGGAAGTCAGATATCCTGTCGCTCTCTGTAAAACACTGGTAAGTAGCTGAATCTGGTTAGACTAGAAGCCGATCCCAACATAGTTAGGAAAAGGCTAGGTCGATGATAGCAAGGGATACGTTCTGTGTTAGAACGAACAATGTTCAACAATATTTTTTTATTGGATAGAAAGTAAATATGATATAACCAGGATCTATTTAAACAAGTTCTATAGCTTGGGGCTGTAAAAGACCAAGACAATCGTACTGTTGGTATTTACATAATAATATGAGGTTCATACGACTCCCCTTTTCCTTTATTCTGGAATACTAAAAATTCCAAAATACTAAATAGAGAGTTTATGGCGATGTTTCTATTTTCGTAAGGAACCTTTTATGATCATCATACAAGCTTGGAAGGATACTACATATGGCTCTGATATTAACTATAGTACGTATAGGTTTTCCTTTTTTTTACCGTTTACATTATAATCCATTCCCTTTCTTTTTCTCATTTTGACTGTTTTCGTGACCCACAATTAATTTTAAAGATTAAAGTTTTCCATCATTCGAAATCTATGATATGAATTGGACTAATTCATGCAATAAGTGCTTCATGCCAAAAAAATAAAAATAAAAACCAAAAGATCAAATTCATTACCGAAAGCTATAGAAATCCATTTAAGTGTTTTAAAAATATTTCCAGATCTCCTTAATCCGTTCAAACGTGCAAAACACATTTTGTTTGTTTCAAAAAATCTTGCCCCGAAACATTTTGATTGAAAACTCCACAAAGTTGCGAGTTTCGATTCAAATTGATTCTGAATAAAAAAATCTACGTTTTGTGAAGGAAATGAAACAAAGCTTTTGAATGCTTGTTGGGAATCTGTCTGCGGTATCTCGCTTGTGTTACTGAGATGTTAACAAGTGTATCTTTGGTATTAATTAAAGGATACTACGGGGTTTAGTTCTTTGTTTTTGTACACAGAAAATGAAAAAAGAGAAATCGGATTCGGCAAAGTATGAAAAAAAATGAGAAATGAATACAACAGAAATGCTTGTTCATCTTTTTTATATAGTGGGTCAAAACAAACGAGTTTGATGCTATTGTCACAATTAAAATGAAAGGAGGAACACATTTACTAGAAGTGACGTATAATCTGTCATAGAGTAGCTTTTTTAAAAGGCATATAATGAGTAAAGTAATATAGGATGAGTCAAGCAAATATTTTAGAACTCTAAAGCAAAAAGCGACTCTACATCTTCTGTATTATATATTTTAGCTTATCAACTCTTCTTCTTCTTAGTCGTTGCACTCTTGGCAGAGTGGTTGTGGTCGTCATTTCAGCTGTTAGTGGCTCGCCTAACTATACGCCGCCATTCCTGTCTGATGGCCGCCTTTCTGGTGCAGACGTGCAGGGAACTGTCCACAGCTGCTCTTATCTGGTCCGTCCACCTCATAGGCGATCTACCTCGTGCCCGAGTGCCTTCAACTTTGCCCTGCACTACTAGGCGCTCTATCGACTCATCGCCACGCCGGGAAACGTGCCCAAAGAAATTTAAGATTCGAGTTTGTACTACGGAAGACAAACGCTGCTTGATGCCGAGTTCCTGCACTATTTATTATCAACTATTACAGGATTTATAACAGGATTTGCTCCCGCATCAAACTAACCAAGAAAAACGTTTGCCTATTTTGTATATCTATTGCAGTCACAGAAATGATTACATCCATTGGCGAGGTTTCTCTTCTACAAGCCCAACCAGACCAATAAACTATTTTAAGGATCATTAACTTGATTTTACATGAAATATAAATGATTTCTAAGTAAAATCAAAGTCTCTCCTTTACCCAATTTGTGATGAAATTGTCTGATGACAATATTACCCAGTAACGGAAGCCAAAGTAAAACAATGCTTTTTAAAATACCGTTAATTGTTCGCAAGCTATTAAATCTCCGCTCTGTCCTTTGATCATGGGACGGACGGATATTTGTAGCTATATTTAGACCTCCTTTCAAACGAGGATATTAAATTATTAACTCCCAGTTTGCCCTTTTACTGAAAAATATAAGGTTTTATGACAAAGTAAGTAAAATTGAACCTATTTTCCTCTCTATCTAGCTGATAGGTATAGTATATTTTTTCTTTGGTTATAAAAAGTATGAATACAGTGAAGTATATTAAGATACTAGCCTTTGCCCGCGACTTCGTTCGCATGAACTTCAGGTTCGTCCCGTCTAGTAAGTAAGCGCAAAAATGTGTCTTTTTACGACTTCACATTGGAAACCTCAAAATTGTAGCCTATGTGTTATTCTGATCTATAAGCTATATTGTGGTAAAGTTTCATTCAAATCCATTCAGTAGTTTTTACGTGAAAGAGTAACAAACATCCATACATCCATACTTACAAACTTTCGCCTTTATAATAGTAGTAGGATTTATTTTAATATTTTTTTTGTAGGTAAAATTACTTTGGTCATTTTATAGTCATGCTTACTAGTTTTCTTTAGCAAGTTTTAGGGTATCATACCGAAATGGTAAAAATGGGACCCTGTGGCACCGCTGTCCGTCCGTCTGTCACCAGGCTGTAGCTCATAAAAGGTGATGATGATTTAAAATTATATTGTAAACCTAAAGGCAGTTCCCAAATTGATCCTGCCAAAAAAACGTAACCCCCCTTTTCAACAATTCGGCAAAAACAAAACAGTATGAATAATACAACGTGATGTCAAAGTTACTCTCGGTGTCATGTGAGTGCATGTCCGATACCGCAATCAGACCCGTCACCAAGTTTCTGCCTGACCCAATTTTAAATAAACAATGAACAAACGGCCAAACGAATTATAAACGTCAAACGATATCGCGACACACTTTTTTTTTGTTTGCATTTTTCGAAAGGTTCTTGACATGGCGTGTTGTGTTTTGTGTGTTATATTTTTTTTGATTCGCTGAAAATTGAAATACTGTGTAGTAAGCCGTGTCGTTTTCATAACGACAGCATTTCTATGTGCCCAGTGAAGTCTATCATTTTTTTTTGGAATTGGTAATGTTCAAAGGACTCCTTCTGTTTTGGGTTGAATGGACTGTCAGACTTCTTCTGACTAAAGCCCACCCATGTTCCTTCCTTTGCCCTTCGTGTACCGGGGTTACGGAAAATCAAGCTGCCTCTGCAGGCGGTGCTTGCTATCTCAGATTTAATAGCAAAAGCTGGAAGGTTATGGCCGCTGGAATGCCAAGTCGTAAATCATAGGTTGTTTTTTTCTGGTACTTCTCGTTAGCCGGCCTACTTAAATAGATTCGCCTGTATTTCTTGAAGTCACTTGATGTACCTTGATATTTCTGTTACCCCTTGTTAGACTTACATATCATTGATATATAAATAGTTTTTTAGTATTGTTTTTATACATATTTTTTGTGAATTTGTCAACTGCTTAGATTTTATAAATATTTAATACCAACCATTTGAAATTTCTTTTACGAGCAGATTAAAAACTCTCACACTCAAACAGCGACCAAAGAAAAAGATAACCTCCAGCTGATCAATTTGTTTCAGATTTTTAATATCAATCGTTAATTCTACAAACTAAAGTCTGATTTATTCTTTTGTTACAGGTTTAAGCTGAATATGTTCAAAATTTGGATTTTTCTTGCCGCTTCTACTGTCTTCATTAATTTATGTAAGTACTTACAATAAATATATATCATTTTAATATTAATTTTATCCTCGAAAATTATGAATTATATCGTTAATTATGATAACAATTTTGTTTCTTTCTAAGTGCTTCGATCTTTTTTTTTTTCGTGGCACTTGTAGCACCTATGACTTTAACTCTCATGAACTTTGAATTTTCTAAATCTTTGTTAAGGTCTTCGTCTAGTTGTACCAGATTTAACCCAGAAAACTGATGTAATTCTATTCAATTTAATACCTTGCTTTTAACTAAGTCACTTAAAGAAACGCCAACCGCTACATTTGCGTTTCCTGTACGAACGATTGATACATCATATTATTCTATCACATTAATTCTAACAATACGCAACTCTACCTCAATTAAACCATCTCCATAACCAAACTACCTCACTCCAACAAATCCACCAGCAAAAACATTACGCGTCCCTATATTTATTTAACAATAGATTTGCTAGTTTGTCGCCTCTAAAACAATTGACGGTGCACTCGACACACGTCACCCCACAAACAGAATACACAAACAGGACTGAACAGAGCTGAACTTGTTTTATTTTCTACACAAGCCAGTGAAATAATCACCGACACGCTCAGTTACTCCCATTCAGTCGCTCGTTCATTCATTCGGTCATTCATTCGTTCGCTTTGGAGCTCGCTAAATATTATAATGAGTGCAGATTTTTTTTTGTTCGCGTTAAGAATTTTTGTTTTGTGTTCGGAATTTTACCCTGAGAGAGTATTAGCATTGCATTAGTATTTCGACCCATTTTATGTAACAGTTCAAGTTGCACTTTGTATTTTTGAAATATGTTATGAATGAATTTTTCAAGAATTGTATTTCTTTTTCTTTAGATACTTATATTTTTCTTTTTGTTAGGGTTCATAATGTGATCTCAGCCGTTATGACTCAGAAATCATCACTCGATTTTTGGTATCTTCTTTTTTAGTTTTTAAGAGAAGAGGTATTTAGTTTAAGTCAATGCCAGTTAAAAATTGAGAGGTGAAAGTGTCTTAAAATCGGAATATGGGGTTATTTCGATGTTAAGAAACTTTTAAACGGCATGGATACAAACGCTACAAAAGATTTCGCTTCAAATATCAAGTATCCCTATTACTTGGAAATGAAAAGAAATTGAAACTACTACAAACTTTCTTTTAAACGTCTGCGATGGATATCCAATTAAGGGCTTCTTCAATTTGTTTAAAATACCTTATTTAATTTTATTTGATCCTTATGAACCCAGAAGTATTTTTTATTTATTTATTTATTTAATAATTTATGTACACACAAAAAATATAGAAAAAACACAAAATTACAAAATAGGATGTACAAGGGTGCTGCTTATTTCTAAAGAAATCTCTACCAGCAGACCCGCGGTAGGAGAAGTGGTTGATATTGACAGTCAACAGTGTGCAACATAATAAAATTATTAATAAATAACATAAGCATAATCCTACATAGCATTATAATAAATATATATCCATACATATAAATACACAAATACATAGATATATACATACTACTACGCTACATATTACTATATATATATACACATTATAATAGCTCAGTCGCAGGAGGAGAGGAAGTGTTCTTTAACGTTTCTCTTAAAGATAGAGAGCGATTTAGAATCTCGGATGTTAGGCGGAAGTGAGTTCCACAGCCTAACTGCGTGGATGGTGAAGGAATAGGAATAAAAATCTGTGGAGTGAGGTTGGAAATGTAATAGGGATTTTATATGGGATCTGCAAGGGACGTCAGGAGGTCGATTGAAGGTAAAGCGTTCCCGCAGGTATGAAGGATAAGTTGGGTTGTAAAGGACATTGTAGAGGAGACATAAAATGCGAGTGTTCCGGCGAAGACGGATTGGGAGCCACTTGAGCTGCTTGCGATAGTGAGATACGTGGTCATACTTACGCAGACCAAATACAAACCGAATGCACAAGTTTTGCAGGCGCTCAAGCTTATTTAGGAGCTCCTCGGTAGCATCTAGATAGCATGCATCTGCGTAGTCTATAATCGGTTGGATCATAGATAGCGCTAGGGAGACTTTTGTTTCAAGAGGAAGAAAGTATTGGAGAGATTTTAAAGAGTGAAAAGAAGAATAGACTTTACGGCCAACTTCGGCAACTTGATGACGCCATGCGAGCTCGGAATCCATAACTATACCTAGGTTTTTTACGGTATTTGTGAACTTGATTAACAACCCATCAAAAAACAGACCAGCCGCAGGTAAGGTGAGTTTACTGCGCATGGACTTGCTACCTATGATGATGGCCTGAGACTTGGATGGGTTTACTTTAAGGCCATAGGAGCTAGCCCAATCACGGATCGAGGCCAGGTCGCCATTTATAGCCTCAATGGCGCTGTCGGCATCGGTTGCCTTAAAGTGTCGGTACAGCTGCAAGTCGTCTGCATAGAGATGGAAGTGAGAAGAGACCACTCTAGTTATAGAGTTAATAAAAATGGAGAAAAGAAGAGGAGAAAGAACGCCACCCTGGGGAACACCTGTCGCAAGGTCACACCAGTCAGAGTAATCCTCTTCCAGGCGAACACTCTGCAAGCGCCCCCGAAGGTAAGACTCAATCCAGGCAAGAGAAGTAGAAGAGAAGTTTAAAGATTCAAGGATGCCCAGTAACACATCAAAGTCTACCGAATTGAAGGCACTGCTGAAATCCAACAGGACGAGGACCGTCAGCATCTTATTCTCCATAGCCCAGCGGATGTCATCAGTGACCTTCAGCAAAGCAGTAACCGTGCTGTGACCAGAGCGAAAACCAGATTGGTAAGAAGAAATAAGGGAGTTTGTTGTTAGGAAACCAGTAATCTGCGTATGTACAATGTGTTCGAGAATCTTGGAGAGGTAAGGGAGGATTGAGATGGGTCTAAAGTGAGATGGTAAAGTAGGATTGGGAATCTTAGGTAATGGAATTATATGGGCCTGTTTCCAGGCAGACGGAAAGTTACACGTATATAACGAGTGATTAAAAATGTGGGTTAGGATCGGGAGCACACACGGAAGAATGGGACGTATCATCCTCGAACACACACCGTCACTGCCGACTGCACTAGAAGTAATTGAGAGTACTGATTTCTCAACGTCAGCCTCAGATAGGGAGCTAAAAGAGAAAAGGGAGCAGGTTGGTACCGGCAAGCTCTTCAACTCAGATAGAGTTGAAGTTTTACCTGAATGATCTAAATGGATAGGGGAATGAGAGAAATTAGTGTTTAACTCATTTAGATCAACGTCTTTACAGCAGTTGAGTGATGATTTGCCAATACCAACCGATTTGAGGAATTTCCAGACGTCGGAAGAACTGCGGTTAATGAGGGATTCATGGAAGTAGCGTCTTTTGGCATCTCTACACAGTCGACTGCAACGGTTTCTTAGGACCTTGTAGTAATCAAGGAACACATCCGACGGCCTACACCTATACTTAGCCTTCGCTCTGTCTCGCCGGGCCATAAGGTCCCGTATTTCCGCTGTGATCCAGGGTGCAGGCCTGTGTTTGATTTTTACACGGCGGACGGGCGCATGCTTGTCCATCAAGCCGAGAACCATGGAGCTGAAGCAAGAGACCTTATCGTCCGTGTTAGGGCTGTCAGTGACAGGCGACCAGTCAAGTGCAAAAGCGTCGTTCTGCAGAGCTTCTATATTAACGGCGTTGTAGTTCCGCAAATTAACGTATTGTGCCCTACGTTTTGGAGTTCGAACCCTAAATGACACATAAATGAGGTCATGATAAGAAAAGGTTGCCGGAAGTTGACCGTGTCTGGTGACTTTTTCAAGGGAAGAGACTATGGCAAGATCCAAAAGGGAAGGAGTACAATGAGGTGAGAAATGAGTTGCAGAGAGAGGCAAGATATGTAAGTCATAAGAAGCAAGGAGAGAAGTAAGTCTGGAGGAACGAGAATCATTTTTAAGAAGGCAAGTATTAAAATCACCCAATATGATTGTTTGACTATACAAAGGGCATAATTCACTCAGAATAGAGTCAAGAGTGTCGAAATAGTCGATCCGTAGACTAGGAGAATAGAAAACAGCAAGAAGAATTTTAGAAGAATTAAGAGAAATTTCAAGGAACAAATACTCAGCTGACTCGGAATATAAGGACGGTGAAGCCAGAACAACTTTGTGCGATAAATCGGCGCGCAGGTATATGGCTACACCACCACCACCTTTCCCTGTCCTGTCATTACGTATAAGGACAAAACCAGGTAGAGGAAATTGGGTAGAAAGGAGTGAAGGCTTCAGGAAGGTTTCCGATATCAGCAGAGCGTCAACGTTGGCATTGCTAAAAGATGCTAGAAGATCAGAATAATGGCACGGAACACTCTGAGCATTTATATGTACTATGTTAAGGTTGTTGCGGTGATCTGAAAAGAGAGAGGAAATTTGGCTGTGCAGTGTAGGAGGAGAACTCACTTCATCCGCGCTAACATATCCGCAAGATTCAGACGAGCAGGAGAAAAAACTGTCATTGAATACACTATCATCCATTAACTAGCTAGTATATAAATATAAATAATAATACAATATTAAAATAATAATACACGAAAAAAAAAAAACACACAAAATTGACAAGTAGCCACCAACGACATCCCCGTCTCGCTGGTGATGAAGAGAAAAAGGAATACATATTAATAAAACAGGATACAAAAAATAAAATAAAAACAAAATTTAGTCTACACAACAAAATATAAAAAGGCAAGAAGCCAAACTGGTAACACTAACAAAACGTATTGACAGATGACCGCTGTCAGAGCTGTCAGTTGTCACTCATTCAAGGACAACAGTTTGATTTTTGAAAGTGCGATTAAATTTTAAAATAATTAAAGTTACTCATTCGTTACCAGCTACGACCAATAGTAAGAAAAGAAAATTGCGATGTGGTTTAACGATTTAAAAGTACCTACAAATAAACAGATTAAATGCCTTTGTGTCGTAACCGAGAACAAAGTCTTTAAATTAATATCGAAGTACCGACACAGAAGGAAAAACTTAGCGTTGAAACCGAAGTGCGCGCAGCTAACAATTCCGACGACGAGTTTTACGTTGAGCTTTGGAGACTTCCTGGACATCTCTAGGTGATCCAGGATCGATGACTGCGGTCTCGACGATGCCGGTGGGGAAACGCACCACCAACTCGTTGAGCTCACCCATCGTCTCAATTTTTCGTCTGGTTTTGTCAGGACAAAGAATGACTATTCTACCTTCTGTGGTCCAACAATTCTTCATGCTGAAGTGCTTCCTAGCAGCAAGGAAAGTTTGATGTCGAGGCTGGGTCAAGAATTCAGAGATAGTGATGCCGGTTTTTTTATTTATTTTTTATTTATCTTTCCCTTTCTTTTTTTTGTGTAGAATTTAAAAGAGACAGACCCCTAAGTTTATTTTTTCCGACCATAAGTATTTACTAGGAAAGGCAATTTCAGTGACCTCAAAATAAAGACATTTAAATTAAATTGAGTGATTATATTATCCTTCTTATAGAATAAATACATGATTTTATTTTATTTCGTGTCTATCTTTCTATGCAATACATATATTTACAAAAAACTACAGTTTGCTGTAAATACAAACTAGCAAAATAAATTTTAACCTAGCTTTTCTGACTGGCCAGTTTTAAAATCGTTTTACAAAACATTCGAAAAAAATAAAACATTTCAAACTCAAATGTTTCAAACAAAATACCCGATACGATTTTTGAAAAAGCTTCTACATTTAAAAAGAAAAACGTTTATGTTTTGTCAACAACAACTGGACAGTACGAATTCAGTGATATCTCAAATTAATATCTCTCGAATTGGAATCTATATCCACAGGGAAGAAATCGAAATGTCAACTCTCGGACAAATTACTTCGGAATTTAAAACAAGAATTGGAACTCTTACATTGATTGCAAGACTCATTAATTCCATTCGTTCTTCTCATTTAGTCATTCGTTCTATCGATGTTAATTCAGTTCAGCTAATATTGTCCGTGCAGTCGTCCTTAATTAATTCCGCTCTCTATTTTATATTCGCCTTTTTAAAGGAAATTCTTATTTGAATATATTGATTGGATTGTGCAATATTGAATATCTGTTTCACGAAAAGGTTTTGTAAGGTCTGTCCAGTTTTGGCCTTAATATTTAGAACGTATGGACTCAACAAAACTATTTTTTACGTACTGACAAAATATGTTAGGAAATAAAATGATATGAAACGCTTTGAAACTTGAAAACCAAATAAGTTGTTTTCAATATGTCAAAAGACAATACATCTTAATCGATGAAAAAAAAAAACATTGAGAGGCCAGTGAACGATTTTCGATTGTGGAAGAAGGATGCCACTATATTATGTAGAGCGCCGTCCTGTTTCCACATCTGAAACATTACTTTAAGAGGTAGTGGAAGCTCTTCTACACTTCAAACTGCTTCAGGGTTCTTTTCTGACGTTACAATTATCACACGTCAGCGGCACTTGGGAATTAGGTACGAAATTCAACTTTATCCCTTTGGACTAGAGACGCTGTCAATACCAATAAGTGAGCGAGGACAGCCATTTGACTTAGCACTGAACTCATTTCAAGGAAACGTCGTAGTGCATTACTCGTTTCTCGATACTATTACAGAGAAATTTAACATTTTTAGTAGTTACTCACAATATTATTGGAGAGAAATTTGAGGTACTGTGGTTTTAAGAAATATAGTGAGTTTGACAATGCAAAACTTAAAGGAAAGGAACTTACTGATTACAGGGTCCGATGAAATCACTGGTAAAGCTGTAATACTTTTATCAGTTGCGTTAAGAAATGTATCGAATTTAATGCCACGTCTTATTTGGGTGCCCCTTGAATGTAAGCAAACAGAAACTGACACCAACTTTTAAAACAGACAAAATCCAAAGGAGTCTTAATTAAAAATTTTATCAAATTTAAAATAGGCTACTAAGCAGAATTTTTGAAGGTCGAACGCCTGTTTGACCTATTTAGTCAGCACCGCGTATCGCCCAGCCTTCGTTGCATCGTAAGTGGCACTAATACAGGGTATTTAATTATGGGTAATTTGCTACTAGTAAATTTCATTACACACGTCAACGCAATACACTCTGCAAAAGAAGTATAATACCAAGCTATAAACGTTCCACTCCTGGGTCCAAGTCTCTTCCTCTATAGTGAAGATTTGAGCATTGATCAGCACGCTAGCTCTCTGCGGGTTGGCAATGTAAAATTCCTATATTTGACATCCAGGTTTAATCACGATGTTTTCAATAATTAAAAAGTTACATTGACACTTGCCTTTTTTAATTAAGGTGGAGGAATCACTCTCTCTGGGGAAGAAAATGGTAGTGTTAGGCTCTTCCTGATTAAACCTTAACCGCCGTGCTAGGTCATCCGCATTTTTTGTGTCGGTGAATAGCAATGCGTTACAATTCTTCATACACTGCCATTGGCACTTGCTTGTGTGACACTTGAACCTGCACCGTGTGCATACCAATCCATAAAACCGCAAAATAATAGGACACTAGTAAAATTCAACCCACGCAATAATATCAATCCGATACAACCCACAATTTACCCAAAACGTCGAAATTACAATACCATTAAATCCCTCCAAGAGCGAAACCAAATTTCAATACACGGTAGAAACTAAGTTATAGTCTGGTACCAAAATGAAATCCCGTGTTTCGCCCGAAGCATATGTCAGGGTTGCATATAAAATAACCCTCTGTATCATAATACGTAATGTGATGTCGTTATTTCATGTTATTGTTATTTTCTTGGAATTCAGGGATGATATTGAAATTCAAATCTTGTATTGTTTTTTGTACATGTACTTACTAACATACGTGATTTGGTTTATGTGTTTTTTTACTGTCCTACTAACATTATAAATGCCAAAGTTTTTATGTATGGATGAATGGATGTTTGTTCCTCTTTCACGCGAAAACCATTGTACGGACTTAGACAAAACTTGACACACAGGATATTTTTATCCCGCTTTGTTTGGATTATTTTCCATTTGTAGCCGGCGGGCCCGCAAACAACAGCTAGTATAAAATAAATTGGGATTGTATAGACGCACTAAAAGATCTAATGGGTACTACTACTATTTGGTGATCCTTTGAGGCAAATAATTGTTTGAAAGTCGATTGTGCTTCTTCCTTATCGATAATCGAAATATTTTAATTGTTGACTTGCCAAACACCTCTTAAATCTTATGACAAGTTTTAGACCGTCATTAATTTCAGGATATAGACAATAGATATTCTGAATTATCTTCAAAATCATTCGTTCGTGTTAAAAGCCAGACTGTCAGCAAAACCTAAAAAATCCGAAAGAAATCTCCACAAAAAGCAGTGTTGCATTCATTCCAGATTCTCCAATACCAATCTTCGGAAGAAAGCCACTCAAACTTTGAAACCTATCAAAGTTAAATGCAATCAATGCTCTCATCAAACTTTGATTTGACAAATTCAATATAAAACCGTGTCGTGGAGTAACAAGTTAGGAAGTTTCGAGGACGAGAGTTGACTGATGAATATGTATGGGCTTCTTGATAAATTGAGGAGGGATGTATTGAGTTTTTGAGAAAGAAATCTTGACGGCCTGAAGGATCAAACATGTTTGTCACAGAGGTTAAGTGTTGGTGCCGTTTGAAGGACGTTTAGCGAAATGAGTCATATAACAAAGCTTTTATGTAACAAGCTGAAAATAAATGATTTAGCTGTAATTATAATATTTTAATTTTTTTTGAACTATACAATTTTTGGCACATATTCTTGAAGTTTCTAGAAGATTGTTGCATTGATCTAGATGCGAGGCAGGAATTAAATCCTTAAACAAGCTATTGAAGCAAAAAATGAAATACTTAAAAAGACTGAAGAAGTAAAGACAATTTATAGACACAGTAAGCAATCTTGACAGAAGAAATGGATACAATGTTGGTGGTAGATTTTATATTCAAAATACATTAAATGGAAACTGGGTTCCTCAGTTTTTTTCGAATCCAGAACAAAATAACCGTACTTAAATACTTTTCATAAGACTCTCCTTTTATTTCCTTCTTTGAGCTGTCAAAGATAAGGAGATCAAATAATTATAATTAATTTTACATCATAATATATATCATCTTCACTTTAATCAACTACATAATTTGCTTAAACTTTTCTTTCATCTCCAAAACATAATCTCGTAGCTACAAAATTGACAAATTCAATATAAAACCACGTCAAAGTGTAATAAGTTATGGAAGTTTCTCGAACAAGCGGCGGCTAATGAAGTGTTCTTGTAACTAGGTAATTACAGCGGTCTCGCTAGATAGAGGCCAATGTGGGATGGGAAACGTTTGAGGAAGAACTTCTCAATTCAAATTTGAGGAGTTCTGTACTGCTTTTTTCCAATAGCACCTGCCTCTTTGTCTGTAATTAAATCTTGAAAAATTTAATTCGATCCATTTTCCAATTTTCGATTGAGCTGTTTGTATTAAAATTAAGTAACAATGCAATATTATGACTAGGATGATCTGATGTTGAAGCTGGAAGGTGGTTCTAGGAGCTCAGATTTGAAGGACGATTAAATCGAGTTGGGGCTCTTTTGATTCAAATTGACAATTAGTTTTATCTCAAATTGCACACAGGTGTTCCGTGTTTGTTTATTGATTTCACGAAATACTTGATCAATTATGGTAGATTTTATTTGTAATAGCAACATCGGGAATATGTGAGGTTTTGATAAAATTTTATGAGCTATTTCGAACAGAATCAGTCTATTTTTCTTGAGGTAACCTACTTTGAAGTTATTAGTGGAGAAATGGCTAGGGGCAGTCAGGAGTCAATTGACGATATCTTTTGGCAATCAAAAAATATCTTCTGGTCTAAGTATGGGTAAGCTTTGTCACTAAACCATTCACCATTAAAGAAGTCTTTCTCTTCTGATATATTTTCTTAACAAAATACTCGCATCTTCTTATCAATGATTTCTAAAAATTCAACATAATTCTTTTATTTGTCCTTGATTGAGCTGAAATTAGTTCCAAGTCTAATACATGATAGTAAAACCAAAGTACCAACACGAGTATCACAATGATTGCTTAACACAGCACACATCGATGTAATTCGTGTAGAACTGCAATTTGTCGAGACCACACAGGCCAGCGACGTTCAGTAACAAAGGCTCTAACGAACGCTACTGGCGCCATCTATGTCGCACGTGGTTACAGATTTATCGCTGAACATGTGCTATATAGTTAAGTTTTATTTTGTTCCTTTTTTATGGAAAATGGTTGGTTATGTACTCAGTAGTAGAGCTTATTAAGTTATAACGTATGAGAAGTTTAATTCGTCCATTTATTTTCCTCAATTTTTGGTAGGAAACCCATCTTGAAGAATAAGAGCTAAAAACAATTTAATATAATTTTCTTTAATGATTTTGAAAAATGCGTAGCTACAAAATACATTTTCATGAGATTTCTAGAGACTTGGATTCAGAGATAGCAATTGTTTCAATATTGGACTTAGTTATGAAATTACCGTTACATGCCTATCTTAAAAACTTTTAGGAGAGGCAACCGATATATACCTACACCTATAGGTACATACACCTACACATATTCTAGCTATAGGATGACAAAGAGAACTAACGATACGGAATACGTATTCATATTGAAAATTACTAGAATGTTCGAATGGATCTCTGCCAAGTAAATCTTTTCGAAGTAAATTTGTGCCTTCAGGATTCTGTACAGGACCAAAGTTTGGGAAATTGTTATTAGGAAAGGTTTTTTGCTCCTCATTTAATTTAAGTTTTGACTCAGAATTGTTGCTTGTTTTGTTATTCTTTGCCACATACTGGGTCTGTTCTAAAATTATTAAGTAGTAAGTATTCTTTTGCTTATGCCAAAGCAAAAAAAGTGTGTCTTTCAGCCATTCAACAAAACATAAAAATGCTTTATAATATATAGCAATAACTGAAAAAAATCAAAAGTCTTTTTACATTAGTACCGTAAGTAGTCTTTATTGAATGTCAAATTGAAATGCATAACACCCTGATTCAACCATCCTTCACCGGCTCCTAAGTTTATGCAAACAATAGTAGTTTGACCATTAAGCAAACGAAACGAATACATTTAAAACAACTGACGAAATCTGAGAAAGTATGTCAACATAAGAAAAATAGATACACAAAGACGTGTTGAATTTCCTGCAGCTTCGGTAACTCAATTCAGTCGCAGTACAATATAGGTCTAATGAATACAGTCGTAACTAGCCTTATTCAGGTACCCCCGAACTCAGTTATACATGGTGTGGAAAATGTAGAGGCGTATTTGGTACTCCGAGTTTGTGTGGGTTGGTAGGAATGAAGTGTAGAACTGTTAGGTTGTTGTTAAAAATATGGTAACTGCTTGACTAAGGCCTCTTTATCTCCTTTCCAGATATCTTACTTAAAAAAAAACCGTTTCTAAAATAGCAATTATTGATTATTGAAAGGTCAATTTTGACAGGATTTTCTGAAAATTTCCTAATTTAAAATTTCTTAAATTAGGAAATTTCTTAATTTGAAGGGATATGGAGGCGATAGTTATTTAAATTTTTTGGTCGTTTAAAATCTAAAATTAAACCGCGATAAAATCCGTAAAAGTAGTTTCATTTCAATGTCTAACATTCGCGTAAACCTAAGAAACCACCATATGACATTGGTTTGATAAAATGGTTTTAGGATCTTCGAAAGGGCTTCCAACAGGCATAATGGTAACATTTATCGTAAAGATCATCATCATCTTGATACTCCTCAAAAGGGTTGTACATATTGATCTACACAGCCGGTATTTTATCACTTTGCGTACACCTTGTATCACGGAGTGGAATATTCGAGAAAGCTGACGCGTTGAGGGTAATCGAGTGTAAAACTCTCGTGTTTCATTACAGTTTTTAAGTGCAATATGTAGAAAGTAACGCTTGAAAGTTACAAGGAAAAATGTTCCTTTTGTTTCGGTTGGATTCGTCAATTAACTTGACTTTTTCGCTAACAATGAATTTGATAATAATGTCTATTACTCTTAACCAAGTCACTGTTTGCTATCTATCTAGCAATTTAAGAATTTTAAGCGTTTCATATCGAATGGGTAAAAACGGCACCCGATTACTAATACTCCATACTTGAAATTTAATGAATTAATATTTTTGTTCCCTCCAAAAAAGGCAGCAAATACAAAAAAAAATGAAAAAGGCCTGAGTTTTCACCGACATTCAAGTCACATGCAAAAATAAATCCAGACTCAGGACAACCATTTGAAGATCACACAAATGTCCTACTCGGAAAAGAACCCGCAACACATCGCGCAGAGTAAAATTTGGCATGGTGACCTATACCACTTGGCCATGCATGCAGTCAAAGCCAAAAGTTTAAGTAACTCTACATTCAAAAAAGTTAATGTTATACGATTGATTTTTTGTCCAGCGTTAACAATTTCAGATATCTGGACACTTTAGTCTAGGAAGCTTAAAAAGGATTTAGTATTCCATGAAAAGGAAACTATAAGCAGCTCTATAGTTTCGACTGTCCCTTTGAATATTTTTAAGAGCTCTTGCAAAATGGAAGTAAGTGATATTTTATTAAGTAGAGTAATTGCAGTTCGCAGAAACTATCGCTACAACAAAGTGGGCTTAATTTTCTCCTCCACAACGAAAGCAAAGATGAAAGGGAGGAAATACCTGATATTATTGTTCTGCCAGCGAAATATGATAAAATGATTATTAATTAATTCAGCATTTCAGATAAATACTGCGTTAACAAAAGCATTTTCAGTAATTGGTGAATCCGATAGTATTCAAAATATTCGACAGTAATTTACGAAGTCCCTGAAGAAATGAAATATCAATCTGATTGCTATTAAACGCATTGATTAATGTTCATTGTTATTGTACTGTGGCTGAAAGCAGAATACTTTGCAGTACTGCCTGTACTACAAACTATGCTATAACATGATGAGAAATAAATGTAAAAAATATTTTGAGGGATCCGTACCTAACTTGGCAAAAATGAAACCGTATAACTGCGGCACTGCTGTTTGTTCATCAGTCCATCTGTCTGGTGGTTCACCTTACGAATTTATGTCCGCCACAACCGTCGTTTAACCTCGATATTTCTTTATAGTATTTGTTGTAATAGAAAGACATCATCTGAAAAAAAAAACTACTTTCTAGCTATCAAGTTTCTTGAGTAACAGACGGACAAACTGACAGATTGGCATAAGTAATTGATTCAATTTTTGCCATTTGAGTATGAAACCCTAAAAAGCCCATTGTTTATGAAAAACAGACAATACCAGTTAAAACAAAAGAGAACCAAGAAAAAAGAACACAACTTCACCGAATAAGCTTTGTATACTTGTATATATATAAGTACAGTTTATATCTTGCTTGGTTGTTTTATAAAAACTTCAGGCAAACAGCTGTGGTTTGGGAATGCGGGCTCAGTTGGGTAAGATAATAATAACACGACGAGACTAAATAAGACCTTGTTTTTAAAAGAAGTTAAGGTTAATAATTTTAGGGACTTTTTAGGGCCTTGCTCAAAAGGTAAACCTTGAAGCCAATTGCTAAGGCCCCGCTGTCTGTCCGTCAATTCAACCGTTCGTCCGCTATTTAGCTGTATCTCATGAACCAAGAGAGCTACATAGTTCAAACATATCAAAACACAGTAGCAGATGATAAAGTTAGAAAAAATCGAGGTTAAGCAACGTTGTTAAGGTTGATGGTCAACAAATAAAAATTTGAAAATTTGCATTTGCCCACAAATTTATTCAATTTTTTTATTTAATTAGTTTATTTAGTCCATTTTTTAAATGTTTGCTCGTAACTCTTTCTATTGCTAGTCGTAATAGCACTACTGTTTTTTTTTTTTACTTAAGACGCAAATTAAGGAAACTTATGAGGTTACAACGAATTTCTTTTGTCAATGAAAATCTCTCGAACAGATGCACCGATTTTACACCTGTCACCAGGCTGTGAGATAAATCCTTGTGACGAACAGACGGACAGTTGGACATTCTGACATCTTTGCGTCAGTAATTCGATTTCGTTTTTACCTTTAGGATACGGTCCTCTAAAAAGCTTGATCAATATTCAAAGGAAAAATAATCACCACTTGAATATATTCGGGTCAGCATTCACCTGTACCTATAAACACGTACAAAATTACACATCAATTTAATATTAATAACATGCAACGTCATAAAGATAAATTGCATCGAAATTTCGTCCATAATTTGTGTTCACATCTGCTCTTAATGATTTTCATGACAATGCCGAACATTGTAATATTGGGGCACAACAAAAACTATTTAATTATACCGCCGTTCTATCATTAGCATACTTAACTATAGTCATTAAATTGAGTAATTATTTTCAGAAAATTAATGATTCAGCTTTAGTTTCTGTTTTGTAATATTTTGGATATTTATGTTTTTAGTATTTATTGGGGAGGTGCCTGTAGTGGTATATGTATATGTTCATAATAGTAAGAGGTCAAAATGTGCTTGCTGCCACCTTCTGAGGATGGTTGCTCGTTCGTAGCTCTGGTACCATGTTAATACGGTTTCTCGCAGGATGGTTTGAGTTTAGTGGTCTGTATCATTGTATCAGTAGTCATATCCATCATACTCCAACAAAAAACTCTGTCATAGCCAAGTGGTATAACCAGATCACCTCGTAAAATTCACTGTGCGCGGCGTGATTTTGAACCTCGCGTACGACAAGTATCTATGTGATCCACCCACAAGTGCTTGCTCTGAGACTTTGTGTTCTCTTACAAGTGAATTGAATGTTTGTGATAACCCCCAGCGTCACGGGGAAAAATCATTGTACTTGTTTAAAAAAAAAAATTAGCCGGTCTATTAAAACAACTGTGACATCCAGGCTTCGGTATAATTTACTTGTATTGTTTTATCTAGGAAAATGGCTTGTTTAGGACAAATGGCCATGGCTTCGGGTTACTTGGCGAAAAAAGTGGTTGTCAGGTGGGCAGTCGCTTTTTATTTAGGCTGTTATTCTCCTGAATCTGGTAAGACAGCTGAGGCATACCTATACCAATATATCTTAGGAGAATAGTTTTCCGAGAAATGTAAGCCAGAAACAAGCATTCAAGGTTCTAACAGTTTATTGATTTAGTTGTCAAAAACAGTTTCCAAAAGTTCAATTACGATGTCAATCAGTCTTCAACATTGCTTGATGTTGCTTTATAATTGTTGCAAATATTATGACGTAATTTCCACTTCTTCGGAGCGAAATAGGATAACCATTTAATAATGTTGCTTGAAACTGTTACCTCTTTCATGTTGTGACCATCAACAACAAAATTCTGATTCAGAGCAGACACGCTTCTACAGTTATAAACTCAGATATATTCGATTATTTTACATGTAGAAATGTGGAAATTATAGGTGAGTTACTTGACCGATGAAAAAGAAATAGTTTTAAATTTAAGTCATGTCTTCCATCGTTGAAGTCTGTAGATTCGGGTTGATCTTGAAAGCGACTTCAAATCTTAATCAAGTGTAAATAAGATACACAATGTTTAAGTATACACGGTCAGCCAAATTTCATTTAAATTTCGCTGAAAAAATACTTTTTCAAGAAAATCAGTCTTTACTCAAATGAAAAAATACAACGGTACATAATAGCACTCAGCTGTTTAAGTTGTTATATACTGACTTTTTTTACTTGGTTGTAAAAAGTCTCTAACACATTTTTTCCCATTTTCTCCCAAGTTTCCATAACCTTCCATCCATTGTTTTCCTCATTAATATCCTCACAAATTCCACGTCTTACAATTTAAAAAACTAAACAACAGTTAGAGTATGATAATGAAAAACCGTTTACAAAGTACTTGAGACGGGCGGAACCGCGCTGGGCTTCATAAATATTAATAGGAGACATTGCTTGCATATCAAATTGCACGGGGAAGCTTAGCTGGTTTCGAATATTTCTTTATATTTTTCATATTTTTGTTTTTATTTCTAGGGAAGATTTTATTGTTAAGATTTAGAATTTGATGTGGTTGCAGCCAAATGGTTTTATACTTAGACCCTCAAGAAAAGGTACAAGTCATTCCTTTTCGATTGTCTTTCAGTCCGATTGATGCTTCTTTCTAGATTTATCTGAGTCTCCATAAGTAAAAACACCAGCGTTTACGCAGTTCCTTATAACTGGGCAATATTTTCTTCTCATGAAGGATTGAATCAACTACTTAGGATAAAAGCCCTCACATAGATAAAGCCCTCACGTAGTTCTGTTAAATATTGTTTTTGCCGAATTCAGTATTATTTTGTGACCAGGCCTTTTCTGCTTCTCTCTCTTTTCCTCACCCAAAAGTTATAACCCCATTATTGAGAACCTGCTGCTTGTTCGTCCGCCTGTCAATAGGCTAAACAATAATAGCTAAATAGTTGTAATTTTTACTCAACTATTCTTTTGCCGCTGTAAAACAATAAATACTAGAAATAAAGATCGAGGATAAGCACCAATTATCCCAGTCATAAATGTGTCAGGTGACAAGTAAATATGTCGACTTGTTTTCCCTTAGTATCTTTCTACTTATCCCTCAGTGTCGCGAGTTCGACTGATGCTTGACCGGGTTTTTTTATGTGTCTTTCCCTATTTAAAGGCACGCGTTTGGCTTTATGTATTTTTTGCTCTCTTGCTCTCAAGAGAAAATAGTTTTCAGATGCTTCAAAACAATCTTTTTAATTACAAGTTAATTTATTTGTTTTCTTTATCATTGCTTACACAATACTATATTCTAAATAATGGTATGCTCTTCGTATGATTGTGATGTTCATACAACACATAACATTTTTTCTTGAATCATCCTCTTCAATGTTTTTTTCATCTCTAGCACCCATTTCCCTATCAAAATACATTTTAGTTCCACTCTAACCGTACAAATGTATGTTATCCTATTACTATACGTGCTAGGTGTCTACGTGTTAACGGGTGGAATCTAAAAGACCGGTAGACCGTAGAAATCTGGAACAAAGTAATAAATATTTATTTAAAAACGGTTTACTTAAAGTATTCATTGTGATAGTTTGACTTGTTTCGGACCTAACCGGTGTCGGATCGCCTAAGATCACCGCCAGATCATTTCATGATAAAAGAATCCGCTTCCGTCAGAAACTAGTCAAGCTATTCCCATAAATAAGTGTGAGTCAACCGTTATTAAGCAAATAGTTTTGAATCCACCTCCCGAAAGTTATTACAAAGCTTTACGTAATTTTGCTGATCGGAAACGTAAACGCACTTGTCCGATTTAAACTTGGTTATTTCATAATATTCGCAGATTAAATCCTGCCTCACGATCCATGAGCATCCAATTGATACATGCCTGGGGACCTACCACGAGCTCTTAAAACAAGACTGCTGCAGTTAAAACGAGATAGCGCTATGCACAACATAGAGCGGCATCTTACTTCCACAGCGACAACAGTCCTGTTTAAAGATTACGACGGTAGGCTGTTATTTGCTTTATGGATACACGGAAATATTAATACAAAATATTTTCGTTGAATGTTTCCACTTAATCAATTTCTGTTAACCACATTTAAATTAAAGGAATTCCTTTCGCAGTTTTTGAATTAATCGTAATTAATTTTATACTGGTGCTGTTCCGTGAAGAATCCTTTAAGGTGGTTTTCAAATGAAATACACTTAAGTACTCTTTTGGATAAAGTCATACAAACGTAATATCTAGTATTAAGACTGTCAAGATCACCACGCCAAACTCTGTGTAGTATCGTGGGTTCGATTTCGGCGTAAGACAAGCATTACTGTGGCCGGTGGTTGTTCTAATTCTGGATATCCTTGTATATTTCTTTAAAATGTTTGTTCTCCACGACATATAGATTTAATTACTAAGTGAGAAAAAAAAATAGAGTAAATGCTAAGCGTAAAAATCATACAAATTTTCAACAGATTTCTTATACCTAAGCTTTTCCCCAGCTGTCGAAGGCTAAGTCTAATGCCATATTTAATTCATATGGAACGACTGCTTACCTGGCCCTTACAACCTCATTATAATAATAATAATATGTAATACATAGTTGATAGAGTTGACCCATAGTTGACTGTTAGAATTGTAACGTCTTAATAAAATTAATTTTGGAAAAAAATAAAAACTGACTTCAAGACTACACTAACAATATATATCTACAATTGAACTAAAAAGTATAAAATAATATTTTAATTACAAGTCAAAGAACACTAAAGGAAAATCAACGAAATTATTGATACTTATGCATACTATTTACATTTTAAAACCATTTTTATTTTTTGGAGTTCCACCGATTTCTACAAGATCCCATCATCAGATATTGAAATGGTGATAATGGGACCACACGGGAAGCACAAGCTTAAAAAATAATCATGAAAATCGGTTCACCCAATCGCAAGTTACGAGGTAAAAAACATTAAAAAAAAATACAGTCGAATTGAGAACCTCCTCCTTTTTTTGAAGTCGGTTAAAAACTTGAAGATCTACGTATTGCCGTCGGGACTAATGCCTTAAAGTGGTTTTCAAGACTCGCGGTGAACTCTACATTTTCTAACTCTAAGGAGGTTGTAGGCGAGTCTTTTTACCAGAAAAAAATCATATAACTAGGCTTGACCAGGTATCCAAGCTCGATTAACTTTAAATGTAGTTGCGGCTTATTATTTTGATATTATTCCCGACGCTACATTTCCAAACCTTCGCAGGTGTCTCTTCGCAATAATTACACCTATAAAAGCGTGCCAATTTCGAGAATAGTACTTTAAGTTTTTGGCTACCTAAAAGATGAAACAGACCGAGTCCTAACTAGTGTAGTCCGACTCGGTCTGTTCCTGGTCACCGGGATGTATTTTATGAACGTTAATAGAAACTAATAAAAAATATGGTGCATTACTGTGTCCTTGATAATAAAAAAACACATACAAATAAATATTTAAGGGCGCATAAATCGATTTTTTTAGTACCAGAAAGGTTTTCTATCTTCCTTCTCTTGTTTCATTTTTTCTAAACAAAATCATAATTATTTTTACCTACCTGGGTTTATAATTCTGAAGAAGTCTTCTATATAGCACTGACTTGCCTAATCAATTTAACTTCTGTTGTTATCATTACTGCATACGAAGGTTCTGTACAAAGGAGAGAAATGCAAACACATAATTGTTCAATTGTAACGGAGAACAACCTGCAAAGCCAATTCTCCACGAAACGGAACTAGCGTTGATCAAGACATCTGTTAATGCATATTGGAAGTTACGGGCCATTAATCCTTTGAAAACCAACCGTGCAGCACAGATAGATTATACATCGTTAAAACCGTATTAAGAACATTTCGTAAGGATGATTCATTATTAAATGATGCAACAGTTTACTCACGCGTATTTATCGGGTATGCGTCAGCCCTTGATCAAGGACTCCGGTTGGGTCCGAAACTAGTCGATCCCGATAAATGCGCGTGAGTAAGCCGTTTCATCATTTAGTAAGATATTAAGAATGTTTCATTTTGCAGACCAAATTTCAATTACCTATTAAGGCAAAGACAATATCCCTTAAAGGTAGGATGATTAATTTCGCTATGGTCGAAGCAAAACGGCATATTAGTAATGTGTGTATCAGCGTTTTATTCGTATATACAATAAAGTAAGAGACTACCACAACTGCTCAAATGAATTTTATTGTAGTTGTCGAAGCGTGACAGCGCATTACACGGTGTAGAGTGACATCCCTCTTCTACAACTGCTAAAATATTTTATTTTGGGAAGTGATATAAGGTGGGTAAGTGACAAGCTTTAGGAGGTGAAATTAGACTCCCGTTGGGATTTCGAGTCTAAAAGAAAGCTCAAAAATATTCCAGATTTTTGTGATATTAATTTTAAGTTACAAATACCTACCAATTTTCTTGGAAAATTTTCAACGAAATTGTATCAAAATGTTCTAACATTTCCTCTCAGCAAAATCTACGCCCATCAACTCAGAATCACTGCGCTAATGAAGTCATTAGGTGTTAATTACTTTTAGTTCATACGTGATTAGACCATTGGTGACTGTTCCAGGCTATGTACGAGCATGTTTAGAAATAGAAGTAGGTACTATTATTAAAACCTTTTTTCACAAGCAAGATTGAGAACGTGCCCAAGCGGTAAAACGGATCATGATTACTAAAGCACTGTCTATCCGTCTGCCTGTATGTTTGATCTATCCGTAAAGATTGAGGTTAAGCAACTTTTGTGAGAGTTATAAATTTGAAGGGTGACCCATTTGGTTTCCAATTCTGGTTTTCATTGTGGCAAAGGCATGGCATGGAAATGTCGGACTTCCGCCGACTAATACACCTCGGGCCCCTTCAGTTGCCAAAGCTGGAGTCACAGGATCTCTCACGGATGCGACTCTGGAAGGTCCTGAGAGGGACCACCAACTATTTTAATCAATATGATCGGCGTTTTGTCATCATCCTTAGTATTCTGGCAGTATCATTATCCCACTGCTGAATAGACATGACCCAGTCACTCTTGTGAGTTGCCATACATTGGTTACATAATACATGACTATTTGCCACAGTAACATAATTAAGTCGAAATCAATTACGTTCTGCATTCCGCTCTTAGAAGCATCTTATGTAACGCCTAGTTCTATACATTGCAACAATATTCTGAACAAAGAAATTTTGTTCTCTAGAACGCCAAATTTCCATGCTTAATTAATTTATTAGCATTCAATGCTTACTCTACTCAGTGACTTTGATGAAAATGAAACGAAATTTCTGCATGGTTGCTTTATTATTTAATTAAATCTTTTAGCTATTTGGATGGTTCTCATTGTTGAATTACAATAACTATTAAAAACGTTTTGTGTTTATAAGTTGGATGAGACCGTCAGGACGTTTGAGCTTGAGTAAATTTGTCGTTTTTTTGACATAGACATAAAAACCATTTAGTTTAATTCAAATGAGAACCAAAATCAACTTACTTTTGCGTAGTGAGGTCCATCTCAAACCAATTACAAAATAGACTAAAATTTCTGTACAACATTTTGGTTCAATCGAGCTATGTGATCGCCCCTTTACTTCACAAATAATCAACGAAAAAAGGTCCCGTCAAACTCCGATCTAATTCAAAAGCACCCTTTCTTATCTACCGAAGCTTACTGCCTAGTCGATAAAAGTCCCTTTCGAGACTTTCCACTTTTCATCCAACATTGTTTCGGCGTTATCAAAAAAACATAAACACGAGATGTTGTAGTGACCATGAATTGCGGGTTACAAAGCGATTTTCCTGGAGCTATTTACGTCATTACCCGATAGGAACCTCATGCATTTTGCAATGACTAGTGTGACCATTTGTTTAGTGTTTGTGGGAATCACCGGGACTTTGGGAGTTGTGTAATGTAACAGTTACTGCGTATTCGTTTTTATTGCGAAATACGTTTAGTTCTTGAGTGCTTTGACTGTGTTTGCGATCTTTTATTGTGGATTAGTGGTGAGAGGAAAAGGCTTTGTTTTTATTTTTTGTGTCGTCATTTTTTTACTATAGAAAAAAGCGAGGATATGAGAATATACCTTGGATTTTTTTTGTTGTCTAGATTATGATTTGTTTTATAATTATGAATCCTTTCATATGCAGTTATTTTTCGTCTTTTATTTAGAAATAAATGTTTAGAGCACCTTAGTACATTGAAATAAGAATATCGTAGATGGTTCGTGATGTATCGTGGTGGTTCCAAGCCCAAAACTTAACTACTTTACCCCAACTGAATCCTACATCACAAAAAACTTATTTTTATTTGCCATTAAGAAGTTAAGGCAACGAATGCATATATAAAAAAAAATTAAACAAATTTTAACGTTTTATGCCTATTTCTTTTTTAAAGTAACCATGTCTCAAAATAGTGAAAACTTATATTGACCACTTAAACATTCCACTACTTATTCTCCCATAACGCATGGCCACCCTAAACTACCCATAGCACGTCACTCACCCTTTATCAGCCGCAGCTTGCCAACCCCATTCGCCTTTTGTTCTAAGACTTAAGGATTTCGTCGGAACTCAGAATCGACACGAAAGATAGAAAAGTTCGGAAAATCTCTTACCCAGTACTTATTGTTCGTAGTTTTAGTGGTTATAAATTATTCCCTACTTAAAGATACTTTTTATTCTTTGGTTAGTGAATTTTCGTTTCGTGAATGGGGTAAGAATTGTTCTTTGTTGTAATACTACTGCTAATACTTGAACTAGTTGATTTTGGAATAGTCTCGATTTGTTGGCATGAATCTCAAGGAAAACTTAGCAAAAAAAAGTTGAATTTGAAACACTGAAAATGAAGGTTCTTTAAAGGATCATAAACTAGGCATTTCACATATACGATGAGTATTAAAAAGACCAGGTCATATTTGATAATAGTTTCTGTCCATGGCTGTCAACAACTTTCTCCAATCTTAAACTCTAAAACCTTCAAATATTCAAGTTATTATATTTTGAAGATTATTCACTTAATTTTGCATATGCGCTTATGCAAAAATAAGTGTATAGTATACACTTTTTAGTATATTTAAGTAACATAGAAAAAGAAAATTAAGTTGAAAATTCAATAACAGTAAACATTTTTAAGTTAAAGTATGCCTTTTAAAACAGTATTAGAGGAAACTTCGCCTTAACAGAAAGTTCGGGTATGCAAAGCTTGTTTTAAAGTGCTTCATAAGTAACAAGCTTGCAGGGAATGTTTTAATCTTATTGTCAAGTACAATTTTCTAGAAAATGGAACTTTAATGTTTTATTTACCATGAAATTGGACTAAAACCCTGTTTGTTCTCTAAATATTTTAGTTTGTTTCATTTTAGCCAACGCTAGAACACAGTATAAATTCAT
This sequence comes from Trichoplusia ni, assembly GCF_003590095.1. NCBI lineage: Eukaryota > Metazoa > Arthropoda > Insecta > Lepidoptera > Noctuidae > Trichoplusia > Trichoplusia ni. The sequence goes on along the minus strand of NC_039489.1, from coordinate 5,560,993 downwards.
TATGATTTCTGAAATATTTTTGCTACTTTTTATGCTGGCGTTTGCTCAAGCTGTATTGAGGCCAGATACCAAAAGTTATTGAATTCAAATTGACTGCATGGTTAGAAGTTAGGAAAGTTAGCCAAGTGTTTGGGGTCACGACCCATAGTGCGCGATGTGTCGCAGGTTAGATCCCCGCGTAGGACAAGTGTTTGTGAGATTCACGAATTTTTGTCCTGAGTTTAATTGTCTTTGTTTGTCTTGAATGTTTGTGAGATCCTCCCGATAAGTCGCTAGTCGAGGTGTGCAATATTAATTGCTTCAATGCGGGAGACGATTGAAAAAAAAGGAAAAAGACCTGTCAGAGCTTATCCAAACTGCCCTAGAGATGGGAGAGACGTGCATACCGAGAAATGTCAAAACCAGAATACGTATCCAAGCCATTCTGCAAACACATACATTGTACCAAACATTACATAATACACCTCATACTTGACTACTTTCGCAGTGTATTTTTAATCAATAACCTGGAAACTTGATTACGCGAGAATGCATAAATAATTAACAATTTCCTCTTTTGTTTCGCTATAAATTGCATCAGCTACCTTGTTATCCACATAGGTACAATAAACGCTTGCCTCGAAGTTCGTATTACGTATGTACTTTGCCCACTTGTTGAATATTTGTAAAATATTTATAGAACAAAAACCTGGCAAGTTCAAGTCGGGCTCGTGATACTGGGGGCTCCTTATACATAGGCTGAAGAGAAAATATTTAGCAATAGAAAATATTTATGAACCACATCTATGATTGCTAACTACTTGACTGCATGGATAGCCGAGTGGTTGAGGACACCACGCCTAACCAGCTGAGGCCGACGTGTCGCTAGCTTGATCACCGCGTAGGACTTGAAGCGTTTGTCTGATTCATGTTTGCTTGTACCGAGTCTGGGTGTCTTTGTGTATTTGACTTGAATGTTTGTGAGAGCCTTCACACAAGGATTAAATAACTTAATGCGGAGGCGATTTAAAAAAAGGAAGTAAAAAATATCTATGCTTTAGGTATTGTTTTTTTTCATAATTATTTCTGTTACATAGCGTCAATACAAAATTTGACGTCCAGATGAGCAGACAGCAGAGCCTTATTACGGGGTTCCGTTTGCACCTTCTATGTACGGATCCCTAACTAGGTAACTGGCAGTCGGCTAGTTTCATTCCATCCATATTGGATCTCTCGCTTATTGCTCGTGCATATTTTAGTGGAAGTCGATCGGTAGTGCCTACTGCAGTGCATTTCACTTGAGTGTTCTTTGTACGTTATGAGGTCATGGCTGTTTGGAGGTAATGGAGAATTCGTTCGTTCACTTTGGGACTTGATCTCCCAAAACGAAATTCTCTTGTTTTGTTTTTGTGTGGGAAAGCGATGATTGTTTCTATTTTGAAAATATACTTATTCTTTGGTTTTAAAATTGTTCTTTTTGGAGATTTGATTTCATTTGGTTAACCAATAAAAATTGCACTGAAATTGTATTTTCTTCCTTATAGGACAAAATTATACGCTATTACATAATATAGGTCAATTAAATACGCTACCAGTTAGTAACGTGTGCGTTGCATTTTCCAATGGAAAGTAGAGTCAAATATTTCTTAAACTAAGATCTCTTTTCTGCGAAGGCTATGCTTTTGTTGTGTATTGTTACTCAAGGTCAGCTTTACTTCATTTTTTATTTTATTCTTAACCTAAAAATGTGGATGCAGTTGTACAAAAATATTACAAAATCATTAAACACGGTTACGTTAAATTCGCACAAAACCGTTTAACACGTTGCAGTCATAATACACAACAAACTAAAAAACACCAACCTAAATTTAAAAAAGCGTAACTTTTAATCGAGTATACTGAAATGCGTTCAACCGTTCACTAAAAAAAATAACAAAACTAACGTAAAAAGTTAACTTAGTCCACGCACGTGTGCCCCGAGCGTTGGAATTTTAAATTCAGCATACATTTATGATTTTGTTCTCGACTAACTTACGTAATTCGTAGTCCCAGGAGCAATGTACACGATTTTATGAGGTAGAATCGGTGAAAATCTATATCTATACTAATATGTAAAGCTGAAGAGTTTGTTTGTTTGTTTGTTCGTTTGAACGCGCTAATCTCAGGAACTACTGGTCCAAATTGAAAAATTATTTTTGTGTTGAATAGACTATTCATCGAGGAAGGCTTTAGGCTATAAACCATCACGCTGCGACTAATAGGAGCGAAGATACAATGGAAAATGTGAAAAAAACAGGGCAGGTATAAATCATAACTTACATCTTCTACCCACGGGGACGAAGTCGCGGGCAACAGCTAGTTTAATATAAACCTGTTTAATGGTAGGGGGGATTTCTTGGTTATCTATTAATGAGCTTAATTTATTGAATGGTGTTCGCTGATGTATTTCCAATTAGTTATGTAGTGAGGACGATATTAGATTATTTATAATGTGTATCGACTATGGAGTTTCCGTAGAGCTATTCATTAATTAATAAAAGTGCTCTATATCTACAACCATGTGTTTAGTATTTAACTCAGTTTAAAAAAAGATAATATAAATTTTACAATCGATAGATCTGTTATAGGATATTAAAATAGAAAGATGATGCTGTGTAATTAGACTCCTTTGTAGGAGTACAATAAACTAGTGATTAGTTTTTGTTATATTAATCTTAGTTTTGATGATGGTTTGTTTAGGCAATAATTATTTAATTTTCCAAATATTACTTAGATTTATGCCTATTTTAGGGGCCATCGGGTATCGTCGTATGTAGAGCAGGGGTCCGTCAGACCGATTTCAAAAAATAAGGAATTATGTCCCGTACATCACTTGCTATTGAGGGCGTGCTTTTAAATGACGTCACACGTGATTTTTAATCACTGTTTAAAGGTAATTTTTTCTTTGTGATATCAAGAAAAAATAAGTATCCGATATATTTTGGAAATCACTCTGTCATTTTTTTTTAGTCAAATACTTATATTTAAAAAGAGTTCTGACGTATATTTTACTATCAAAATACAGTAACTTTTAACATTTAATTCACATATCAATCGAAAATTCATATCGCCAATCGTAAACAATTTAACGTCACACACATCCATAATCGTAATATTTGTTCGCAATAGCCAAACGGTATTCATTTCCGAAACTTCAAATAAAATATTATTTTGTATAAACATGAATATATTATACCTGTTTTAATATTGTGTTTGTGGTAACGTAACATAGTTTGGGACCACAAGCGAGGGGCCTAAGTGTCAATTTACACTATAGGGGTCACGTCGTTTTGTTTACGTTATTTCGAAGGAGGGTTTAGGATCAATTGAATGGGATAGGAATTGGAAATCAATTGTTTATTGCCATTGAAATATAATGCTTTTTATGGTAAGAGAAGAAAATCAAATAACAGTATATAAAAATAAATATAATTTATAATTTTTAAAATGTACATACTTTTTTGAATATCACTCTATTCAAATTTTATCAAAATCTGTCCACCCGTTTTCATAATTGTAAATTGCATTGTCATTAGGTTTGAAGCTACCCTGAAAATTTCAGCCTGCTAGCTTATCGGGCAGTGCATCAAAATTGAGTTACAAAAATCCAACTGGAACGATAAACAAAGTATAAGAAACGATAAACAAAACATAAATTACAAATACACAGTTCAGTTTCTTTTATCTTGTAAAAAAAAAGATGAAGATGATATAGTAAGTTTAAATCTCGTATGACGTCACTTACCATCCAATATTTTAAGGAATACTTGATTGACTAAATCAACTTTTTTTTATAAAACGCCCCATTTTGATAGCACAAAGCAAGCAATACTTATACCATAACTATAATTTTATTACAACAGTAAACCAGTCTAGATACTTTCACCCGTAGTTTTCTAGTTATCACATTTCCGCTGGATTCAACGTAATAATGAATTCTGAAAATATATCTTAAAATAAACGCCCGTTTCGTGTAACGATAAATCTTCGCAAATTACTGGCGGGTGGACGTTTTTATTTAGCTATTGGTAACTTCGTTTAGTTGCATTTTGGAGTAAATTTTGTTGCTTGTTTAATTTTGATTTTGAAAGTATCTTTTTTTGTTGAAAGTGTGCTTTTAGCAACCATGTAAATAAGCAAGATAGAACGTTTAGATGAAATTGTAACTATGATTTTCCGTTGCCATATATTATATTTTTTAATTTATATATTTTTTAAAACATAATATTTGATGTTCTAAATGTACGATGTCAAAAAAAACACTTTCCTCGTATGTGAAGGGGCCTGGGTCGAGCAGTGGGATATTTAACAACACTAGATGATGATATTTATCAATCAGTGGTCATCCAACCCTTTATTGACCCCATCTTATGAGACCCATCGGTCGTCGGCTCCATCGTTCTCAAAAAAGACATGTAAAAGTGATAAAAAATATCCTATTTGCAGAATAAATAATTTCATTTCATTTCATTTCATTTCATTTCATTTCATTTCATTTCATTTCATTTCATTTCATTTCATTTCCAGTCTTTGAGATTCATATCTTTATTTGGAAGTTCGACAGAATACATTTTTGAGTTAAAACCAATTTTGACTATTTAATCCAAACGTCATCACAAACGAGATTTTAATAAAAATCTATCAACTTTATTTATCCAAAAACAATCCGAAACTCCTATCAACAGTTCTAATCTATCTCAAACAGGCCAACATTTGTGAATAAACGTCACAATCTCAAGATAAACGTCTTCCAAAGTTGTCTCCCAAGTTTGATTGACGTCTTACAAACCCATCGCCAACAGCGATCCAACTTACAGCCTCGAAATTATAAGCATTTCCAGATTTAAATTAAAAAGAGCTATCAAGTATGAGTTGTAGAGAGAGGGGTCCGTACTATTGTTTTATAATTGAAATTAAAAGGATGGCGATGATTAAAAGTATTTTTTTTATTGTTTGTTATTTTTACCAGAATAATAAAAATGTTTAAGGGCTTCAAAGTTGTTTGGGGTCCCAGATTTCTATACAGGCTACTCAATATATTGCCATAATATCATACAAGTTAACAGATGGTATTTTATAATTGAGAACAGTATGGATCCTGTCGGGCATAGCGAGATTTAGGAGAGAAGAAGAACGCTGAAAAGAGAGATGATATTCATCCGTATCGAGCTGATTAAATGTATTGGAATGACAATTCCTGTCACCAGGAGGCATAGTCCTAACTTGTAAATTTTTTGTTTGGACAAATTTTATTGTCTACTCACCTTGGACAGGACTGGATATGATTTATAATGCAAGGCAACACTTTCATTCCTTTCAATTAGATTTTCTTTTTTAAGAAATAATCTCTTTTTAGAAAGAAAAACACAATTTAAATCTTATTATAAAACAGCCCGTTACCAGATGAACGGATAGCAACAGAGACAAATTCATACGAAACCCTAAAAAAGAATGGTATAATACAACATAATAGCAATTCACGAAAAACAATTGCTAGCGGGCATCGCATTGTTGAATAATTAACGGCTGGATACTGCTGAGCTCGGTAGTAATTAAAATTTTGGAAACTGCCTGCCTCTATAATGCATAATTGTGTTTTGTTTCTGCAAAAGTGTTGATCAATGTGCCAAAATTGGTTGCCATGTAAATTTTTAGATGATGTCATTTTAAATTGTAATCTGTGGCGTGTGATTTATTTTTGGTGTAATTTAATTATTGAAATTTATTAAATTATGTGTTGTTTTTCCAAGCTATGAATGGAGAATGTTCTTAACTTAAAAATAAAATAGATTTAAGCTAAACAAAGTTGACAGCAACTCCATAGGTCATGCTTGGCAGACGCATTTTGTAGAACTAAAATAGATTTATTGTATACCCAAGTACTTGAAAAGATAAACAATCTTCGTTTGTCTTTTTTTTTAATCCATATTCAATAAATAAAAGTTATAGAGGTTTGTCTGCTTTGGTTTTCTTTAATGTTTTTCAAACTGAGGGTAAGACAAAAATACACTCCCGGATTGTTTTTTATTTCCTAAACAAATAAAGTACATCTAGATAAATTAATGCCAAATGGTGTCTATTTCTATAATATAATATAATATATCCTGGGACAACTCACACATGGTTATCTGATCCCAAGCTAAGCAGAGCTTGTGTTATGGTAACCAGACAACTGATAAACTCTCTTATATATTTCTAAATACATACATATTATAGATAAATTATACCCAGACACCAGAACAAATGATCATGCTCATCACACAACATTTGCCCTGGGCGGGAATCGAACCCACAACCTACGATATAGCAGTCAGGGTCACTAACCACTAGACCAACAGGCCCGTCACACACATCATTATCAATATGTTTCACTATGAATATGAAAAAGAACAATAGAGGTATATTATTCAGTAAATAAAGCACGTATACTTTTGTGTATAAGTCATTACCATAAATTATAAACCTCCATTCTCATCCAAAATACGCCAAGAAACGTTTTAACAATAAATAATAAGAAAGCTTCCTTCCATTCAGCTCCAGATTTTCGTTCATGAAGATTATTATTTGAAGTAACAATAATATTGATGAAAGTTTACCTTTTCTTCTATTTTAGGATTTAGTGAAATAGTCGTTGAAATGAGTAATGAGAGCATTTTGATCGAATTTTTCCTTTCAGTAATTTTAATTAGGAAATCTCTGTGATTTGATTGTAAATTATTAAAAAAAAAACAGTAGTAATCAGTTTCTTTTTGAAAGTTTTTTTTTTATGTTGTTCATTTTCTAACAAATATCGAAAGTATTTTTTGTGACATTAGTATTTTCTTATCTGAGAGCACGGCAGTGCCCCAGCCAAGTTTTTTTTTACATAGTTGAACCTTAACCGTAAGTTAATAAACTATATTATTTTAATAATAAATTCTTCGCTAAATGAAGCTACATTCAATTTCTTGATAGATGGACTTTAGATAGTTGTATCCCTTCAAATAAATAACAACACTTTCTTAATCGTTAAACCTACCAAACATACAACATTTTAATATGATTTCCTTTATTATATTTCAGTACGATAAACACAAATTACACAGAACTACATATTTAAGCAATCAGTCAAATGGAAATCATGTCTCGTATCGTAAAAACGTCAAAATCAGATTGGAAATACGTCATTGCATTTTGAATTGAAACATGTAATTTCCGTAGTCTGATACATAAAGCATATTTATGTGAAATATTGTATTATAAAACATTTAAAAAGTCTTTTACATTAAGTACTCATTTTGAGGTTTGAAAGTTTGGGGATGACATGTCATGATGTCATTCCGAAAACGCACCTTGAATTTTGGATCCCCGCTGTTACTTACACATCTTTGACAGTCGTTACGGGTAGTCAGAACGAGTATCGTGTTGTATAGATGTTGGTTAAGGAAGTCAGATAGGTCCTTAAGACACATTCGCGGAAGAACGAGTATTGTAACACAACTTGGGGGAAGCTTATGTCTAGCATCTTACACTCAAGTTGAGTGATTAAAGTTTCACAAGTCTTCACAAGGTCAGCTCAGGTCAAAACAGTCTCAACATCTATATATTCTATTGATATTATATTTCTATACGTTGCCCTTTCTCCGCTATTGCCTCTTTTAACTCCAAGAAAATTGAAGAAATCCTTTAAAACGGAGTAAGACGCTTAAAAGTCAACGATATTTCAGCAAAATATTATCTTTATTTCTAACTATCATAATTATCCATACTATTGGACTCAAAGCCACAAATAATTCAAGTCTTTTGTCACAAAGACATCAATTCTTACTCGTCGTTTTACAGAACCCTAATCTTAAATAACTGACAAACAGCCAGACACAATCGCAATCAATACGAAAGGAAAGAAAATAGTAAAAAGCATCAAACATTGTGGAAGTATGGAGTGGATCGTTACGTTACGTTTGATAAAGAAATGAGGATCACAAAGAGAACCAGACAGTGCTAAAAAAAGAAATACTAGGTTTCAAATAATTTAGTTTTATAAATATCCTTTTCATATTATCACATCTTTAAAAAGTTGGGAAGATAAAAAGCACTTAAGTATGTTAGTGGGTTCTAGTAACATCGTTTGCTAGTAAAATTCTTTTCTTGTGTCGTGCCCGTTGTGTGTTTTGCAGAATTTCTTCTACCTTTTGACAAAAAAAAATCAGGAAAGCATTATTTCAATAAAAAAGCGAGAAAAACTGTCTCCAAATTCAAACATTGAAATCTACTTAAAGAACCACAAGAGAACCACAACATTTACTTCTAAATACAGTTCCAAAACAAAAACTCGTCTCCAAAAATATCGAAACAAATGCCAGTCGCGCACAAATCCTCAGAACCCGACCAGAACTCGGCAAAAATTCTCTCCATGCAAAATATGTATCCTTTCATTCATCTTCCCTTTTATTCGTTCAGAGTATCATTACGCTATCTGTTACATCGGAAGCGGGGCTCAGCTTCCTGTCATTACAACATGTCGTTTGAGCCAACCCTTCTCTGTATTATGTTAGGGAGTATTTATAATGGTACGTACCGTGAACACGGCTTTATTAAAATGGACGTTAGAAATTTAGAGAAAATGTTAGTTTGATTTTGGGGTAGGTTTTGAAAACTTTTTCCATTTTTATTATTCTAGTTAAAGGGGTGCTGTTTTTAAGTAAAACTTTATTGTAAGTTTTCCGAAAACCTGGCCTCCAATCTAATCAAATTTAAAATCTAATATGATTTTTTTCGGACTATAATTGACTAGTCATAAAAATAACTAAATGTTTTTTTAAATTATCGATTTGTATATCTACAACCTGCAGTAAAAACAATGTTTTGTAACATATAAAAAATATTTTGATAGTAACTGTCGTGAGAATGATTCATTATTAAATGATGGTTTACTCACGCGTATTTATCGGGGTAGCCCGACTAGTTTCGGACCCAACCGGAGTCCTTAATCATGAGCAGACGCGGCGGGATCGCGAGTCGAACTGACGTCAGCGGCCGCGCATCTCGCTGCGTTATATAAGGCCAACTTAACACACATTGACCAAACCAAAAAACCGTACTAAAATCTTCGTTAATGACCAAACCGAATCCGGCCAATATATACGCTCCTTAACCCAACAAAATATGGCTCTGGCTGTCTTTAACACACGTCATAATTGCGCATTATTTCGTTCTATGGGTAGGGCACAGTCAGTGAAGGCATAAACGCGCAAATGGAACCCGACTTCTTATTACAGCGTACAGAATAATTATTGTACGGTATTTAATGAGAATTCTGGATTATAACGAGGGCGAATGCTTCGGAGCTTTTTAGGATATCATTACAGTTACAATTATTGTGTATTTGAATGCATGGATGGCCTATTGGTTGACGGCACCACGCCAAACTTACTGCACGCGGCGTGTCAAGCGTTCGATATCTGCGTCGGACAAGCGTTTGTTGTATTTTAAATCCCTCAAATTTCTAAGATTAGCGCGTTCAAACAATGAACAAAATAACTCTTCGGCTTAATAGTATTATGAGTACAGATAAGTGTCAGAAGCTCCACCCAAACGTAAATTTATTAAATATTATACATCTTTTTCATAAATTGAAATATTTGACATCATTACGTAAATCATATCATTCAATTATATTCATATCCCTATTTACATGGAGCTACAAAAAGAACAAATATATTTTGTATTTCTGCTGTATAAATTAGATACCTTATGTTGGGAGATTTATGTAAATAATATTATTTTATGGATTCGGTTGAGATTCACTCATGTTTGAGAAAATTGGAACGTTTGTACCTGAGATTTTGTCTGCCCTTAGTAAAGTTATTTCGTTTAGGTTTATCATATATACTTTCTTAACGCTTTTGATTTCCACTTTTGGTCTTACAATTACATAAGTGATGAATTTTCTTGATAGACAGACGGTATATTACATTAAAATATTTTTTTTCTATTTGAATCATTCGTTCCCGAGATTAGCACACATAACTGACAAAAATCTCGTTTGATTTAAAATATTAAAATAATATGCTAAAATGTTTGTAAAGTTCAATATTGATTCCATATTCATTCAAAATGATTATGTAATGAAGTAAGCTAAAAATAAAAGAAACTGATCAATTTTCTATACATAACAAAAAAACTAAGAAAAGTCGTTTTCACTACTGCCCTGAATAAATTTATCCATAAACATTTTCCAGCGACAAATTCTTTTACATAAAACATTTCTATAATGCTTCCACAACACAAATAAACCATCATTATTTTTAAAACTCCAAAAGCAACCCTTTTGCCTAGACTAAAAGATAGGACACACAAATGCAGCAAAATGAATCAACTCAGACCTAAAGCAGTAATGACGACTACAATTTTGGTAACAAAGACCAACAAACTTATCAAAACATCCTTTTCAAACCTTACTCTCCCGGCTTTAAAGATCAAAATTCAGCAGCAGAACTTCCAAAATAAATTGGTGTTCTGAAATCTGGTGGTTGTAAATTGGACTTTATAGCGGGACGCGTAAAGTTCAATTACAATTGTAGGGGTAGTTAGTAAGGCTATATTTTGGAGGATAACAAAATGATGGGTCTACTAATGGTGGACCTTTATCATAGTAGGTTGAAAACAGCTTGTTAACTTTACTCGCGATTAGGGACAATAGATTTGTCGGAAGTAGACGATATTGTGGCTTTGATGTATACAGCAACGTATAAAGATATTGTTGAATATTATGATACAGATTATTAAATGTACTTCTTAGGAATTGTTTTCATTTATAGTGTAAACCATTTCATCAGAAACGGAACCTGAAATAAAGAAATCCCACCAAAAACATTTTCATGTAAAATGTTGCCAAGACGAGCCCATATGACTCGCACTGTCAAAAAGTTATCAGATCTCATGTAGAGCCAAGCTTCTAACACTACACGCCCTAACTCTACAAGTCCTAACTTCACAAACTCTACACCTTAGTCAAAATATGTGGCTTGGCCATTTTGCTACATTCACAAAGGCGAAAGGTAAAAAATTAAATCACTTTTGTGTTAACTAGAATAGTTCTTTTTGTTTTGTCAGTTGATGTTTTAGTTTCTTTAAGATACTTTATTTCAACATTAACCTATTATTCTAACACTAGAATAATAAACAAATGCAAAAGTAATTTCAGTGTGATTGAATCTTCAACCTTTTCCCATAAATCAGTCAATTTAACCGCAAAACCACGACAAAACAGCATCAAGAAAGGAATTAGCCCAAAGTGGGTAAAGAACCTCATTCACACGCAACACACATTGTTCACTGCGAGTCGTTCAGCTGTAATTACAATACTTAACCTTTGCGTACAATACTATCCTTTACCCTAAACTCTTTAAGCAAGCTTCTTTAAGTTGTAGGAGCGAGATGGTGCTCTACATTGCGCATATCGCCATCTCGCTTGCACAATAACAAGAGGTCCAGTTTAAGGGATCGTGGTGAGCGTTCTAGCCACATACACGATACCTCAAAAGGAATTTTAGATGTTGGTACAAAGGTTTTCATGTATTTCTGGGAAAGAGTCTGATTGTGGTTAGGTTGATCAGATTTTTAGGTCAAGAATTGCTTTTTTGGTTTTGTTTAGGCTATATGGTAGATAACTTTACATTACAATTTCTAAGGAAATTAGCCAGAAGCCCTATGACTAGAGGTAAAGGTTAGGTACTCGCCAACGCGAATGGAAAATGAAAACGATTGTGTTTTTATTCAGTTTAGTGTTTCAGCTATCTATCATTAAACATCGCCCTATCCGGCTATATCTTGGCGCCCATCGTGGGGCACGACCGAAGAAGATTTTGACGTCACATGTCATGTGAATAAATATAATAACCCCACATAATCTAATAGATGTTCATAAACAAATAATCAATAACGCCAAAGCCCCAAGATTATGATGGCTATTTACAAACAAAATATTACAACAACATAAAAATAAAACAGCCTAATTTCAATTCCCCTTTAAAATCCATTACCATGCTACTCACAAACATTACTGTATGACGTTAATTACTATTTGTTAATTGAATTTCAGTCACACAAATTTCGCTGTCATTTCCAGAATGCTGTAATTAGTAGCTACATCCGATATGTAATGATTGTTTAACATATTACTGTCCGTTGTGAACAATGCATGTAGGTCATTGAATTGTATTTGTTTTGGGTAGTTGGTAGCTGTACTTGTTATTTTTTAAATTAGTTGATTTGGTTTTGTTTTTGTTATGAAAAGGAGCCTTGCACTAAGCAGTTCAATCCTTGTGTTGGGGGCGGTTTCATAAATATTCTAGTTACATGCACAAAAGCACCCCGACGGGTACCGTGTATTAAACAAAAACCTAGTATAAAAATCACAATATTTTGCAATTCATTTATATCACTACAATTGAAAACATAAAAACTCAATCTGACAGATTTTTATATGATAAACTTCCAATTCGTTTCTTTATTATAATTATAAGCCATTACTGTCCCACTACAAGGCAAAGGCCTCCCTCAATCGTCCTTCTTTCAATCATCATCATTAGCTCATATTCGTCCACTGCTGGATTAGACGCCAATTTTCAATGACTGTCTTAAATTATTGCTGTTTTAAACTAAAATCTAAACTCGAACCGACAATTATTAAAGCTCACTTCTACAAAACGAGATATACCTACGTAGATTAATACCAAGTACACACAAGGTACATAGACCACAAATTTCCTTTCAAGAATCTCGGTTTCCATTCCGTTGTTTATACACACCGGGAGTTTACCTAGTCTTCCACACATATATTTTAATCAAGAGAACATTTTCTCCATTTATATTCTCAGAAAAGTTTTTCTTAATGATTCTTAAGACGACATTCACTTAGATTCTGACGAAGGTAAAGCTGTCAAATTAAGTGATAGTTATCAGTATGACTCTACATACATCATCATCATCATCAGCCCATATTCGTCCCCTGCTGGACATAGGCCTCCGCAATTGCACGCCGTCGAGATCTATCTACTCTACAGCTGTGAATAACAAATATCTGCTGTAGAAGTATCAAAGAAGAAAAAAGAAGAGTTACTATTTTGTCGTGTCTATATTAGGGTTCCGAATGCATTGAGCACTTTCAATTTTGTTTATTTTAATGACAGGTGAAAAGGCTCTAGATAATACGTGCGAGTTGGGGCGCGTATTGACACTGCAACTGAAATGTTTTAAAATGTATGCGAAATCCTACCAAGACAAGATACTGACATGGATTGTTCTTACGTAGTGTATTGTGATAATAGATGAAGTGTAGATAGACACATGAAGTCTTAATAGAAGATATTAATACAGTCTTCACTATTCATGGGACTGCAAATAGGCTGTTTATACCTGTATGTGTTAGTGTGTGTTTGGACTGAAGGCAGAGTTATTTAGTAATTGGATTTGAATGTTCAAGTTACTGAGGCACAAAGTTATGTATGTATCTCCATAGTAAAAGACTAGAAATAATGATGGATTATGTGAAACATTCTGCTTATAAATTGCAAGTAATTGTATAGAAAAAGCTTCTTTGGAGGTTGTTGGCTGGACTGTTATAACGAGTTTTACTTTGCCAGAGTATGGTGAGCCGACAGAAGTATTCTAATTTTAAATAAAGAACTTGAGTCTCTTTGAATAAGAGTTTGACTTCCACCACCTCTTTTTAAAAGAGAGAAGCCTCTCTACGCCGTTATGCGTTGTGTCGTCCTTACACCAGAATGCAATTTTGCAATTTTACCATAAAAGAAAGCTGTGTGACTCCAGTATAATGTTGAAATTCAAATATAATTTTGACTGCTTTACTTTCATACCAACCTTTTTTATGTAGGACCATATTTTCATTAATATAACTCAACATTGGTATGGCATAAATGTACGTACAGCATGGCAAATGTTTGAACAAACATACGAGTATTTGATCATTTGCCGGCGCGTGGCTTGAAAGACCAAACAAATTATTTGTTTTCCACTTGGTTCTTTGAGTGGTAATATAATGTGCGACATTTTCTCTTTGATTATAATAATCATATTTGTTGATTCATAATTTTAAAAGTTGCGTTTGTGGTACTTTGAAATGAAAAAGGTTGAAAATTAAGACAAAACTTAATTGCCTTCAAAATTTTTGACTTCATGGTCAAATGGATGGAATTGCAGGACAGGGATCAGAAAGCAGCTATTTTTCATCAAAGAATAATGTAGTATTAAGACTTGAGTGACGTCATTTTTCTACTATTTTGTTGTGCAAATTGACTCTATATTTAGCTTTATTTTTCTTCTTCTCCGTTTCCATCTGAAACCAGTCCAAAAAGTATCCCCTTAACTCTCTTTTTAAGTCAAAAAAGGTTTTTAATCTATTTTCCAGTCCTTCTCGTAACCTCTATTATGACGAGCGTTTATTACGACTTTCACGAGTTAACGACACTTGTAAAAACAAGTAACTATTTACCTTTCGCTACACGATCCCAAATCTAATTAAATACCTCTTAGGAAGCCAATAAAATGAGGAGTTTTATTCGTTTGTTTATCCCACTGTTTTGGAAACGAGTGGAGTGTGGCCACAAAGGCAGCGAATGAGCATCGTTTCATATCGCTGTAACGTGGCATTTTGGTTGTTTTTTCTAACAGAAAACAAATGACTGCAAGCTACGCTGAGGGTATGGAGGTATATCAGACTGACACTGACTAAAAATAACCTACTCTGTTCACTGCCTAGGCCGGAGTCTTGAGGTCGCTCGCGAATGTTCTGTGACTCCACAGTGTTAAGTCATGTACTTCAAGTACATGACCTCCACCCTCGACCCTTCCTTCTTGTGATCTTGTCGTTTTTCATAATGCTGTTAGTATTCATATTATGTTTGTAGTTCTAAGGTTAGATCAAAGTATGAAAAGAGGTTCAAAATATAAAGTATAGCTTGCCTATCTTGCTTACTAATTCGCAGAAGTAAAAGTGTCACTCTATTATTTTTTTTTGCTAATGGTGTGGCCCGACCTTAATGCAGAAAGCAAACTAATGTTCATGTTTTTCATTATACTGATGGATGACGAAAATAAATTGTATTTACCTTTATTATATCGGAGCCGAGTGGTTTTACCTGTGTTTTTCCGTAAGCTATAATTCCATCGAAGTTGTATCCTCGGCCCTAAATTTGTTTTTACTATCAAAACTATTGTGATGGCGGTAAATATATGTTTGTTCTATTAAATACTGGCTCTATTCACGGACCAAGAACTTTAAGTACATAATAATGTCCAGTTAACAGATCTATTAAAACACCCTTTATTCCTATTGACTCGGCCAATCTGCATCGGATGATCAGTTTCAATGATTAATAGATTAGGAATTTCTTGTCAACCTCCAAAAATTCTCAAAATTTACCAAATATGTCATTTTTCTGGAGTTTTTTCAAACAATTTTAATTATACAAGCAATCGATAGCGTAATTTTATCTCAAGATCAGCACACTGTGTCGAGTGTATCTAAATGAACGTGTAATGGAGTTTGTGTGTTAAGACATGATACTGTTAACTAGGAACTTGGTGTTACACGTTGCATGTTCAGCGCTTGTTCTGAAATTAGATAGTGCACGTACAAGAGAAACAACACCAGCAAATATCCCTAACAGTTAAGAATACTTTCATAATTCCATACAGAAAGTGATGTTACGTTCTAATTTTTACGATGATTTTGTTTCCGAGATATTTGTTATTATTTAACGTACAAGGGTTTATTCCATACATTGCAAGGGGTTTCACTTTCATTCGTGCAAGTCACATGCACAAGGCACCCTAAACAGCTTGTCCTATGCGAGGATCGAACTCATGAATAGAAAGATTGGAGTGGTTCATCATCATCATCATCTCAGCCCATAGCTGCCCACTGCTGGACGTAGGCCTCTCCATATTACGAGTATGTTTTCCAGTACAACCGGTTCATTGCCACCTACATCCAATGAGACCCAGAGGCTTTCACCAGTGGAGTGGTTCCTAGGTATTTTTTTTTCCATTTGCAGGTGCCATATATGACGAGAGCTATAACCGCATATGTGAAACGATCACAGGTTAAGCTATGCTTGACGCGGTTGGTCCGTAGATGGGTGACCATCTTTGCAATAACGAGTTCCTTCGTGTTTCGGAAGGCACGTTAAATTGTAGGTACCGGCTGTTATTTCTACATCTTTGACAGTCGTTACGGGTAGTCAGAAGCTTAAAAAGTCTGACAACCAGCCGAGCCAAGGGGTATCGTGTTACCCAGGTAATTGGGTTGAGGAGGTCAGATAGGCAGTCGCTTCTTGTAAAACACTGGTACTTAGCTGAAACTGGTTAGACTGGTAGCCGTCCCCATCATAGTTGGTAAAAGGCTAGGCCAATGACTTCCAAAGCACGAACGCCGTGATTTTAATTTCTGAAACAAAATAAAGAAATTCGATACCTCTTTATTCTAAATCCTTATTACAAGCCATCACAGCTTATTTAGATGTATACATATACTACCTGACTCTTTTATTAACTCTACATTACATTAACGTAATGTTTCAACAAACCTCATCTTTTCACAGTTAGTTGTAACCAAAACAACAAACAGCGAAAGCCTTTTGATAACTCGTTACCATTATACACTAATGTTTGTTACGACTTTCTAGTACTTGTTCAGGTTTCAGTTTCAGAGCTGTTGTCCAGTTTTCAGATAACTAGCTGACTCACTTAGTGTTATAACTTTTGCATGAAGGATTTATGTATTTCAAGTATGCTTTAACGAGTTTTAACGAATTGAATGAGTTTCTCATTCAATTCGTTGATTTGATATTGAGTTTCGTTTTAATGCATTTTCGAAATTTGTATAAAAATATGTTGTTTTGAATCTTTTTTTATAATAACTATCGTGAGACTGATTCATTATTAAATGATGTAACGGTTTACTCACACGTATTTATCGGGGTAGCCCGACGGTCGAAGTTCGCATCGCGATCCCGCCGCGTCTGCTCATGATTAGGGACTCCGGTTGGGTCCGAAACTAGTCGGAAGTCGTTTTGAATCTTAGTTTTTCTCCTTCGAAAACTATAAAAAAAAATTAAATTGTGAGTGACAGTTATCAACTCTTTTCTAAAGCACGGTAGAATAGAATATTATCAGTGAATTATTTACAATATCCTTACATAACGGTTCTCAAACACATTACTCCCAGACTTAAAACAATTGTCAATATATATTATATAAACAACACAACATGTTAAGTTTCCTGACAATTTTATTTAACGAGTTCACAAAAATACAATATTCTTTGAGCATCGCTTCATTGAAACATTTATTTTTAAAACATTTTCAGTTTGACCGTGTGCAAGGGATTAAAATGCATTGACATTTATTTCTTTGTATTTAAAAATAAATGTTTAAATTGTCAGTGTTGTTGGATTTCGGAACAAAAGACTTATTTGTGACTGTATCTGTTAGGGACGTTGGTAGATCTGTAATGAGAATTCAATCTTGTGACTCAAGTCTTAAAGTCCGATTTGATACAGAATAAGATGGACTTACACTTATGATGCCTATAAAAGGATTAAGCCACACCTGAATACTATTTATGACCATATCTTGATGTAGGATTATAATGAAAAGTGAGTCAAAAACAAGGTTTTATGAAAAGCATTTGTTATTCCACATTAATCATTAGATTTCAAAAAGTCGCCGTGAATTGAAAAGTTTAGAACCCACTTTTCGTAGCGCTACGACGTAGTTATTGCTACGAAACTTCGTAGCAAAATATTTTAATCAACAGTTTTCAAGGTTTTTTGTTTATTTTATGTAAATTATTAAGAAAATATCTTCTAGTTATTTTATACTCCTTATTTTTTTATGTCTGGTAAGTTTTTGTTGTCTGTTCTTCTTGGTTTACATAATTTTGATGTTGAATTGGGTCAGATGTAAAAACTGTTTCAGTCGAGTTAATTCTTACTTATTATTCAGTAAGTAAAGTACTTAAGTAACGCGGACGTTTTGACTGCTTTCAACTTTAATTTAACGAAATAACATTCAATGACGATAAAGAAAAACTGGTCCCACGTATACAACGCGTTGTTTCAATTGCGTTTCAATCGAAAATATCTAAACCATAAGATAACTAATTATTACGTTTTCATTTTAATCAGAGTATTTTTACATTTGTACTTTACGTACGTGACATTCCTCTATGACCATATGCTTTGCTTGGCAGTTTCGTTTTATTTAAAAAAAAATAAACGACTTTTCAAATTTGGAATATTTAAAAATACACACTTCTGTTGCAATATTCTTCGCATAGCACTATTTACCACTCATTATTAAACATAAACATTTACAGCTTTATGCCGCGACAATAAGGTATATTTTCCCAAATCAAAGTTTGTTTACAAAAATGTGTTTGGAACATTACATAACGCTCAGGTAGTGTGAAAACATGGGACTTATCTCTGAACTTTTGTTTTCCGTGCCATATAAATATCTTACTTGTATAACTCGAACAAACAAACCTACCCAAGTTCGTAACTTGCATTTACTTGAGAATTTGAGAGTTTATTTTGAAATAAGATATCAAAATGTGTTATGATAGAATGATAATGTCATTGTGACATTAATAATGGCCGCTCATAACAATGCGAGTTGGACTGGTAAAATGGAAGGTTCCGTTCAAATAGTCCGTAGGAAATAAAAAAAGGCATCAAAAATAGTTACCCATCAAATTCAATCAACCAATCCTTGTTGAACCAAAATTAAGACATTTATTTTGGTTAAATTACGACTACAAATGTCGTATGTAAGAACTACAAAAATATGTCACCTATAATAATTTTTGATTATATAGCTGTCACAGTTCATAAGATACGGCATGGTGATGGATACACGGACAGGCAGTGGGTTGCAGTTCCGTTTTACAACTGGCAATCTATCTATTAATTAAGTAAAGAAAAGTAAACAATCGATATTATAACTGATCGACACACGGGCAAAACCAAAGACTCAACCAAAAGCTAGTTGAAATATGTTTGAGCAAACTTTTATTAAAAATATACAAATCTCTTTATATCTAGACTATTCTAGACTACTGGTGCGAAATTTCATTATTCTCTGAAACTGTGATGAAAATCGTTCATCCGTTTTTATTGCGTTCCAAGACAAAAACAAACTACCAAACTCTTTAGGAAATTCTATTGATGTTGAGGAAGCGAGATAGCACTATACACTACATGTAGCTTCATCTCCCTTCTTTTGCACCATATTCCTAATTTTAGAGCTCACTAAAGTCACAGGACAATTATAAGGGAAGCCAGTTTCTTAATCATCCTAATTATTTACTCCTCTTCAAGTTTTCGAGGAAAGATCGTAAAATATCACGAAGTAAACTATTATTTTTACGGTTATTTTAGTTTTATAGGTAGGATCTAGGCAAAGAGAGTTTTACGACGGAAAGAAATGAATAAATTATGTGAGGCTCTTATTGAAGTCTTAATATTCCATTGTGAGTTGGATCGAGGTGTTGGTACAGCTGTTGGTGAAACCAATATTTATAATGGGTAGATTTCTGATTTATATGAACATAAGGGTTATTTGGTAGAATATAAGGGATGTCAATAGGGATGATGACTGGGTATAAAAAGAAAAAATCTCATTAGTCCCTCAGTTAGATAATTGAAAAGTATGAGACACGTATTTTTTCCTATTTCAGAAAAACTAGAATTGACAAAGATTACCTGCTTTAAAGTTTAGGGCTTATGACGTAACGATAGAGTAAAATTTATACTCAATCGTGACGTCACGCGTAAGTTTCATTCACTGTAATTTGGTCAATTTATGTTTGCGGGACAAATAAAAAAATATATATCCATTATTATACAAAAAACTACAAGACGGACAAAGCAAAAAAAAAACGAACCTGCGTGAAACAATAGTTCTAATAATCAAATGAACATTTGTAATGACCGACGGTTGATTTCAAAGAGTTAACGGCTCAAAACACGAGGATTTATTCAGTTTGCCCGATTAGTTTCTGAACCGACCGGAGTCCCTAATCATGAAGTAACTCGCTCGCCGCAAATCGAACTCGACTCGCGATATTGCCGAATCCAAAACAAGTCGGGTACTTCCAATACTCAAAAAATGCAACGGTTTATTTAAATCGGAACAGCTTTAAACTATGAAACAATCAGCTAAACGTCTTCTATCTCTAACTATTGCATGCTACTCTACCCAACACCATACTATCTTGTTTAATTTAAACACCGCTTCTTCGAAACCCATTATCTAAATACTACATCTAAATGGAACACTGCTATCCTCTTTACGGAGATAGGAATAGCGTTATAGTCTCTTTTTATTGCCAAAACCACTTCGCGAAGGAATTCAAGGCACTTACGAACACAACGCTTTCTCTCTGTTTAGTGTAATGAGTTTTTTTCTCCGAGATACCCCCTTATAAAGACGTTGCTTCTTTTGTTTTAATTTCAATATTCTTTTTAATGGATTTGTACTTTGATTGGGTGGAAGAGAAAATTTTAATTAAATTTGTAATGCAAAGTTATCTGATAAATAATGTCCTAATTCGAATCATTTGCAAATTACAGAATTAGTTTAATATCGCCTTATTTTGCTTATATAAGTCAAGTGCGAGTCAGACTTTTGACACTGAGGGTTCCGTATGAAAACGATAAAGAAATATAAATCTAAAAAAGATCGAAATCGCGTCAATTTTTTTCCTTATCTTGTGTGTTTACTTTGGAATGAGAAATTTCAAGCAAGAGATGCGGCTTGGTGAGAAACAAATTACAAACACCCTTTTTGTATGAAACTCTAAAAAGAGAGTTGTATCAAAATGAAAATGGTGATGGAGGATTTCGAACATCTGGAGCCTAAAATTAAATATGACTTAACCTACTCAGAATTAGTAAACAATACATTTACAGATATTTACAAACCGATATTAACATTTACACGTTTAATTTAGAAACACATTCCTACATATATTTTATTAAAATGAGATTACATTTACATTGCTATTTTAAATCGCTCCATCATTCCACAAATCAGTGGTAATAAATTGACAGCCCTTCCATTTTATAATCACAAAGTCGATTAGGTAATAAATTGAAAACAATAGCGTGTGGGTTCACGTACAGTCAGGAACAAACGTTTTTAAATAAACACATCTGTAAAGTAAAATTCAAGATTGTTGAAAGGAGAATCTATAATAAAATTACATACAATAAGAAAAAAAATAAACCACTTCGTTAGCAGAATTGCAAAAACTGCGATGTATTTGTTCAAATATTTAAGGAAATTATATTTTTCTTTCGATTAATCGCGAAGGCTTGATCTGATAATATAATAGTCGTCCCATCAGAATTACAAATTGTACAAACGTAACTTGTGAACGTAGGGGGAGTTCTACCACACAACCTACAAAACAAAGTTCTAAACAAAAAACAATTCCAACACAATGCAAATCTTATTTTCATTAGTTTTATTACTGACTCTACACACAAAATTAAAACGATGTCAGATAAACATCCATTAAACATTCGCTTAAAACGTAACCGCGGAACACAATTAGCAGATTTTAACGTAATTTTAATTATCACTAACAGCGCATTAAGCGTAACGTTTAAATAAAGACTGTCTCTACCAACAACACTTGGAGTCAAAATATTGCAGATGAGAAAGAGAGATCAGTCTACGCTTTGTAGAGCACTATCTCTTTTCCCCATACAATGGTTTCAGAGATGGTGGTAGATCTTTTGATATAGAGAAGAATTATATACGTATTAAGTTCAAATTTCCATTTCGACTTCACGAAGTTAGAAAGTTACTGTATTACAGAAGCAAGCGTGCTAATATTTATTATTTCGGGGTATAATGCTGTGTATACTGACAAGATTAAATAATCGTTTTGTAGAGGAAATCGTGTTATGTTATTTTAGTTTTTAAACCATTTATTTTGGTCCCCTATGGTACTTGGTGCTTTTTAAGCAAATTATTGCCTAAATAGTGTAAATATATTAAATAAGTTGCCTTGTGAATATTTAAGACCCTAGAAAATTAATATCGTTTTACTGAATTATATGTAAATTTCCATGTTATATGTAAATATTGCGTTGCAATTCTGAAAATCTTTAAAATAAAAACAGCCGGATAACCCTATGATTAACAATAATTTCCAGATAATTATCTCGTATTTAACCCTAGCAGTGAGTTTGTCGGTATGTGACCGACTTGTCACGATAATGTAGCGTCACGTCCGAATCGGATGTCGCTTATCTTAACGCTTCGATTCCCTTCAGGGTCAGTAGACATGAGCACCAAACTATGTAGTTAGTTTAATTAATTGGCTACCTTGATAATCTGTATTTAACAAAATTTATTTGTCATTTATTTATACTTGATTGCACATAAATATGTTGTTAGAAAGTTCATGTACAAAGGCGGGCATTAATCCGTTTTATTTGAAAAAAAAAACAGTCTTCCACCTAGTGTCCCATATCGGGGTCCTTAACCATAACCAATTTGTATATTTTCGTACCAAATAAAATGTTTTATAAAACAATACAGAAAAAAAAGAGAATCGGAATCAATTTCGTACGTTCAGCAGGTTATATTTTGAGCAATTGAATACGTTTTTGAAGTAGTATTTTAACCTGAAATGCTATTTAAAATGTGACCACGCTCTGTTTCAATACTTCGTATATTATAGGAACATTGTATAGCGCCTTCAGCCGATATCCATTGACACCGTTTCCATGGTAGAGCCACGTTGTTCCGTCACCGCAATTAAATCAACACTCCAGTGAGCGATGCGTGTTTACTCATTTGGAATACAGTGTGTTGTTTGACATACAGATACGTAGGATGCTGCGAGGATGCTTGTGGTGGAGATAAAATAAAAATGTTTTGAATTCATCCTGTATTTTCTGTCGTTTGTAGAATTGTTATGTAAGAGATAAAAGCATTGTTTTTAATTATTGTGGGGTACTTTAAAATGGTCGATTTTTATATTTGGCAATACATGTCTTGTAAAAGTCTCTAGAAATCTCTTTAGAAAAGGATATCAGGAGGAGAGAGAGGAGGCCTTTGCCAGCAGTGGGATTAAAAAAAAGAAATGGTATAACGGTTTACTCACGCGTATCTATCGGGGGTGCCCGACTAGTTTCGGACCCAACCTGAATACTTAATCATGAGCTGACTTACTTAAAAAAATGTTGTGAATACGAGATTCTTTATATCTTTGTTTATTATATATTTAAGTATATTGGTAAAAACACAAATCAGATACGGTTTCATATAAAAAAAAAAAACATATTGGCGCAAAACTAAAGTAAGTTCCTACCTAGCTATAAAAACAAAGTGTTAGATCGCTCTACTATCTTCAAACGTGACTTGACTACTCTCCAACTATACACACAAGTAGTCAAAGTAATGAGAATTTCAGTAAAGAGGCTTACACGGCCTTTAAAATTGATAACCTATGTCACACCCGTCTCGCCCCGTCGACATCTAACAATGGAACAATTCAAACTCTACATTTCCTGACCTGTCCTTTTGTCAAACGTATAATTTAGTTGTTACGGCGCAAGTTTATAAAGAAATGTACAGAATATAATAATGTTATTATTGTTCTCTGAATTTAGTTTGTAGCGACAAGGATAGAAAGAGCTTGTTAATTTGTAGAGCAGTTGATAGTCGCATCTTTTAGCCTTAAAATATTTATATGTCGAATATTATCATATTTTTATTTTAAGCCTTTAGTTGAAACCATTGAACTGAAAGTTTACAACAAACCACGGAAGAGCTTCTGTGGTTTCAGGAACGCTATTTTTGTCCAATCAGAAATTTTGACTGTATTTAATAATTCAGCGATGCCGAGAAACGTGTAAACGTTCCAAGCCAGGCAGGCAAAGATAAAACAATATGAAAAAGTCTCACAAAAGTTGTTATTAAAAGGAAAACTTCATATCGTTTGACTTTTCGATACATTTTTCTTTTGGTTACCAATATTTCCTTCATCTATTCAAGTATTCTGTCACAAGTTATTAACAAACAAACATTATATAATCATTGCAACTGTTTCATTGCGGTTTAATTTTACCAGAATTTCAATCAAAGTCCGAAATTAATACCACAAGCCTTTACTAGGATCACTAAATATCAAAGGCATGTATAAATCAGGTTGTGATTGGAATGGTCCAATAAATAACAATATCACGCTAACCACGGACTAGGATCGAAATATGTTCACATAAATTTTGTAAATTGACAACTAAAGCTTGTTATGCTGTCTAGATTTTGTACTGTAACCTTCATTGTGCTGGTAATCATATATGGCGAATATCAAACGTAAAACTCTTCGTGTGAATGTGTGTCATACACTAAAATTACCTGAGCCATTGTCTTGGTTACCACACTGTGGAAGCCAGCGGATGGACGGCCTCGCCGTGGGAGGCCTAGGAAGCGGTGGCGAGACGACCTAAGCGCTTACCGCACGGTCTGGTTCCATGACGGCCAGAATAGAGAATCATGGAAGGATTTTGAGGGAGGCCTTGGCCCAGCAATGGGACACAGAGGGCTAGATAAAAAAAAATGCCGTGGTTGTCTCTATGCAGCTATTCATCGGATTTGTTTTTCTAAGTGTTAATGTACAGTGAATATAACATAGACCTTATTCAACCTTAGAAATCCCCTTAGCCATTTTCCCCTTAAGGAAATGAATGAATCGTAACTGAGGATTGTAAAACGAAAAATGCACCTTTTGACTCCTCAGATTTGATTTATTTTATCTTACCAGAAAAAATCTCAAACTGAATTATGTTACAAAAGATACGGAAGAATTTATTTCTCTCTTAAAGGAAACTTTATTAGAACCACACCTAACTAGTCCAAAGAAATAGGGAACTTTAATTAAAAGTTTCATATTTAATTTTAGCCAACTTCGTGCGACTTCATTTTCAATTTTCTTAATTAATTTGTTTGACAATTTGTGAATTTTGAGTGAACCTCTTACATTTTTGTATTTTATTGACTGTTTGGGAATTTCAATGTTTTGAAGGCGCATAGAACTCTTGTTTTAGTGTAAAATTAACTGTTTGCCCGTTTGTCTATCACCAGGCTTCTGATAAAACTATTGGACCGTTGAAACATTCACAGATGATGAGTTTCGAGACATTACGTCTAAGTGTAAGGCAGATTAAAAATAAATAAATCGAAGGTTTATTAATTTACGAATTCATCGAGATTAGGCGACTAATAAATACGCTATGTACACTTTATCACAAAAATAATTCTAGCTCTTTTTTGATGCCAGAATATAGAATTGTAATTTGATGGAACTCTTAAACCTAATGTTGAAGAGCATAGAGTTCTGAATCAAACTAATATTCATTCACTTAGCTAAGTTATGTGACAATCTTAGTTTGTCTATTAAAGTAGTTTATCGAGTTTTCACTCATATCGCTAACTTTTGTTTGTATTTGTAATTAATCGAATCGTGCGTCTGATGATGATGCATTTAATATGAAAATTATGGGACAATGGCAGAGACATATAAATAATTAGGTTAACCCATACGTAGTGGTTCTTAGGTTTACGCGAATGTTAGACATTGAAATGAAACTACTTTTACGGATTTTATCGCGGTTTAATTAATACCTGCTAAGGTTTCGAAACGACGGGAACTAAAATCTAAAATTAAACCGCGATAAAATCCGTAAAAGTAGTTTCATTTCAATTAATCCATACGTGCATTAACTTCAAATTATTTTAATCTAATATTTAATTCCTTCACCGAGAATATTCGCTACACTTCGAAACAAAATACTACACAAAAACAACATTTTTCTTGATGAAATATTTTTAGCTAGTCCATAAGCACCGCCTCAAACAGCAGGTGCTATATTGAATATATAATTTTATACTTTGAAGCTTCTTTTTATAAAGCCTTGATTAAAGGAAGGTTACAAATGAAATACGAATTTTCTGGCTATATTTTCCTACTAACTGTTGACCGCGGCTTTGCCTGCCCAAGTGTTGGTTATAGATAAACATTACCCTCCTTAAACGAAGTTGGATAAAAGAAGTCTCTATTATTATTTGATGCGTATTTATCGGGATTGCACGACTAGTTTCGAACCTAAACGTAGTCCTTGGTTATGAGCTGACGCGACGGGCAGTTGCCAGTTGCATCATTTAATAATGATTCATTCTCACGATAGTTAGTATAAAAAATAGTTTTTGTGAAAATTCAAGCCATTTGGGAGAGAAGGATTAACAAATGCACACATGCACACATACATATATATAAGTAGAGACACGTATTTTCGTATTCAAGTTTTTTTTCTTTTGCTATTGACTTACAAGTTGATTGTCAGCTCGTAGTCTACTAGTTCACGATTATATTGACGATATCTGAATGATTTCTTTAATCTAGATTAACACTGCAAATTATATTCTTTAAAAGACACCCCAATTAAGGAATTTGATCATTGTGTCATTGTGGACAAACATTCAAGTCAGATGCACATAGACACCCAGACTCAAGGCAAGCATTCGTAGATCAGGCAAATGCTTGTCCAACGCGGGGTTCGAACCTGCGACACGTCACGCTTCTTAGATTTGACCTGGGCCACGATTCTGCTATTTGGATTATATTTTAAACTATTCCTATTCTCTTAAGCATTTCGCCAACACAATAATTGGAAATTCATTGTATTTACCGCAAGTATTCTCTCTGCCACGAACTTAATTTTTATTGTGTTAAAAAAAATGTTTAGAATAATCGGATAGTACCAATTTCATCCATATGCCATTCATTTATCAGCCATTGTAAATAGCAGAAGAGGGGCCCTGATGACCTTAACTACTCGACTATCAGTGCTGTCATTTAATACAGCAATAGTTAAATTTAGTTTGATATTTCGAAAAGTAACTTGATAACTTATATTTATCAAATTTCAAACATATTACGCATCAAAAATAATATTCCAAACAAAGCATTGATATGTAATTTAGTATTTTGTTGTTCAAGAGAATCAAGAATCAAGAATATTTATTTGTTAAACATAGGTACATTAAATGCTGGTGTTAAATATACATAAGGAGCGCTATGTTTTGCCATGAAGGCGTACAAATATAACAATTAAGTAAGGATTTATACATTTTTATTTACTATTTAAACCAGACAAATGAATTTGAAAGCTTGAATGTTTAATGAAAGTTTGAAATGAAATGCTACTAAAACTTTCACTGAATAATTAAATTATTCGAGAAAAATGAATTTCTTGTCGATCTAACAATTCGCTTGTAACAAGTTGGTAATTAAGGGGTCTGATACGTACATTAGAACTAAACTTTTATTAGTCCAAAACATAGGATAGCATTCGTTAGCAAAAGATCTTGAACAGGTTTTGTAGAGTTATAAAATCGATATAAAAATACTGAAGTATGTATCAATTTGACAATATTAATTTTACCAATGTTCCACTCAATTTTAGTATCAATGTGCTTAGCAATTCCACCGAGTTTTCAAGCACGAATTCATTTCACACAAATTTAAACCTTAAAAGACTTAGCAACAAGAATCACTTTTCAATAACCGCGTAAACAAAATAACATCCAACTTAGAAAGTATAATATGACACGACAAAATCTAATTACATGGAAAATAAATTAAATATCTGCGAAAAATAAAACCGGTCCAGAGCGAGTTAGATTCGCAACGCTAGAGGTTCCGTACAAATAGACCAAAGATAAAAAAAAGACATGGTTTAGAAGATAAGGCCAGATAGACAGACAAGTGGCAAGACCGATAAAGGAACGTTAGCAATAGGGTTCCATCTATCTCCCCACTCTGGGTTCCATGGTTCCCTTCCATTTTTATTTGGCTACGGAACCCAAAAAGAAAAACGAATTTTCGACGCCTGAGACTAAAACGACCCGAGATAATTGAAATGTAAGAAGAAAACAAACGCCTGT
The DNA here is from genome assembly GCF_003590095.1 of Trichoplusia ni. Taxonomy (NCBI): domain Eukaryota; kingdom Metazoa; phylum Arthropoda; class Insecta; order Lepidoptera; family Noctuidae; genus Trichoplusia; species Trichoplusia ni. The sequence goes on along the minus strand of NC_039489.1, from coordinate 5,532,943 downwards.
CACGCCTCCCTACTTAACAAGAGCTATAAAAATATGGATGAGGCAGTAAGTCATAATGATTGACAAGACAACAAAACATTAAAGTTTTATTATTACACTAGCCTTAAAGTATTCCACTACTAGGTAAAGGCCTCTTCCCAAATTGGGAAGGTTTAATTGACTGCATTGACGGATGACCGAGTCTATAAGGTCACCACGCCAATCCTACTATGCGCGACGTGTCGCACGTTCAATGCCCGGGCAGAATACCGAAGATCTTTAGCAATATTATATATGATGGTCTAATTTTTTTTGTGGCTAATTATTATTAATGTGTTCTCTTCTTTCTGACTTCTTTTTAAAATGAATACCTAACATTAACGTAAATTATGAAACCGAAAGACATCGTCAATGGTGTAAATATATTCCGACACCTACCTTAAGAAAACTAATCTAGCAACCACAATAAGGAAAAAATCCACATTATACCGCATCCAAAATAATAATAGGTAAGCTTAAGATTGTCCGTGACGGCCTGCTCAGATTGCGGCCAAATCCAGACGAGCTATATTGCTCACAATCTTGTTTTATCCAGTTAATTCTGGTTAATACCGGTTCACTGGTAGCTCATAATTACACGAGCATACTAAGCTACGCAATGTTTGTTAGCTCAATCCCGCTTACTGCAAATCCTGGTATTAATAAGGTATCAAGCAAAGCATTAATTTTGGAATTGTAATGAGATATGTACAATTGTACATATTGTATTAAAAGTCTCATTATATTAGAAAGACGACTTCTGATTATTGTAATAGTAAGTTGACTATAGATAGGCGAGTGGTGGAGGTCGCAAAACCCACCGCAAGCGCGAGACGTGGCGAGGGTTCAATCCCTGCACTGGACAAGCGTTTTTGTGACCTAGGAATGCCTGTTCTGAATCTGGGTGTCTTGACTTGAATGTTTGTGAACCGCGATACGAAGACTAAATTTCTTAGTGCCGGTTGTTATCTCACTTTGGTTAAAAACATTGTATCAATCTGTTTGCTGACTGAGCCGACTTGATAATGAACATCCCAAACCTAACAGTTTTATTATTTGTAGCTAAAAATTCTAAAAATGCTCTTTGTGCTCACAAAAGTTCATGTTAAATACAGAAGCGGCATATAAAAAAGCCTATTGTTTATCTACAATAAGAGTTTTAAAATAGATGTCTAGGCTCTATTTAAACGTTTGTATAATCATAATACAGAACAAATTTATTTATATTTTTAGAGATAGTTTGTGAAATATAGTTTTTACGAATAACGATTTGTTTTCGCTCAAACATACCAATTTCAAAATGGCCGCCTAGAAGTATTAAGTCCACTGATAGATTTGCTAAATTTAAATAAAAATATAAAAATTCTAAAATCTCCTTAACATTAATTTCCGGTGTAACATAAATCCGGAAGAATTGTTCAAAAAGTCAGAAATATTTTTAAAAGCTGTTGCCTGCGGGCCCGCCCGCTACGAATCGAAAATGATGCCATGGGAGCATGAAATCGGAATAAAAACTATCCTAGGTGTTAATCCTGGTCATAAACTATTTTCTACCAAGTTCCGTTTTAAATCTTTCAGTGGTATCTTTCAATTATCCATCTTGATAGTAAAATAAATAAGAGTGCTTTACTCTTTGTGATTTTCACGAGTACTGCAGTCTAGTGAAATGACATGTCTACAATCGTTTACGTCAATCGAAAATACCGGAGTGTATGGAGATGATCCGTCCAAGTCACGTGACTTATAAAAACAAACTGTCTTTTTTATAAATTTACACCTAATTTATTGATGACTATTTAAAACTGGTAAAGTGTCAAGTCCACAGTGTCAGTGAAGTTCTCAGGAATAAAGTCGCGGGCTATGAACTAAATGTTCATGCTCATCACAAAAACAGTTTTACTGAATGGGAATCAAACCTACGATCATCGAAATGGCCGGTCAGTCGGCAAGTGAACTTTCGAAAAGTGCTACTTCGTAGCTTCGATTTCAAAATTTGAATTTGAAGTGTAGTTTTACCCACTACACTATCACGTATGTAAGTATAACTTCATCACAGAAAACCACTCTCATATCACCCCACTCCCACTTTCCAATACGTATTTCTATCAATTGAGTCGCAGAATGTAGGTTAAAACATATCATGTCATTTTTTAAATTGGCGAGTAATATCGAGAGTGCCTTGTAATATGGCATGTGACGTCATATCGACAACCGCTGTTTGTTGTTGGGGACATAGCTTGTATATAAACGAATGTACTTGAGTTGTTCAGATATTTTTAGTAAATAAGGGCAGGATTTGTTGCCCAGTTAGGTTTCTTTTTTTTATAACACGACTTTTGCATTAAGGTAATCCTCGTGTCGCGGGGAGTTTCATAAACATTCAAGTCACATGCACAAAGTCACCCAGGACAAGCATTTTTGGATCACACTAACGCTTATCCTACGCGGGGATGGCATGATGACCTCAACAACTCGACTATTCATGCAGTCTTTGTGATGAACCAATGCAACCGACTAGAGCTATGTTACTGATAATTCATAAAAAAAAATGTGTATATATTGTCATGATAATCGGCTCAGTAGAGTAATCTTTTTTTCTCAATATCTATTTTGGTGCGATTAGCTTCCACTGTCGTGAAATGAATCCAATGGCCGTTTGTGCAATCAACCATGATCAACATCCGTCTATCCAATCGATTTGACCGTTAACAAGCTACAAAACCAAAACACCGTGTACCATGCAATTCCCATTGTTTTCTCAGCTATATTAACAGGAGATACGTGCATTTAGAGTTGTGTCTTGGTGGTGTTCGTTAGCACTGTTCTGGATCCTGGCTTATATTAGTTCTATGTAGGTGAATGATGGCCATGTGTACCAAGACCGTATAGCTATCACCAAATACAGTTCAAGGAATAAACCTTTTTTCTTTATTTAGCCGGTTGAATCCTCACGGAATCCCAATCCTTCGGTTCCCCGCGGGATTGGGTATTGTCAGACTCTTACTGACTAAACCTAAACCGCCGTGCTACGTCATCCGCGTTTTCGTGTCGATGTGTAGCAGTGCATTACAATCCTTCATACTCAAGAAATAAACCTATAGCGGCTTTGAGTTACAGGATTCTCATTGAACCATGATATATCAGCTTTTAGTCCGTAGATAGACAATCTTTGTCATAACGAGATCCTCCGTGATTCCGAAGGCACGTTAAATTGTGGGTCCCGGCTGTTATTCATATATTCGTTACAGGTAGCCAGAAGCTAGAACTACAATCAGTCTAACTAAAGGGCATAGTGTTGCCCACGTAACTGAGTTGAGGAGGTTAGACAGGAAGTCGCTCCTCATAAAACACTGGTACTAAACTGAATCCGCTTAGACTGGAAGCTGACCCGAACATAGTTGAGAAAAGACTAGGATAATGATGATGATGAACGAATATGTCTCTTTACAAAAACCTTGCGTATACAAGCGACAAAATCAAAACACCATGTATTACATTGTACTCATTGTTTTCTCAGCCATAGCAAGGGTAGATACGTACAATTAGAGGTGGTTGTACAAATTACGAGCAAGATACACAGGCCAGGCTAATGGACCAGGAACGCCCATTACGCAGTACAACATTTGGAGGCGAAGGGAGGCGCACACTTGGTTGGGTAGGCCTACGTATTTATTGTTGTAGTTTAGGAGATTGAAGTCATTATGTTTGTACAGTAATTAGAGATGATATCAAAATGATTGTCTTTGTCTATAAATGGCAATGGCAAAAAAAAATACTAATTAATTTTTATTTTTGGAAACTTCTAAACGGCTCAATCGATTTGAATGACATTTCTTTGATCAGTAATGGTTTTAAAATTTGTATTAAATTTCAAACGTATTTTTTATGGATTGTAAGACACATATTTTAAATACTATATTGCAGTAGCTTTTGAGAAAAACAAACAATAGGCTACCTGCGTAAATACTTAACGTTACCCCCTCTTTATTACAAACTAGCTGTTGCCCGCGACTTCGTCCCCGTGGGTAGAAGATATAAGTTATGATTTATACCTGTTTTTTTTCATATTTTCCATTGTATCTTCGCTCCTATTAGTCGCAGCGTGATGGTTTATAGCCTAAAGCCTTCCTCGTTGAATGGTCTTTTCAAAACAAAAAGATTTTTTCAATTTGGAAAAGAAGTTCCTGAGATTAGCGCGTTCAAACAAACAAACAAACTCTTCAGCTTTATATATTAGTATATTAGTATATAGATAAAAGAAAAGATAAATTGAATAGTTCTATTCGAATAGTTTTAATACAAGTGCTTTAGTACAACGAATTCTGTTAGCCCAGAACAAATAGTTGAACTTCGGAAATAGATAATTGGCTAAGTTTCGGCTCAATATTTGGGACAAGACCGCATCATAGAAAGGTCTCGTTAAGAAGTGTATTTGTGACTTTATTGACACTATGTGCTACTCTGACGTTAGTTTGAACTTTGACAATGTGTTCCGAAAATGTTCGTAGGCTCGGTTACAATGAAAGATGTATAGCAAAAGGACATGAGTTAAATAATTCAACTTTTTTCTAGTAACTATCATGAGAACGATTTACTCAAAAACTAGTCGGGCAATCCCGATAAATACGCGTGAGTAAATCATTGCAAAACCACCAATATCGGCTTGAAAATCAGGGAAAACTCGCTACCGGTTTACAGTTTTAACATTTTTTTGAACAAAACTATTCATTACATTACATTTACTTGGACAGCTTAGAAGAATTAGAAAAATAAGAAGAAAAATATGTATCGTTTGCCGGTCATTGGTGACACTCCTGGCATTCGAAAATTGAACAAGATGCCAAGTCACTTGTTTCGACTAGTGACGTGACTTTGACTGTCAAAAAAACAATTCAAACTTTTTTTCAGTCAAAAATCCATACTTTTTAAGTAACTTGTCCCGCCCATGTATAGTTCATCCTGTACCCAATGAACCACAAACTGGTATTACCGTGAATAACAACAGCCTGTAACAGTGCCTTTGTCCACGTAAAATACGCTCTTAAACGTAATTTAGTGGCAATTATGATGTTGTACATAATTAACTTGATGGCTCTCCTGGCTTTTGCAATATGGCTGACACTATCGCGCTTGAAGCATCAGGGAGTAGGTTAGGGGTAGTTGTTGGATTTCAAAAAAGATGATTCCAGATTTGACAGATTTTTTTACTAGTTGTTTGTTTATTTTTTAAGTGTGGCATAATATTTTATTCAGAAATATGTTTTTTTTTTATATCAGCCCATAATTTTCCCACGCCTGGGCTCATTAATTAGTAGGTTTTAGTAGAAAACGGATTGTGTGACATGTTATTTTTACTAGCTATTTATCTACAAAGATGTTTAAATCACAACGAACTAAGTCAATTTAGCTATTTTGAAGTTTTTAGGTAATTACAAACGGAAATTCAATTTCAATAGTTTTTTGTACCCAAAGGATACAAATGCCAACCTATTTCTAAGGGCCCGCTCAATCCATCGGGCTGTATGACACTAATCTGTATCCCAAATGCCATGACAGCTAGACGTTGATTTTTTATGGGTTACGCATGACGACCTGCTGCTAAGAAACACTCAATGTGGTAATCATGGGTATGGAATTTTAAAAAGTTAAGGTACTGATGGATAACCAATTTTTCGTTACAAATGATGCACTCCTTGCATCCCACTCGCAGTTACCAAACATCATAACATACATTTACATGTTTTATTATCTAGCCCACTATGTCCAACAGCTGGGCAAAGCCCTCCCCCAAATCCTTCCACGATTCTCTGTCCTGGGCTACATAGACCCAACCCGCATGTATTTGTAATTGTATTTACAAACACACTTCGAAAATCAGTTTCAATTTTAGGTAAAAACATTTCACTGATTCTGCCATTGCGTCCATTCGCTCGCATTCAGTATGCGTCATGCCTAAAACAACATTTGCTACTAACGATGTTCTTACATTAATAATAATATTGCCACTGCAGACCACTACCTCCGTTGTTAACTAATTAAATATTTGTTTATGTTTGCACACTAAGTAGTATTTTCTGTGTTCGGAAAATATTGGATATTAATACATGGTTTATTTTTAGTTTGTTCTTCTAACGCTCATGTGTTTGCTTAATATTTCATTCGGTCTTATATTATTATTTGTAGTGGTTTATTATTATTCTGAAATTAAAATGGTAGATAAAATTGAAGATAGCCGTGAAAGAAGTTTTTGCATTAGATGAAGGAACTTTTTGGCTTAAACTTTGAACATCTAAAAGATTAGACATTAGCTGGGTCATTCGAAAACCGAATTTCAAAATATGAATTTTAATATTTTTACAGATATATCACAGACACTGATCGAAATATAGATAATTAATTGGAACATAGTATGTTTAATCACTCGAGTAGTTTCGGACCTAACCAGAGCCGATTAGGTTTGAAACTAGTCGTTCGATTCCGTCAAATTCCACGTCAGTAAACAGTTGTATCATTTAAAAATGAATTATTATTTACAACACATTACTTTTGAACGAAGAGATGAAACCGACTCCCCCTAAGGAATTTAATCCTTTTTGCGCTTTCACAAAAAGTCAAGACACATGCATAGGACACCTAGACTCAGAACAAAAATTTGTTAGTCACACAAATGCTTGTCCTGTGCAAGGATCGAACCCACGACACGACTCACACAGTGGCTTTGGCTGCTGACCTATACCAGTCGACTATTCGTACACACATTTTATGAACGCAGATAAGCAGACAAACCTACCTATTCTGCGTTGCCTTAAAAAGCCAATTCCATTGTTGTACAGACAACGTGACAGCGTAACTTGTAACGTGCATTACTCACATAATTACTCAGCTCTGTAGTCTAATGGAAAAAAGCCTTCGTTCGGCTAACTAGCTGCCGAAGAATCTATTCTGTTGAGTTGGTGTTGTGGTTCTGTATGTCATTCTTTTATAAGTAGCTAAAGTATTTTTTATAGGGTCAATGGTTTTTAGGTATGTTTGTTTAATAATTTTCGGTTTTACTGGTAACAATTTTTTTTCAAGTCGTTTTAAACAATCTGATATATTTGGCAAAGAAAACTTACTGATTCTGCAAGAAAAAAGGCTTTACATGTTTTAAAACAAATTTTAAATGGACGCGATTCAAATACGAAAGGTGGTTATGTATAGTATTTATTCCTATTTTTCTCTTTTATTTTTAACAAAAATGAGTCCATGATCATGACTCGATGATGAATGAACTTTTTTCTTGACGATAGCTTAAAATCGCTTACCTTCAACATATCGAAAATTTTGGTATCACCCTGAGGTAGGTATTATATGTAATTCCCAAATATATGAGGCATATTAAAAAGCATTACGACCTTCATAGTTAAGTTTAAAAAAAACGTACAGCCGAAGTTGGTAGCATAAACTAGTTCAACCTAATCTCGATCACCGAACCGAAGCAAGGGTCAGCGATTTATTCATACTCATCCTACGTGCTCCGACCTCAAAATACACGCTACCAATATAAGGCCCACTTACTTAAAATGTCTTTCGTTTGAAGTCTTATATCACATAAATAAATGATCCAAAACGGTAAATAAAGAGGTTTTAGGGCGCGGTCTTGTTTCAAAGGACGTTTACAGCGTCACGTTTTGTCGTCGCGTTATGATATTTACTATGGACGTACTTACTAGCTGAATAAGCAAATGTTATTTTGTTCTATAAATTAGAAGTAAATGTCTTTAAAAGGTTCGTTGCCTTTTGTGAAAAACCCAGACGAGTAACTAATTTTAGATCTTCAATATTTTGTCGAAATCGGTCAAGGCGTTTTGAAGGAGCTCGAGAAAAAAAGCTCTGTGACTTAAGATTGCCATAATAATAATATGTTAGATGTGATGGATCGAACAAATATCTTGGCCTATCCAACATGTTTGATGCCGTCACGGCATATCCCAGGGAACCGCAGTTACTGCGTCATACAGCGGTGATCAAAGCAGTTTAAGTGTGAGTATAATTCAAATTCATAGGTAACTTGTATTTGATACAAGATACAAAAGAGTCTTAAAAAGAGGTTTAAAAGTTCAGAAGCATTTTAATAATAAATAATCTTCCCATTAGATGTTTTCAAAACGTTTTTATATCGTTATACGAAGGCTGATAGTTTGCCATTGGAAAATTGAGTGGTTATCCCTTTGATATTGACCTGCATAAAACAAGAATATTTTTACTTTCTCTTTATGCAGGCAGGTTGGCTTGGAACAGGGATCGAAATTGGAAATCGAAATTGGAATTGGAAAATGTAAGTCTTGGCTTTGGTAGAAAGTAGTTCCAAGTGACTGATAGTCAGGTAATTATGTCAAATGTTGATATAATGGGAAAGCTGACTGCAGTTCTACCATCGATTACCTCCTATTCACTTTACAAAATCAGGGCCAATTCACACCGAAGAAACAGCGGCCGGGATGATCTTTATATTGTAAAACTAACTTTTATGATTGTTCGTGTAAAATTTTAAGTACTTTTATTAATATGTATTCCACATTTAGAATCATACGCAAAATAGGCAGTAATATGAATATTGATGTTGAATCAAGCATACTGATAAGTTGATTCGCTTCATTACTTCAATGGAAAAACGTGTTCGGGAACATTGATGATTATGGTATAAGTATCATGGGAATATAAAGTATGTTAGCTAGGTCTGGTTTGAATGAAAGCCGACACCAACAAGGTGCAGAAAAAAAGTAGGAAGAAGATTTGGGAATTTTGTAACCCAAATGATTTTGGAAATTTTTTGGTCAGTGGTAGAAAATAACTAAGGTTTAGTTTTGTTTATAGCCTTGATCCATCGTCATTTTTCGATTTTCGTTCTAGTTTTTTTTTCTAATAAAACTTTTAATTATATTCTAAATAACTTTACGTTATAAAAACCAAGGAGTGAAAAATGGACACGTCAAAAAGTTGCAAAACTTTTACCCCAAAACTCCAAGGGTCCTCAAATTAGCAGACCCCTAAAAGCTCCCAACAATTCACCAGAAAACCTCCATACTTTATATAGATGTTACATCGAGCGTGCTAATAAGCACGCATCATTAGCTTAATGGCAAGATATGCCCAGTTTGAGGTTTTTTCATTCACTTTACACGTTCACTCATTCATCCGTTCATTCCCATTGAATGGAAGCACGTTGATGAGAACGAATGAATTTATCGGTGTTTTGTAAAAAATAATGCTGGCTTTCGAGGAAAAATTTAATGATTTATTTATTTAGTAACGTGCATTTATAGAGTTATTTTTAAAGCGATTATTTTATTTCATCAGTTTCAATGAGAAAATAGAATAAACCATTTAACAAAAATTGAGTGTTAAATATACCATGCATTGTTCTTTTGCATTGTTTGAAATTTTATCTCACTACCACGTAAAGGACTCGTGCTATTTTGCACAGCAAATAATTAAGCTCAATTTCCATGAGCTAAACAGACTCTTTTATTATCCTTTAGTCATTAAAATGTGTCAATAAGGTCTACTTTGGGATTTTGTACTTTTAAGTAAGATAGTTGCGGAGATCGTATAAAGAATCGATCTTCTATTCGGTATCTAGTGTTTCCTGCCCTTTTATGTTAAAACAAAGGCTATACACAAAAAAAGATAATTTAAATAAAAGGTATCTCAATTTGTTCGGAAATTAAATTAGTCTTCGTTTTATTTAAGTGATTGAGCACTTGTACTGTAAAGTCGGCACAATCTTCGGCCTTTTCTATCGAACCAAAAGTTAAGTTGTGTTAATCGCATCGTTTATATGCGGAACGATAGTCCTTCCATTAATTCTTCTCGTATCGATTGTACTGTATTGGAGTTCTTTTAGTTTTGGGTAAATTAAAAATATTGCCAGATTGATTTTACTTTTTGAGTCAAAGTTCTGACCCCGTCCCTTGAAATGGTTTGGTTCAAATATAAGTTATGCTAGGACTTGTGTTTTTGTCGATTGAAGCATTTTATGCTGGGTATTGGACAGTAAGGTAGGGAAAATCGCCTTATGCTATTTGTGTTGGCTCGTTTTTGGTATGGATAAGGAATCTTTGTGAACATCCATCTTCTCGGGGTAAAAAGGTGGTAATGTCAGACTAACTAAACCTATACGATTTTTTGTTCACTGTCTACAATGTTTGGGTATTTGTCTGCTTCTTTAATCTTTAATCATGTCTATAATAACATTAAGCGAGCCTGGTGATTTCAAAATCAACAACAATAGCATCAGAATTTTATCAAAAAACACCGATCATCGCGTAACAGCGAACACAAAAAAAATCCTTTTAAAATATCGCATCGATAAAAACGAAACATTGCCGTTTTAAACACTAAAAATAGTAGCGAAAATACAGGCTTTACATAACAAATTTATGTCGTTTCTAGGACAATAAATTGCAATTTGTGGCCTCACCGCCATTTAATGAGGCCTCATTCAGGGCAGAGATGAAATTTCACACTGAAAATTTCAATTTTCACCATCCAGTTAACAAGTTGTATTCAGAACGTATAAAAAGGTGTCGTTGCTCCCATTTCAGATACTGGCTTTAATTTATCATTGGTTTTGTTTTTGAAACGCAATTTGGAGACCATTTATATTTGCTGTTGTTATTGCCTGGGGCTTTTGAAGTGATATCTGGGTGCAGATTTAAATTAAGGTTTTTTCTTTCAAGAGGTATCTAGTGCCTCTTTATTTCTCTGTCATTAGCTAACGGTCCAACAATATTTGCGTATACAAGACACATTTCTTCAACTGTTATCTTTGAGATTCAAATGCACTGCAAAAAAAAACTAGACAGTCAATATAATTAAAAATAATCTCCATACAATGTGAAGTTTCAATTCGTCAAACTCTGGTTTAAAAATCCCTAGCGTGATCGCTGAGCTGAAGATTTCTGGTGAACTTTTGGACTCTACCACATGTGACACTAAAAATTCCGCACAAAAAATGGTCACCCACTAATTTTATTATCATACCAATCATTGCTTAACCTCAATTTTGTTTTTATTATAAGATACCACCTGATGTCATACAGACAGCGGTGTCTTAGAAATAGGGTTCCGGATTGACCCTTCACGTAGATACGGAAGCACAAAAAATACCACCCAAAATTGAATGTTTCCCCAAGTCATGAATTTGACAAACCATTCTCTCTGCTTGACTAGAATCATTGAAACTTGCCGCAAAGTTAAACATTTATTCAAACAAATTACTAAAACATAACGAACCACAATCACAAAATTCATTACCAAACCCTATAGCCCTTTCAAGAACTCAAACGGAACTCAGGTGACTTTATGTGTCGCAATTAACGAACCGAATTTGAATACAAAACAATTTTAATACGCTAACGTCGTTTGTTTTACACCGTCATAAAGGTTTAATTTGTTTTACGCGATGTAAACTTTAATTACATGTCATTAAGGATTATAATAGAATGGAGATGTGAGATGTGATGAGATCTTTGTGGATCTTTAAAGGAATGGGTTCTGTGTGAGCATTTTCTTAGGAATACTTCTGTTTTGGTAAATAATGTGGCAGCTGAACAGTTTTTGAAATAACAGGTCCTACTTTAGATATTGCCATAGTGTTTAAAGCATATTTTTTGAAATGAAACTACTTTTACGGATTTTATTGCGGTTTAATTTTAGATTTTAGTTCCCGACGTTTCGACACCTTTGCAGGTATCATGGTTACGGGCAGACTGCATATTTTTTTATAAATGTTTTTTACACTATATTAATCCTTATCATACAGGGTGTCTCGAAAATATTAAGGCAAAAAGACTGAGAACAAATTTTCGAAAACACAAATGCTTGTCCTACATGGGGATCGAGCCCGCGACTCATCGCGAACTGGCTTAGGGTGGTGACCTGTATAACAACTTATGAGTAAAAGCAAATGACTTAGGTACAGTTATTTGGGAAATATCCCGATGTAAATTAATGTTCTTAATTTAAAATTTGTCATTGTTTCAGGCACGGGAATAACAATTTTCATCCACAAGAAAGAAGACCATACTCACATCCTCAGGCAGTTCCAAAGGTAATACTTTCATGTTAAGAAATTCAATATTAAGTTAAAGAGGAAAAGAGATAGCGCTCTACGTTGTGTATTGTACTGTCCCGCTTCCACATTTGCAAGAGTTGTACTTTAGGAAGTAGTGGTAAAGTAGAGTAAACAGATTTTTTTATATTGTTGTCAAAGTTTCAGGAATTTCATGTAGTCTTGAATATGTTATTCCGAGGAAGTCGCATTTTAAAAGCATGATTCCGTTTATTCTAGAACCACTCAGCCACTAAAAAAAACAAATGGACTATAATACTAAATAGCAATAGAGATAAAACCTGGTGTCTTTTTATATAAACACAATATAATATTTAACATGTTTTTATTTGCGTTCGATTTTTTTGTTGAGATTTTAAGCAAAAAGTATCTTTTTTAAGTCATCGGCCTAACCTTTTCTCAACTATTTTGGGGTTGGCTACCAGTCTAACCGTATTCAGCTAAGTACCAGTGTTTTACAAGGAGCGACTGCCTATCTAACCTCCTCAACCCAGTTACCTGGGCAAGACGATACCCCTTGGTTAGACTGGTTGTCAGACTTTTTTCAAGCTTCTGACTACCTGTAACGACTGTCAAAGAGGAATAACAGCCGGGACCCACAAAACCCTCTTTTTTAAGTAAGTACCTGAATGAATGAAAAGTTATTCCTGATTATTAAAAAAGTACGGGTTTAATTTGGAACTTCCCTCTTTTATGATATTAACACTATCACACGTGTTATAGTAAACTGATAAAAGAGTATACTAAAACGAAAGAAATAAACCAACCAGCTTGATCCCTATAAGAAACATACTATAATCCCAAGGAAGGGTCACTATAAAGTGGCTGTTATCGACACTTTCCTTCAGAAATCGTCACATTAGGTCCATTACCGAAATTCCCTTCAAATTTCAATTTCAATCTGCTTTTCACTTCATAAACTTGTATAAAAGACAATTCGGAAATTCACTTTGCAGTATATCGGTTGAGCGGTACAGTTAAATAAAAAAGTGCTTATCAGCTGTGTCGAGATGGTACCCGTTTTATTGGCTTTAAAGTTTTATGTGCGCCACTGTACCTACCTGTAAAGTTGGGGACGTAATACGCTTTGGAATTTCTATTCGAGCTTCAAGACTTTATTCGATTTATGACAAATTATTCGGGATCTTTATTCGGAACGGAATGTAAAGTGTGTAAGAGTTTAAGTTTTAGTTTTTCGTTCATTTGCATGATTGATGATGCACTTCTGTCACAATAAGGTTGTTTTTAGAGTATTTGTGGTGGTATGCAAGGATGCATGATTTTGTATGCGCGAGGTGCAGGTTGGATCCTGGCGCAGGCAAAGTACTGATTTGCCATTTAAAAGTGTATGTGCACTCTTAATTATTTAAATTAAACACTGACAAAACGTTATAGGAAAACACCGTGACGAAACCTGGATTCCAAATATTGGAATCTGAAATATCCAACCTACGGTTGGGTATCATTTTCTTGTTATCAATGCCCAACTTTTCTCAAAGTATATGGGAAACCGTATTACACCTTGATTAATACTCAAAATAATGTAATAATTATTTTCCCTCCCATAGCATTCCCACCTTATTTATTTAATGCCGGCAACTGACAAAGTAACAACACTAAAGCGCGGAAATGTTAAATTGGGAGTGAGCTATTAAATTCCAGTAACTTGCCGCTGTTTATGGCAAATAGAAAAGGGATAATGTCAAACTATATAGGTATGGGAGAGGTTTAGTGTCTCTGGAGAAGCTCGTGGCTAAGCTATAACCGCATAAGTGAATCGATCACAGGTTAAGCTACGCTTGACGCGGTTGGTACGTAGATCAGTGACCATCTTTGTCATAACCACTTCCTCCGACTTTCGGAAGGCACGTTAAATTGTGGGTCTCGGCTGTTATTCCTACATCTTTGACAGTCGTTACAGGTAGTCAGAAGCTTGAAAGTCTGACAACCAGTCTAACCAAGGGGTATTTTGTTGCCCAGGTAACTGGGTTGAGGAGGTCAGATAGGCAGTCGCTCCTTGTAAAACACTGGTACTTAGCTAAACCCGGTTAGACTGGAAGCCGACCCCAACATATTTAGGAAAAGGCTAGGCCCATGATCTGTCTATGTGTCTCTATCCACACATTTCAAAGTAAGATTTGTAGTGGTGGAAGAGGGACGGAGATCTACAAATTGTAGTGCGCTGTCTCACTCCTACATATTCTTGAAGAGATGGAGGTTCTTGGAGATTTACTAAATAAGGAATAAAGGCCAAAGAATATGGGTCATTGGTACCCAAAGTGGGCTAGAGAGCAACATATTATGTGTGTAAATTGAGGTCGTACGCTACATAAGAAATTAAAACCCCTGAGTTTGTTTTGAGGTTTTTCCTCATAGTTGATATAGATATCGTTAAAATAGCATAGAACAGAATAGAATATTTATTCATTTAGCGAAATATTTTAAAACTTTTATCAGATCCTCACAATTTCTGAATGATATTTATCTATTCTTTTGAAACATAAATAGCTCAACTAAACGAAATTGAATCTTGAACTTTCGGTTCAAGATTTCTTCACAGTATCCAAAGTTTTCGAGAAAAGTCTAAAAGTTTCTGTCTGTGGAGTTAAAACGTCTATAATTAAACACAAAGGGGTCCACTATCAACTTTTTCAAGTTAAAATAAATCAGTTTAGAAAAAGTGAGAGCGCACTAAAGAGTACTTTTAGATAGATACTAATAAAATATATATAAGTTAATGCATAATAAATATTCCAACTTCAAAAAGGAAAGAGGGTCTTAATTCGTCTCCACGGACAGCCGGGTGGTTGAGTTCACCACGCCAAACGACTAATCGCACGTGTCACGGGTTTGATCCTCGCGAAAGACAAGCATTCGTGTGATCCACGAGTGCTTGTCCTGAGTCTCGGTGTCTTTGTGCATGTGACTTGAATGTATTTAAAATCCCCCCCGCGATTCTTTTTAAATTAAAAATATATGATCTGCTCCCTTTGTAATTACTTACTCTAAGGACTTCGTATTTTCTACACACGCTGTCCTAATTGTATGTGATTTAACAATAAGTAACTTTTTAACAATCATTACTTATTCTATCTATGAGTACCCATAAGTATTACTGCTTATCACGTATTCAGCATGTATAACTTATCCCTACCTACATATACTAAATCCTCTTTGGACACTAAGGATCAAACTAATACCTAATAGACCGAATTAACATATCACACGTCGCTTAATCAGTCATTAATTGTTATTCATTTCTAATTAGCAAACCATTGTTCCCAGTGATGCGACGTCGCAGTCCCGGGCTCGCGGGATTAGCGCCGACACTACGGACATCCCCGGGAATTATGGTGAGTAATGGACAGTGTTATTAATGCATCCCTCAGGATTCTAGATCCCGGAATGGCGATTAGAGAGAAGTGTTGAATTATTTTAATGGGATTACATGAATTGGAGCTTGAAGAAATTGTTACTTGACGTTCTTAATTAGTTCTAAGTAGCTTCTTATTAAATTGAATTTATTTACCTGTGTAAAGTCGTTTTACAAATAAATAAACTGTCAGTAAGTTAGCTGAAGATCAATTCAGAACACTGATACCAGAAAAGCAACATCAGCAGCCGATAGCAATGCGAAACATTTCACGGGATTAAATAAAAGTAAAGATTTATTTATTAAATTCTGATTAACGTCGGTATTACTCAGAATTTCGAACAAAATGGAATACTTTTACTGTCCACCACGAGAACCTACCAACACCACTTAAAATGAGACTATAGAGAGTGTGGAAGCGAGACAGAAACACAGATTTACGTGGTAGATCACCGTCTCTGTCACACTTTTTTTTTGTAAGGCGGGAAACCGTCTCGTTCACACCTGGAACAGATTCAATAAAAGATGATAGTATTCCCAAAGCCTGAGGGTGGCTTAAAACCAATGCACACTACTTACCATTATCAAAATGACTATATTTTGTTCAACAAACTACATTTTGCATAATAAATGTACGTACTTTGTGCTAATGCAGTTATTTACAAGTTCATTTTGGCCAGACAAAGTTTGAGACCGCTTGCCCGTGGTTCTCGCTGCCGAACATTAGTACGTGCACTTCAGTGCAAAATAATGCACCCACTTTTATTTATTTATTGGGGTAAAAGGTTACTTATTGAGTAAAAGTCAATATTATAATGGAGCTGTATTTTTAAATAGCCTATGCAATGCAATACTAAAAATTACCTTACGAGTAGAAAATTTAATATTTTGTATAATAAAATAATGCAACGGTTTACTCACGCGTATTTATCGACTAGTTTTGGATCCAAATAGAGTCCTTAATTATTCTTACTACTATTATAACATTACTTTTTGTGATAATCCTAAATGGAACAGCATAACATATTGTAAAAAACAATTAAATCATGAATTTGGACTTTCCCAGGCACGCAAAAAAATACGAAGAAAGAAAGTTTCGACTAAGTCATAATTACTGCGTTTGACAAATAAACCCCTATTACTAAAAATAGAGCAACTAACAATGGCAAGGTACCATAAATGTAGTGTCTTGTAGGTATATTAAAGTGACCCCCACTAAAGGTCACATTACTAGGACGAAGACACTTAAGGGCGCATTTAATTACAGTATAATGTAGGTTGTATCCAGCGTTGTGCATACTTTGAGTGCTTTTGGCTATTAAACGGGAGAAATGAGATCAAAATCCACATACGTCATAACTGTTATGAGTTTAACAACTTACATACTTAGGTAAACATGTTATTCTTATATCCATTTAAATATGAGCTTGGAGTTCTTCAACAAACAAAAATTTTCCACTTTTTTTATTCGGAAGCTAAGCACTTGAATTAAACAAAAAGAAACTGACAGAAAATTGGAAAATTGTTTCATGACACAACCGCTGTATATTTAATAAAAAATATTGTCGCTAGTATTACTCACTGCTTTCTGAAAATTCCAACGAAACCACATTCAATTAGCTCGTTAATATAGTCTTAGCCATGAACTGCCATGAAGTAAAAAAGGTAAAATAAAGTTTCCCGTCAATAGTTGAAGCTAGTCCGAACTGGCCCAACTAGTAATAAAATAAACGCCCCTAAATAATGACTTCCTTAAATAATACAGCCTTATTTTACTGTTTGCCTCAATAACACAGTTAGCAAAGCAACAAGTACCTCAGAAAACCATTTTTGGGTTGTAGCGAAAAATAACTGTTCTCATGGTAGAGGGTCAACAACAATTCAATTCCGCAACAATGACCATAATTTACGCAATTTTCATCAAAAACACAGTTTCAACAAACATTAATTCCCGATTTCAACGATCAATGTGGAACATGATTGTAAATTAAAATATAATTATGTAGCCAAAGCAATTTAGTTCATAAATTATGTGGGATAGAATTTTCAACATCCAGGCCTGTAAATCATTTTGTAATGGCTACTCAGAGACAATAAATATTGTAATAATATATTGCAGGACAATAAATTGCTAAAGCTTCTTAGTTTTGTATTTATGTATAACGACTACTGCTATTTATGTGTTTTTATTATTATTTATTTGTTTACTGAAGCTTTAAGAAAAATATGAATCGTCTGCGCGTTCGCTTAACAAAGATCGTGGCTAATCATCTATTGGTTATGGTGTTTTAAAATATATAAATTTTAAATGTAATAAAATAACATTAAGTTCACTTTAGACTGTAAAGCCAATTTAAACTTATTTTCTTTCACCAATTTCGTTTGCGTATTATAAAATTAAAAGTTGTTGCACTATACAACATCTTATTAATTTTTCTCCATAGAAACACTACTAGGGAATTTAGTCTGCGTTGCCTGCATCTTCAGATCGGTTTTAAGACGTCTTCACCAATTATGAACTGTTTTTTTTACCCAGATAAGCCCGGATAATACAAATTTCTTTTTATGAAAAAAAAAAAAAACAGTTGCCTCTATCTGCAAGAAAAATCAATTTCATGGTGCACCGTTTAAACTGTCCAAAAGTGCAGGAAACTTGTCCGTTCTCAAACTGCGGAGTAGATTGTCCGGAAACACTCGGTAGTGAGCGAGTTCACGATTTCCCCGACTTTCCCTTTTTTACTTAATTAATAGATCCACCCGAGTATTGTTCCGTTTAATTGATGCATAGCTTTAGATATTGCATTCGGGTTTGTCCAATGACCGGGTATTTCAATTTTGGTTGTTGTCCCAAAATTAATTTTAAATGTTAAGACGGTGAGATAAGATGGTTTTAGCTGGTTTCCCCTGTTTATAGTCGATTGAGCAAAATTTGTTTAAAAAAATTTACTTGAATGCGTGTTTTTCAGATTAGGTATGTTACTTTAGCATGCCAAACAAAATAGCGAGATTAGAGTCAATTAAAATGTTCTGTCCGTATTTCAAAAACTTGTCAAATACATACATAAAAACTGGTCAAGTGAGAGTCAGACTCACAACACTCAGGATCCTGTATGAACAGGCGACAGACAAACGAACCATTTGGGTGACAAATAGTTTTTTGGGTACTCACTGTCGGATTTATTTAGTTGTCACCCACCCAATCCTTACATCTAACATTTGTATGTGTAGCTACTATAAAATGAGAATAATTCCACTCTTTACCAATCACGGTTTAAGAGCAAACCTAGTGACTGCGGGACGCAAAGAAAGACGAACCGGTGGAATACTAAAAAAAAAAACTAAAAAACACGCATCCATACAAAAACTTCCTATGGAACCAAAACGTTTAGAATTCGTCTGTATTCAGTAATTTAACTCTATATAACGCTGCATAGCAAGTCCATTGGATTGTCAGGTGCAGCTCGCAAACTATCCTGAACGGGGAGTGGGGACAATGCGTGGAAAGTTGTGAACAGCTGACGGCTTCCGATGGTGAGAGTTTGAGGCGAGGACGCGAAATGGATTGGTTTGCGCAAATGTGATTGGTGAAACTTTTACTGTAGGGATTGGTTTTTTGTTATGGAAAAATGCGTATATATTGTCTTGATAGGTTGATTAAGAATCCTTATTGATGTTTATAAGTAGTAACGCTACTTGTCTGTTAATACTTTTTTTGTATTTTTAGATGATCAGTTTTGTAGCAATGAAGGCCATGTTTTTGCAAGACTTTTTTAAAAATACCAAGAAAATAAATGTAAAGCTTTTAATAATTATTAAATCAAAGCAGCACTTAATTGGATTGATTTTCTTTTGTTTATAAGAGCGCTGGCAAAATGCATATTGAGGAACAAAAAAAACATCTTCAGAGGGATATTCTAATCCTCTATTCGGGAAATTCTAAAAAAACTCCTTTTCGTAAACAAAATAAACTCATAAAAGCGATTCTAAAATATTTAATCTCCACTTATTAAGAGCCGAACAATTCAAACTTCAACGAAACGCAACGGCTTAACTTTTTACCCAATTCTTATTTTTCTTACTCAATGTTCTTTATTCCTATACACATAAAGTCTAAATTGGCGCTGTTATTAACAAAGTTTAGTATGGATTAGTGGTCCGGAAGCGAGAAACTTTACCGGGGGAAGTAGTGTTGGGCGTTTATCGACATTGATTTAGTCGAATAATTTATAATCGATTGTATATTTGTTTGTTCATCGTTGCAGGATTTTGTATGTATTTACTTTTTATTGGTTTTCGCATTCAGGAACTTGATTTAAAGCAAATAGATTTTCCCGATAAATACCACATTGAAATATAAAACGTTCGTATTAAATTATTTAATGATGAAATATTTATAAAGAGAAAATATTTGAATAACGTTAGCTTACATACAGAATCGAATAAAAAATCGGAATAATCGAATAATATAGCACATCACTATTGGCAACCGCAGGCAACGGAAAGTTTGTAGTGCATCGGGAGTTAGTTCACTAGTGGGTACTTTTAAACTAAACCGTTTGGAAATTGCTGGATCCCAGTTTTTAGTTTTTCCTTTTTTTTTCATTTATTTTTTACTGTAAAGTCGGTTACGGCTGCACTATGAATGTGAAGTTTCAAACTACAAGGTACGTTGATACGAATGCGAAATTTTTATGACGTTCTGTTTTAAAGTTTTTGGTGAATTTCGAACGGGATTTTACGATTGAAGTTATTCAAACTGATTTTCGACTTTTTTTGTTTTAAACTTTTGTACGTATCAAATGGTTTAGCAGTTTTTAGTCTTTGAGAGAAAAGTTTCAGGAATCAAATAGTTATTCCGTTTCTCAACACTGCCTTTACTCTGAAATGCTCAAACGTATCTGATCTCTCAAAAGCCACGTGCTTCTTGTGATTGATTAATTGTCAAAACGGCATATCGAGATGTTTTCGGCTAAAGGTACCTTAGAGAGCAAAGGAAGTAATGTTGAATCTTATAGCGTGAATGAAAGGTCACAGCTTGTCCTGCTTCGGTGACAATTACTAAGTGGCTGGACCGATTTTGGTAGAACGTGTTTAAAAACCATAGCTAGAATACCCTATTTCAAAATAAAAAGTCATCTAAATCCGCTCTCTCGTTTAAGTGCTACGGGGCAACAGACAGACAAAGTCCCACACAGCGGTCAGTTAAAATACTTTTCTCTCCTCGAAGGACACTACTGCTTACCCCTGCGAAGACTAAAGCGCGAACATAAATAAACGTTCTATCACTCGGCCACGATATTTGTTTGGCCATCGATGTTTTGAATCGGGATCCTAGTGTTTATACATCGCGCATGATATTGGAAAAATCCAAGGGATTTTCAAAACACACAACGGCATATGAATTTTTATTCTTTTACTATTTTGTTTAGGTATAAATAACTTAATAGTTTATGAGTAAAATACAATGTGAGTCCAATGTATGAGTGTCGGTCAATATACCACATCTGATTAGGCAATGATATCCCATCGGTTGGAATGTTATACTACCAAGTAAAATAATAATAAAAAAAAAGTTATTTAATAGCGGAAAATACCAGTTTTACTTAGGTTGAGACTAGATGGCGTTGTGTGAAAGTTTTCTATAATTATTATTTTTAGATTCAACTTTTTTTTGCTCTTTTGCAGGTTCTTCGAGACGTCAAAACAGTGCTTGGGAACACCATCCATCTAAGTAAGTTATAATAGTTCTATTAATTAATTAAATCTTTTTAAAAATTAAATATTTTAAAGTAAATTACTTTGGTCCATACATTATACGATTTCAGTTAAGTTTTACATATTTATACGTATAGTTCTTATGTATTTGTTATAGTGTTTATCACTGAACTCCTCCTAAACGACTGGACAAATTTCAATGATGTATGCTTTTACGTGGTAGCCCGAAACAATGATGATCGCCAGATCGTGTTGTAAAACTTAACTGAAATCGCTTTGTGTAATCTAATATGATAAATAAATATGTTTGATTACAATCAATATTATATTATGCTTCGAACCAACAAAATAAATAATTAATAGTTAAGTCCATCTACAACTAATTGATTTACTTCCATAATAAATTTAATTATCCAGTACAATAAGTGCTTGCTTCTGCATATTTTAATTGGAATGAGGCTAACAATACTGAAATGCACTGTTTATAATTGCAGTGAATAGCAATTATTTTTCTAATGATATGAATTATTCTCAATGCCTGGAAGGCTATGGGGTGGTGATTTTAATTGAATGTTAAAATCAATACTAAGGCACAAAGTATTGAGGAAAATCAGTCAGAACATACATTATACAAGTAAAGTTCCTTTGATTATTGATGTAATGCCATTCCCTATAGACAAATATGCCATCGACGTGTCACCTACAAATTGTGTGAACGATTTCTTCTCATCCAGGGAGGTAAAATAATAAATAAAATGCAAATTACCAGTAAATCATGCATTTCCCCAAAATGAAATATTATTCCTCTTGACAAACGTATTTACTTTAAGTTAATATTTAACTGATTCAAATACTCATTCGAATTCAGTTAAAAGCACAACGCAAACTGCTTACTATTGTTCCAAAAAGTTTATATACCTGACAAACATTCTAAAACCTACCAAAACATAATCGTAATAATAACCGATGAAAATAGTGCGACCAAAGAGAATTTTATTCCGATAGTCCAAACCCGATACCGTCTAATATATAGCCTTGCATTCAATGTTCGTATTGATATGACCGTCCGTGCCAATGCATAGTAATACCGACTTGCCAGACCCAATAGCTGCGGAAAAACAACTGAAAACGAGTTCATAACTCACAGATGTGTTTAAGTTGGTGCTGTGTGGAATACTGATGGGGTTGGAGAGGGAATTTCAGATGGATTTTGGACTGTAACTTGTTTTAAAGTTGGGGGTATTGATTGGTATGCTCTTTTGTTTGGGATATGGGTAGATAAAGGGATAATCATCATCATCATCATAATTCCCCTGTCCTTATCCCAATTATTTTATTTCGGGTCGGCGCAACATGTCATCTTCTTCCATACCTTCCTATCGGCCGTCATCTCACTAGAAACACTCTTTACAGCCATATCGTCTTTCACACAATCCATCCATCGTTTCGGTGGGTAGTTAAAGGGAGAAATGGATGAGTAATTCAGTTTTTATACTTTGCTCTGTTAGGAAGAATATTAAAAAAAGTTAGCTGTTCTGCTCCTGTCCCATATAAACCATTTAAACTAGACTCCGCTGGGTAGAAAATTGAAAGAGAATAGCTTTTATCTGCTCCTCCAGTGACCAATAAAGATAAGCCCACTCATTCAAGAATCAAGAAAACATTGTTAATTATAATTTGCCGAAGCAATCCAGCTATTGTAGAATACTCTTTGTGATTTGAAGGAAAGAAAATACTGAGATTAAAAGGCTGGTGATATTTTGTTCAAAATGTAAGTTAAAATAAACTTAAAATGTATACGAATGCACAGATAATTGTATGTGTCCCAGGTTCGATCAATGCGTCGGACAAGCATTTGTGTGATCCACGAATACTTGTCCTTAGTCTGGGTTTATGAATCTACCGCGACACAAGGATTAAATTCCTTAATGCGGGTGTAGTTTTTACTTTTTGTATTACCGCCTGGTTTGATCTCGTTTTCGAATTCTTTCTGAGCTTTAAATTCTTCCGTGTCTACGTATAACAACGAAATTGTGCAACTTGTACCATTTTAACTCGAAGCAAACATGGATAGTTCGAAAACATTTTACAGCTCTTGCTCCATCTAATACAGATATTATAAATTCGAATTGAGTTTGTTCTGCTTTCCGTTCTTTTCAAATTCTATTTTACAGTTTGGACTATAGATTTTTCGACGTAATCTAACAAGTCTAGAAATAAATCATTAGCTATCTGATAGTACCTAGCAAACCACAGTATAGTTAGGCTTTCACAGTTCACATCGATGCATTGAAATTTCCTAGAATGGATTTGAATCTAGTTCAATTTTTTGGCATCGTTACTATTAAAAAAAGTTTATTCTATAAAATTCTAATAATACTCTGAACTAAATTCTCCAATGTCACGACCAATCCGAATAAAGCACGTGTGAGTGTACAGTCGGCAGTAAAAGTCTTTACACAATCGGATTACACAATTTTTTGTTTATAGGTATAATAAAGTACAATATTGTATTTGTTTAAAGAACTATTTAATTTAGTTATTTTATTAAATCAACCAAAACAATATAAAGATAGAGGACATCAAAGATGTGTGAAACGTATGGAATTGGAAACTAATGACGTCACTTTTAGGTAATAAGTGTACTAGTAAATGACGTCACACAAGATTTGAACTTAGTTTATCAGGTGTTTCTCTTTACCCTATAGCCAAAACACACCATAAACAGTATCAAGCTTATTTTTTTATTTGATAACATGACAGCACTCATCAAATCTGATGATATCCAATTGTTTTGAAGATCTGTTTTCGCTAACCAACTTTACTTGCCAGCGGTATGTGGGTTACGTCATAAAGAATTCCTTCGACTGGCCATTGTAGCGTCGTATTCTGAAAATGTGGACTCATTTTCGAAATATCGGAAAGCAGTTGTTCCGTGTTAAATACTCGAATTGAACTGGAATCGGTTTGGACGGGCATCTCTTACATTCACGGCATATATTTGAATGTTTCATTGTTTGAATGTTCCATTTGGTTTTCGTTTGTCATGATAAAGTATTATGGTAAGGGGCTTTGATAGAGGTTGGTATTAAAGAGTTACCACCGAATTTTATAAAAGACTGAACAAATAAATAAGCTTTTTAATAAAGTGATCGATCATAGCACTTGAAGTGATAGTTTTGAGGTAATCCTGAAAAAAAAATACTGGGGAAAGGGTAAATTGTTGTTTTTCTTCTGTGATTCAAAAGTAATTAAACTTAATGAAGAATGTTTGTTGCTATGTTAATGGAAAGTTGTTTTAATACAAAAAGCGTTTCAAATCGAAACAATAAATACTTTTATTAGATAATACAAAAGAATTTCATTTTCATTTAAACACTGATTGCCTATATTCCGAAAATACGACGATGATAATATTTCCCAATTTACAAGGCAACTTTCCTTATTTCGTAATTTGAGAGAACAGCGAACGGCACAATATTTGGGCAATATTTCTACCTTTATCAAGAAAATTTTACAGCGTCCCCCTAAAAACCTAATTATCCCAAATCCGGAGAATTTCCTTTAGCAAACAAAATAAACCTTAACGCAGTATAATTACTAACGGGCGCAGTTTAACACCAGTTAACTTAACTATGCATAAATTAAACTTAGATTAATGAAATTACCGTACATGGGTGGTCGTGCCGCCGCATAATATGCCCTCAATTTGAATTTATAGTCTGAGAGTTCGTAACATATTGTTTTGTTTGATGTAGTTGTTATTGTTTAGTGGGTTAGCTTGCATTTGTGATGGGAGCTCTTGGTCTATTGATCGGTTGGAAAGTTCATTGTTTAAATTAAGTTTAGAACTGCTGAAGTGCATGGACGGATTGTTGATATAGTCCATTGTGCAAGTTAACGTTCTATAATCCTAAAATGAGGTCTTATTCTGTTTATTTTTATAATAACTATCGTGAGACTGATTCATTATTAAATGATGTAACGGTTTACTCACGCGTATTTATCGGGGTAGCCCGACTAGTTTCTGACCCAACCGGAGTCCTTAATCATGAGCAGACGCGGCGGGATTGCGAGTCGAACTGATTATTATTACACTTATTCTGTTTAATCTAAAGTTCATATGAATTAAAAATTTTACTTACAAAAGCTTTACTTCTTCAAACAAACAAGCGGAATGAAAAAACGACTTCTATGTTTCAACATTCGAGTCAGTTCCCAAACGAGAGAGATTGTCTTCATGTTACAGATCATAAATCATTTATATGCACATTAAAAATAGTCCATGCGTAAAACTTATTTGAGAGTATTTAATGCGGTAGAATGAAGGACACTACATATTATAGTTAACAACAAAATTTTATGTAAATAAGAGTGAAAATTCTCTAATAATTTGTTAAAATTCTTATAAAACAAATTATGTTCTGCTTAGCGTTTAGTCTTAACAAGCTCATTATCAGTTTTTTAATGCAAAAAGCTAATAAGCTACTAAAACTAACAAAACCTTAAGATTACTCTTAACCTTACCTTTCATACAATTTCTCTAGCATTCCATTTTCCTTAGTACAACAGAAATGCAACAATACAAAATAATTAGGTTATGTTAATACCGACCATAACAGGGTATCTACCAGCATCTCTTAAAGCAAGGGAATTGCTGATGTGGGAAAGAGATGATGCTCTACATCGTCTATAGCACTGTCTCCCTTCCACAATTGAAACAGTTTTGCTTGAGGAGGTTGTATTCTTGAATAGCTTAGTACTTGCATTTCTACATCCTCTTGCGTTTTCAGGTCAATTAAACACAAGAAAAAGGAGAGCAGGCAGTCTTATTGGGGTAATGGTAATTATGGTGAGTAATTAACTAATGAGCTTAAGTTTCTACGTCTGTTTTCGTACTTCATAGTTTTCATATTTAAGTACTTTTGTGATGTGTGGTTGATTAAAAATTAAACTTAGTATATTGCACTTTTGTTTTGAAACAATGGGAATTTATGTAGTTGAAAAATAATTTAAACTTTTTTGTTTTTTAATTACAAGAGTTTATAACGTTCAATTATATAGATATTTTTTGACAGTGAAAGTAACATTTAAAAAATATTATATATTGTGTGTTTTAGGGGTGTCATTCGTTCCAAGATCAAAAAGAGATTTGGGATCCAACAATATCCTTATCACGCAGCATTTTAGCGAGAAAGTCGTCACACCCGGTGAAGAGGTATGATACATTGTAATAATTTGATCATTAAAATTTACCGTACACATCTACTTTGCCCCTTGACGATGAAACGTAAAAACGCAACGAAAAAATAATGTAATAAAGGAATCGAAGTTAAGCATCGAATTTAACGACAAAAATTTGGTAATGACATAATTTTGCATTTTTTCTTTCCTTCTGGTATGACACAAGACCAACTTGCTACTTGATCGTTTTACGTGATGTTCAGGATTGTAAACAACAAATTCTATTCGATTACGACTCTTTTTTTCGAAGCTGAATTTTTGCGAACTTTAAAAAGTGTTCCTTAGATAAACTATTTGGTAAATATTGACAAAATTATTTGATTAGCCTTTTTCTTTCAGCTGAGTCTACAATGCACGGCGACTGCAGACAGACCACCGAGGTTCATCTGGGAGAGAGATGGCGTTGTCATATCATCTAACACTGATCAGAGGTATGAACGATATTAGTTGTATCTGTAAAGCCGTTGCTAGGCAACGGATTCATCGAGGAAATAAAAAAAATCGTATTAATAGGGGTAGCTCGACTGGTTTCAGACCCTACCAGAAATCTTAATTATGGGCTGACGCGGCGTCTAGGTGGCTAGAAGAATTTTACCGAAAAATACGAGTCAATAAACTGTTATTTAATAAAAAACAAAAACAAATTCGAAAATAAAAAACTAAAGGCTAGTTGCAATTATGTTTTGATCTTATCAGCAATAATTGTGCATATTTTGCCATTGCATCATTTTTGCTTTTAAGGCATAATACCGGCATCTATCCTATAGATAGAGCCGCAAGTGATTTCTTTCATCCTTTGTCAGCAAATCGTACGCTGACAAACGACGGCCGGAGTCTCTATTCACTATAATTATATTAAAAACTTCTAAAGCTTTCTAAGGCTAAACGTATTAACATATTTTATTGAATTAGGTTTTTATGCAATCATTCGACTTTTAGATAGAACATTGAATTCAAATGAATTATTTTCGAACGGAACAAATACTATACATTTACTCAGTTTGACTCAAAAACACAATTTAGTGTCTTAAGAGGGATATAAAGTAGGAAAAAATAAAAACTAACTGAATCTTAGATCAATTTTGATAACCAGCAAACCGAGCAGTAACACAAAAACGATCCAGATTGGTTTTGGGCTATTCAGATTCACACATGATCATGACAAAGCAAGCGAAAGGAAGAGGATTGGTAGACTAAGTTAAGTATTTATTTTTAACCGAAATCAAAAAGGTGGTCCTCAACTCGTTGGTAATTTGTTTTTTCTTTGTTTTTCTGATATTTGTGGTTTCATTTCAATGTCTAACATTCGCGTAAACCTAAGAAACCACTATAAAAATCTTACTCTATTATGTGCAGTACATTCCAAAAGTTATTAAAACACGAACAGACCATAATTCAATAAATTAATCTCTTAAACTCACAGTTGTTTGGAAATTAAATCAAATTATCCAGCGTGTGTTGCAAACGCGATTGCCCAACATGTGGTTTTTATTCGGACCGATGGACGTCAATGAAATTATTTTCATAACATGTACTAGATATGGCTACGATTTTTATTTTATTTGTAAAAATTGGCTCGTGGCTAAGCTATAACCGCATAAGTGAATCGATCACAGGTTAAGCTACGCTTGACGCGGTTGGTCCGTAGATGGGTGACCATCTTTGTCATAACGAGTTCCTTCGTGTTACGGAAGGCACGTTAAATTGTGTGTCCCAGCTGTTATTCCTACATCTTATACAGTCGTTACAGGCAGTCAGAAGCTTCAAAAGGCTGACGACCAGTCTAACTAAGGGGTATCGTGTTACTCAGGTAACTGGGTTGAGGAGTTCAGATAGGCAGTCGCGCCTTGTAAAACACTGGTACTTAGCTGAATCCGGTTAGACTGGAAGCCGACCCCAACATATTTAGGAAAAGGCTAGACCAATTATTTATTGTCGCAAAAATACTCTGGAAAACTTACAGCAATTATATGTTACATCTAACATAATACTTAGTAGAATGCCTCTGCCGCCGAACAAGGTGAAATACCTGTATCTGTTTAAAAACAGTCACGTGGCAATTGTGCTTGCAATACTAAGAGTTTCGTTTAAACAGGCTAATGAAATAATGTGACCAATCACCCAATTAGATGTAAAAATAAAAACAACAAGTTTAATAATACCTTTTCAAAACAATTTGTATTTTTAGCTTTCTTCCTTTATTTGATATTGAAGTACTCGTTGAAGCAAATTAAACGAATAAGAACTCTATAGGGTTGCGTAGTTTTATTGGTTAGTGCCATTTACAATCATTCAGCTTCAGAATCAGATTAGCTCCATGTAATTATAATTTGAATTGTCACGGAACACTGACTGCACGGATAGCCGAGTAGTTGGGCTACCATGCGCAACTTGTCGCTTCAATCACTGGATGCTACACGTTTATGTGACCCACGAATGCTTGTCCTGATTCTGGGTGATGTTGTGCGTGAGGAACCCCCAAAATGCGATACAAGGATTATGTTACTGGAGCAAAAGTCGTTTTGTTAAAAAAAAACAGATGAATGCATGCAAAGTTTCAGCCCTAACGAATTGAAAATGGATAATGGGTTAAATTTAACTTGCTAGATTTGATTACAGGCGAAAGGGCAAGTGAAAATAAATAAAAGCTTGCTATAAATAACAATTCAATCCTTGTAGGCGTATTAATGAAGATGATATAATTCCTTGATAACCTCTTCAAAAGACTTAAATAGAACTTGTAAAACAAAGACAAAGGCAACCATTTATTAGAGTTCTGTACCCAAGGGGTAAAACCGGAACCTTGTTACTAAGGGTCCGTATACTGTTTGTACGTCTGGCAACAGGCTGAATCTCAAAAATCTTAATGTCTAGACTGTCGTAATTTACACATAATGATATTTTCCTGTTTCTGATAATATAAGAAGAAATATTAAAATTTGGTAAAGTTATTAACATGATGACAAAGATTTATGTTATGACACCCATCTATGGACCGACCCTATCAAGCGTAACTTAACCTGTGATCAGTCCAGACCAGAGATCAGCAAATAGTGTAGTTGTTTTATCGGGTTGATTTTGTCACTACGTTGGCATATCAGATGGTAAACAATATTGGAAACTGAAAGCCAACATTTGAAACCGTATCGCAATAAACTTTCAGTCAATTCGAATGGAAAAATGTTAAAATTAATTTTTAGCTTGTTTGGAGTACCTAATAGCGTGATTAACTTCCAAATGTTTGATCGAAACGTTCGTTTTTTGAGTTCATAACAATGTATATATTTTTTTACTAATACGATCATGTTACAATTTTTATGATGTTGCAACTGAACGTAGTAGTATTTTGAAATAGTTCCCCGAGATCAACATCGTTTTTTGAAGATGTTCGTAGAACATACAAAAAAAAAAAAAAAAAAAAGCGAATACTAAAAGCAAACAGTGAAAGATAGACAGTAAAAGATAAAATCGAAATCACATTTATTCGTAACATCTGTTGAAACAAGACATTTTTGGAAAGGTCATAAAACCTTATTATCGTAAGAAAATACCCTTTTTTGTAAAACTAATACCGTTTATACGGAATTTAATATAAGAATTGATAGAAATATTTAGTTAGAAATAAGGAGCTACAAATGCTATAGAATAGAGTAGAATATTTTTGCACACCACTTAATTACCAGATTCGATAAAGGTTACATGATAGCACAATAGGTGGTATTACCTCTAAGAGCCGATCTTTGATGAACTTAAGCTGAAGGAGCAACGTCTGTGCAGATAGTCCGCGGTGCACAGTTTAAAAAATAAATAATTCTGCACAATATTGAGCTGAAAAATAACACTTTCATCACTTGTCTTGTTTATTATTCTAATGGCATAGTTTACTCACACGTAATTATTAGCATTTCCCGACTAGTTTCGCACCCAACCGGAGTCCTTAATCTCGACCCCTGAGCTCATGACCCAAATTTTCTCCGTACTAATATTATATCTTGAAATTATAATATAGCCAATCTTTACAGATATACGCTCGGTCAGATGATGTCGCCAACTGGCGTCGGTGTGGTCTCCCAACTGAATATATCAAGGTCTAGAGTTGAAGATGGAGGTCTATACGCATGTATTGCATTCGAGAGTGAATCTAGTACGGGGCATTCAGCAAGGATAGATGTTTTTGGTAACTATTTTTATAATAATATGCATTTTTCAATTTTTGAGAGTTTCGCTTCCAAAAGAAAAATAATATAAATCTTTTAATAAGGGTCAGTTGACTGTTCGTCTGTCCATCTCTTTGTCTATCATCAGGCTGTATCTGATGTATTACGATAGCAATATAGTTATTAAAGGAAATGTTTTTGCGTTACTGGGTCTATCGCAGGACCATATTTTTTATATTAATAGCTGTTGTCTGGGCTCCGCAAGGCTGTAAGTTAAAGTAAAAATTTCAAAAATTAAAATTTTCTACATATTTTCAGGACCACCATACATAAGAACTCTACCGCCAATAAAAGTCCAAAGTGGAGAATCACTAAAGCTAAGATGTCCTTTCTATGGATACCCCATCAGGTACATTCACATTTTCACACTCTCCAACTCTTTAATTATTGTAATGGCATGTCTCTCAGTTTGAATGAAAAGGCTGATCCGGAATTTCGCGTGACCTAATTGTGAGTCTGTCTGGGCTACAGAGAAAGGAGTGCTCTCAGTGGTATATTCAGCAAAAATGGCACTTAAGTAAGAATTTGTTGGCATTAATGGAAATGATATTTCCTTTTGTTAAGGTTAAAACAAATGAAGATCGAGTGTGATTAACCGCTGAAAGACGTCGTTATTAATAAAAAAATAGCTTTACTTTTTTTTAAGGTTTTATCAGAATATTCTTTGAATCAATTAAAAATAAGGCGATGATATTTTTTACCGAACGCAATTTCAAAGACAGTATCACAAGATATTACCTATAAATACTTTAGTCAATGTACATAAAATATCTTAAACCAACAGTAAACTTGAATGGGAACACAAAGGCAAGAAGATAATCAGTTCAACACTCCCTCAACACTCTCGATACAAACGTACATACTTAACAACATCCAACAACAGTAAAAACACAAGGAGAAAACGCAAAAAAAGACAGATTTTCGAGTCGGGCGAAGACGGCGTACTTAATATAGCAAGAATCGTTAAGGAAGAGAATGGAGACACTTACACTTGTATCGTTTATAGCCCTTCAGGAGAAATGGCTAGAAGGTATGACCTTAAAATGAAATCGAGATTTATTGCTGAAATAGTAGATGATAAATTTTGTACTTGAAGTATCACGATAATTATTAAAACTGTGTGTATTATCAAAGGGATGCTGTAGATTACTTATCAATACAAATTTCTATTGCGGTAATATTCTCCGGTGGTAGAAGTATTATATTAATGAAATATACAACAGAAACAACACAGGGAGAAACACATTTTTTATAATTAAGATGAGTAGTTATCACTTAAGAAAGCCTTTAGGGATTTCTGGTTACTGAAAAGATAATTAAGATGCAAGTTTTAACTTCGTCATTTCCTTAGACTGAAGTTATGACAATACATTTCTTATGATATTTTCAGGTCATTTGAAATACAAGTAGTAGAAGCACCAGAGTTGGACGAGCTTCGTGTAGGAACTGGTCTCAAAGAAGGCCAGATAGTGCAAATTACTTGCAACATCATCGGTGGAGACCCACCTATCTATTTCTCTTGGTTGAAGGATGGGAAAAAGCTGCCAGCTAGTTTAAAGGTTGGTTATTTTAGATTTGTTTAGTCTACTTCACGAATAGCCGAGTAAAGGTCACCACGCAAAACCCACTGTATTTAACGTACCGCATAACGGTCTTCATGCGAACTAGAAAAAGATAAAAAATAAATTAATAATTAATAAATTAGTCTGCACTTTTACGTTTTGTTAATTATTTCCCTAATTTGACGAAATACGATGCTACGAACCTGATATCCTTTATTTTGTTTTTCATTTTATGTTATTACCATGAGCACGTATGTTCACATTTCATAAGGCAGCATAGGCCCTAATATAGAACCTTGTGTAAGCCCATATTATCTTTACAGATTACAGAACGAAGTTCGGAGTTGTTTAGCGTTTTGATCATAAAGCGTGTTTCTTTGGAACATTGTGGGAAATATACGTGCATAGCAACTAACCACGTTGGCAAAGTGAACCAGACAGCAGATCTTTATATTAATGGTAAGTAGATAAAGGCTTATGTGAAAACAATTTCATAGTTCATAGTTCCGAAAAAAAGTACATTCGTATTTCGTATTTTCAAAAGAATGCCTCAAAAAACTACTTAAAAGTTTACTAGTGGACTTATATACATATATAACGTACATAAATACACAGAAGCAGTGTCACACGTAATTTAAATTCATTGTAATCTGATCAATTTGTGTATGTGTATGCTAATTCCTACGTTTATATCAAAACATTCATTATTTTTTAATAAAGTTAATTTCACAATAAAATGACTTGTCTTTTTGAATTGCAATATATTTTACATACATTCTCAAAATTACGATATCATTAACATTGACTTAGTTATCATATCAAAATTAATGCTCTTACAACCACCGATGTTAATGTGAGCATTCCACAATTTCAGTCGTCAAAACGATCACTAAATTCAATTTAACTCGACATGTTTACCTACTAATTCATGTCGCCTGTTTACAGTCGCACCGAAATGGATCGAAGAGCCGACAAACACGTCTCTACTGTTAGGACAAAGGGGCATAGTTTATTGTAATGCTAATGGCTACCCGACACCGCAGATACATTGGATGAAGAGGGATGGTGAGTTATTATTGATATGAGCTCATAATAATAACAGTATAGTATCGGACCGAGTTTCTTCCCTTGGAGTATATCGTGAATGAAAAAGATATACGCTGGATATTGTTTGATTGTTTCTATTGGGGAAAAGATTTCTATCTAAGTACTCAGTATCCTCGAGAATGAATATTGTTATCTATAGTTATAAAACTAGATCAATTTGCAAACGTGACACATCATATCTATCGGTCTCAATTTCTGGATAATGTGTTTCTAAGCGATTTTTTATGAATTTGGTCTTAAATTCAACCTAAAATCCTCACTCTGTTACACCATATATATCATTATTAACTCTTGGATTTGATGTAGACGATTTGTACTAAATTAAAATACCTTTTACACTTCTTTTTCGATAAGATCACTTTGGAGAATATTCTGAATATTTTTCAATTTTCATTTTCCAGCAACATTAGGTATTTGGCGTCCAGTCCTAGATCTGGCTGGTGGTGGAGTTATAAGCTACCCAAACGGTACCCTGATTATTGAAGTGGTATCACTTTCCGACGAGGGTATGTACGCATGCAACGTTGAAAATGGAGTTGGTGATGCGCTCAATAAAAATCTATGGATCAGTGTTAACAGTAAGTACATCAGAAGTTATTGATTTGTTTGGATAAGACAGCGTGACACAGTCTTGATCGTTGTAAAAGTGTTGAGAAGACAGCAGAAACAGAGTTATTCCTGAATTGAAATATTTACGAAATAATTTGAAGAAGAAATTTGACACTGACAACGCAGTTTCACGGCGTGAAAACTTAATTAAATATAATCCATGAAAATATGAACTGAGGAATCTTATTATTTGATAATATTTTACTCACGTGAATTTATGGGATCGAACCGACTTGTTTCAAACACAATCGGAGAACTTGTCATGACCTGACACTGAGGCGGGGTGGCGAGGTTAAATACGCGTGATTATACCGTTTTCAAGCATTTATGAATCCGACTTAAGAAAGTTGTTATTGCGAAAGCATCAGAGAGTACCAAAAAAAGACTGATATAAAAAGCATACAACTAGCTTCTTTTTTATGTTATGTGATAATTATATATACAGAGCTAAAAGGTTATTTATAATTTAAAAAAAGTGATTGTGAAAGAAAAGTGAGATTCAAAATATAGTTTTAACACGCTTCAGTTTCCATAATAGACCTAAATATTAATGTTCCCAAAAACATGCATGAGAACTTAAATTTACATGGCCCATAAAAGCAAAGTGAAAGAGCAATCAATCAAATTGATCGAGCGATTTGTGTCTACGATTAAATGTACGAGGAAACTGTTACTCGATCCAAATTAACCCTTCTCCTATTTCATGATACACCAATTAGCTGTTAGTTATTATGGATGTTTGGAATACTTGTTATTTCTGCGATTTGATTAGATTGGGATTTCGTAGTAGTGTTTGTGATTCGAGGAAATCATTTTAATATGGAGCTGCGCTTGAGAATAAGATCTTTGTATAAAAATGGTTCCTGGTAAACTAAGTTACTCGTCGTGGATATTTTTATCATACGATTGTGACTTTATTGGACTAGAAACGAAATTTAACGTAACAGAAAAGTCGCAGATTTTCTTTATTTTAAAATTATTGTGAAATAATTTGGAGGTCTTTACCGGAAAACAAAAAAATGAACTACCGTACGTGGAAGTCTAAATCGTCATTTCGACTCAAATCTATTTGTGTATCCATCTACTATAGTAACATTGAGACCATAAAATTATTTCTAGAGCCTGTGCACTTCGAAACAGTCGGCGCCAATTTGACTACAAAAATGGGTTTGCCTGTGACACTAACATGTAAACCGCTTGGAGACAACCCTATTAGAGTCAAATGGTCCTTGGATGGGAAGCCCGTCGATTTTACTACATCAAGGTATTTTTCATACAATGTGTTTCCATAAAATGATAGTCCAGATTTCACACCTAGTAACGCCATCTAGCGATACAATTTTAAAACTAATGAAACCTCTGTATCGTTAGCTAATTTGTGAATTTTAACGCCATCTGTTAGCAGGAAGGAGTACTACTTCATGTTACATCGTTGTTACTTCATGTTGATTTAATGATAAAATCTTTCGATAGATAGCGTTACTAGTTGCGCAAAATGTTTAAAGATTCGGGGATTTAACGAAGACAAGAGCTCATACCGTGATTAAAAAATGTAATATAACGATAAAAGCAATTTTTTGACTGATGAGAAATTTAACAACTATCTTTCCAGGCTCACAATATCAGAAACAATGACACACAATGGACTTAACAGTGTTATAAACATCAACTACGTGGAGAGTCGAGATGGCGGCACGTATGAGTGTCGAGCGAGCAATCCGTACGGAGTAGCTGCCTTTAATGTTCATCTGGATATACTAGGTGAGTGATTATAAATCATGATATAATTAAATATAGTTGAGCGTAACTGATGTATTATTTGCATGCAAGTGAGAATAGTGAATTATTTAGACGTATATATTTTTAAATTTGTTTTCACGAAATTGACGCACAATAAACTTAGGCCACAATTTTGTAAATTTCTTTTAGTATTACAAAATTCAACGATTTCACCAAGTAAAAATTTGTCATAAAAACACTGGTTAGTCCGTCAAACCGATTTTCTAAAAATATTGGACATGTTTTTTATTTTATCTCGTTACACACTTTTTAATGATGTCATATCATTAAAAATATGTGTTCCTTATTTTTTGTAAATCTCTCTGACGCACAAGCCAGATTTATATAATTCAATTTAGCAAAATACCCTATTGTTCGTCCTTATCAAGCCGAATGAAAGTCATTTTCTGAACATCTTGTTATATTTTCAGAACCTCCAACACCTCCGCTAGACCTGCAACTGGACACAGTCTCCAGTAACTCAGCTAAACTATCGTGGAGGGACACGATCAGCACTCATGTGCAGTACTACACCATGCAGTACACATCTAACGACTTCATGATGTGGGATAGTGCTAAAAGTATTAATATTACTAGGTAAGGAAAGATTTTAGGGTATTTAACTATTATATAAGTGAATGATGCCGTAGCTGGTATGATCAGTAATTTTTCAATTATCTTACTTAATATACGTTTAAGTAAGTGGAAATTGCAATTCCTAAATATACTGCTTCAGCTTCAGAAATTCAGTATCAAATCCTAAATCTCGTCGCAAACTATAACTGATGTTTTTATACAGAGTTCTAATTGAAATTTTATTTTTGTACATTACAGACAAGACAATGACGTCCGTCAAAGTATAGAATTAAGAGATCTTCAACCAGCGACGGACTATCGAGTGAGGGTTGCTTCTGGTAATCAGGTCGACCTCAGCCCTTACACACAACCCGTACATTTTAGCACGCAACAAGAAGGTATTTTCTTTTATCAAAACTATTCTTTAATAACCCAGGGAATATAATTAAAGACAAATTAGTAGTAGACGGCCATGACCAAATCAAGGATTTGGTCATGGCCGTCTATTGCGCGCACTGCCACACTTCAGATATTTTGAAAGCCATAAAATTATCAATAGAATTTTCCTTCCTTATTTTTTTCTCGCCACCAAGTATTTCCATGACGTTTCTAGCAAACGATGCAAAGGACAGAAAATAAATGCAATAAAATCCCTACTCTACCCCTTTTGCAATTTCAGCACCATCATCTACGCCACTAGGAGTACAAGTCCAGCAAACTGACAATCCCGGTGAGCTGGTGGTGTCCTGGCTCCCACCGCCAAGAGAGAGTCATAATGGTCCTCTACAGGGGTACCACGTGAAGGCCATGCCGAGGATGAGTGGGGATTCAGGTGAGACTGAGCAAGCTGGTTTTTTTTTTCTTAAAAATGTCTCCCGTGCTAAGAAATTTGATTGTTATGTTACATGTGTTACCCAAAAAAGAAATAGAATTTTGAAAAACATTTGTAGATTACGGAACACAATGATTTTAGTAGCTTTATTCATTGATGTAGTGGAAAGGAGGCGTACCACCACGTCTTAAAGTAGATAATACTATTAAAGGTGCAGAAGAGAGATACCACTCTAGGCCGTGTCATGCTTTGACAAAAATAAATATTACTTTAAGAGGTGGTAGTAACAAAGACACTCTGAACCAGTTGGATATTCGGGCTTTTGAACCTGCAACTGAACTCGAGGAGTGGATATACCAAATAATAGCATTTCTATTATACTATGTTGTAAATTCCTTATTTCACAGTTCCAAACGACACCCAAACTAAAATGGTGAAAGTGATGACAAGAAAAGGAAAACAGGAAACGATTCTTAGTGGCTTGCTTAAAAATATGAGGTAAATAATAACTGGCATTTATCAATTTCTATGCTTCACTTCGAATTATCGGTAATCAGCATACCTTGCCCACATCCCGAGTCAAGAAGAGTGTCAAGACGCAACAGAAAAAAAATAAGTCAAATATCAATCAATTTATATCTATATCTATTATATTATTCTTTTCAATTTTAATCTCAAAAAAGTCAATTTTATAATATTTGAAGTTAATTACTTAATTTTCAGGTACGCTGTATCAGTAAGTGCATTTAATTCAGCTGGAAATGGCCCGTTTTCATTACCGGTCTACCAAACTACAAGGGAAGGAGGTTAGTAGCACAAAATAAATCCTAAATATTTGCAGCATGATATAGGCAACTTAAAAGGAAATTAATA
This sequence comes from Trichoplusia ni, assembly GCF_003590095.1. NCBI lineage: Eukaryota > Metazoa > Arthropoda > Insecta > Lepidoptera > Noctuidae > Trichoplusia > Trichoplusia ni. Next base: position 5,494,923 of record NC_039489.1, on the reverse strand, counting down.
TCAACAACATTTAAGTATTTCTTTACCTTTATTTCAGCTCCAGAGATACCACCTTCAGGCGTAGAATGCAGAGGAGTATCATCGTCATCGTTAAGAGTTGCGTGGCAGCCGATTACTGCACAAGGAACGTCTCTACTTGGATATTCCGTGTATTTCAGTACTGAAGGTGAAATCAGATTTCTAATAACTCTAAACCTTTCTTTTGGTCTTTGGGCTTTCCAAACCTACTATTTTAGAGATATTATTTGTGTTTGAGTATCTAGAAATCATCGGGCTCTTCATTTGTCAAATATCCTACTTCTATTTTTATTTATGGGCTTTCTAAACAACGAGACTTCATATTTAAGAACTAATTCACTTTCGATTATTAAGATATCATAAGGCTTAAAAACTTAGTGCGTTAAAAAAAGTTTTAATTAAACAATTGTTTCAGATGGGCCCTGGCAGAATATAAGCTCACCTCATACAGAGATGTACCTTCAAGCTCTTCTCAAGTATACTAACTATACTGTGAAGGTGGCTGGGTTCTCCAACTATGGGCTAGGACCGTTTTCGTATCCAATTGTTTGTACGACGCTGCAGGATGGTAAGCAACATAAATTGCACAGTAGTTAAAATCATGACTAAAACATTAATAATACTAAAAGATTTATTCGGAATTGTCCAAATACCTAATGTAAAAAATTACAAAGAAAATTTTTCGTTGCATTTAAATTTGCTTTAATACCTCTTAGAGCATTTGTAATTTATTTTACATAAATTAAAATTATTTGAGCACAATATACCCGACTATGATATGTTAGAATAGGCCTATTCCTATCATTAAAAAAGACGACGCAATCCAAAGCGGAAAACGACATTACCCTATTCCATATTTCTTTTTCCAACTTGCTAACAATAAATAATGTAACTTTCAGTACCTGGACCTCCAGCAGCTATCAAAGTATTAGTGTCATCACCAACATCACTTCTCGTCAGCTGGAAAAGACCAGACCAACCAAATGGAGACATTACTCACTACACTGTTTACGTGAAACCGGTCTCAAGGTATGTAAGCCTTATTTAGTAAAAAGTCACGAAATACTGACGTCTAAAAACGTACCAATCATTGTTGGATAGCCTTTTCCCAACCATGTTGGGGTCGGCTACCAGTCCAACCGGTTTCAGCTAAGTACCAGTGTTTTACAAGGAGCGACTGCCTATCTGACCTCCTTAACCCAGTTACCTGGGCAACACGATAACCCTTGGTTAGACTGGCTGTCAGACTTTTTCAAGCTTCTGACTACCTGACCCGGAACTCGATATGACAAAGATGGTCACCCATCTACGGACAAACCGCGTCAAGCATAGCTTAACCTGTGATCGAATCACTTATGCGGTTATAGCTTAGAAACGAGCTCCTAAAAACGTACCGATACAATACGAAATAAAGTTATGTAAATGAGCATGTTAAATAAATATGGGCATTTGTCTGAAATAAAAGTTTCCTATTCTTTTCTATTCAAAATGTGTGTAAAAGGAAATGAAAACAAAATAAGATTTGGAATTGGCAGAATATTTTACCTGGCTTTACCTTTATCTTTTTCTCCAAATTGAAATTGATAACGATGGTTATGTTATAACAAACAGTTTGTTGTTTAAATCATTTTTTTAACACCCGATGCGAAAAGAGTTTTGTTATAATTTTGACGTGTCTGTTTTTCTGTCTACCTGTCTATATAATCATAGCTCCCGAACGTGCGAGTATTCTTGGTCATGCTTGATAAAAATCAGTCGAATAATTTCAACGTTATGGGTGGAAAGGCTTTACATTTTTTATTAAACGTCTATCTATCCATCTATTCTTAAGGCTCTCTAGTTTCTATGCCTTCAAGGTATTAAACGCACAACCCGAGGGTATTATACTGATGGTCCGTCAATATTTTTTTATCATCACCAATAAACTTTCATTGCAGCACTGGCTCCCCACAGAACTACCGCGTAGAAGCGACATTGGAAACAAGTCTCCGACACCTGACGTTCCCGGTATCAGGGCTCTCCACCGGGAGACAGTACGAGGTCTTTGTGAGAGCTCACACAGCAGTCGGTGAAGGTGTTCCGAGTAATCGTGTGCACATCGATCTGTCTTCTAAAGGTTGGTTTAATATTGAGAAATTTTGCCATTTTTTTTCATTGTACTTTTTTTCGCCACATTTTTTTGTACAGTAATGGCATATTGTGTCCGTATACACAAGGCTTAGCAGAGATGCTACGACAATCCTACGCACGTACTCACGTAGCGTTGTCGTAAAATTAAGACTCGTAGCCATGTTAAAAACTTCAATACATCATTACAAGATCATAACTTCAATACTTCATTATTATCCGTATATATCTCACTAATCGCTTGTTCCAGCATTAAACTCATAATCAGTTCATTTTTTATGCCAAAATATGTCCCATGAACAATTTTCTGATGACATCAGTCGAATTATGTAGTCCCATGAATAATTTTCTAATGATATTTTCAATCGAATTATGTATTCTAAAAATGAAATGTGAAATGTCCAGTGGTAGCGGGCGTGGCGTCGCTGGGCGGCGCGGTGTCGGCGGGCGTGGGGCGCTCGCTGCTGCTGGCCTGCACGTGCGCCGGCGCGCCGCCGCCCCGCACCGTCTGGTACCACAACCACAACATCATCACACACCATCCGCGCTTCACCAGGAACCATGATGACAGCCTGCTCATTAATAGTAAGTTTAGTAACATCAGACTGTTGAGATAGCTGGGTGGTTGAGGTCACCACGCCGAACCAACTACGGGTGACGTGTCACGGGTTCGAACCCGAGTAAGAGGATAGAAGAGAAAAAATTGTATGAGTAGTGTTGCCCGTGTTCCTTTTTTTGTGGATTTTCAACTATCAAATCAACCTGTCCTATAAACATAACTAGTTAGGCAGATGTTTATTAAGGTTCTTGCAAGGATGCACCATGGAAAGGCCAATATAAAGTAGACGGACCAAATAAGTTATCAGATAAAAGTGTGACGAATGGTCGCGAATAGCGCAAGGTAGATCATTTCGAATGTAAGAAAGAGAAGTCTTTGGACAAGCAGTGAACGTGTTCTTCAGACTAGAATGAATGAATCAATCTCAGCACTTGACCTTAAAAACTTGCTAAATACATTGTAATTTGTTTCTTATCGCAACCTAAATAAGATCAATGTTACCTATTAACAGACATCGACCAATCACTCAGCGGTAACTACACGTGCTTGGCTAAGAATCTCTACGGATCTGATTCCGTCTCGTACGAGGTGTCAGTACTACCAACACCGGAGCCTCCGAGTTTGCGGGTGACGTCACATAAAAACGCTATACATCTACAGTGGGATACGCCGAGAAAAATTGGAGGGAGGTCACAGAAAATTAGTAAGTACACAAAATAATAAAACATATTATTATGGATAGTGTACACAAAATAATAGAATAGTGCATTCATTTAGCTGTGGCTGCCTTCAAGAAAATTTAAGCTAGACGATTTTGGATGACAATCCAAAAAACATTGCTTTTTCAATATTTTAATGACAATTTTAACTGTAACGCGTTAAAAAATCCTATAAATAAATACAAAATCAATCGTTAACTCTTCACAAAACAGACAAAGAGAACGTTCGATCTTAGTACAAGGATTTGTAGACTTCACGTTTTGAAAAGCTTGTTAATTAATAAATTGCACTCCATTAAATTTATGTACCTAATAATTTTTTTTCGCCTGTCAACAATCAATTCAAATATATTCATGCAATTCCCATCACTTAAGGTTACAGCCTAACTTGGAAAGAAGCGAACGGTTCCTGGCAAGACGCATGGTCCAGCAAGGGCACTTCTCCCCAGGGCATACAAGAGTACACCCTTCAGGGTCTAAAGTGTGGCACTAAGTACTCTCTGAGAATGACCGCCGCTAATAGTGTGGGGTCCTCACAGCCCACTTATGTTGATGCTACGACTTTAGGTGGAGGTAAGTTGAGAAAGAATATGGTTTTTAATCATGACTTTTTTTAGACTAAATCGCATACATTCAGTGACACATACATTTGTAGCGCATTCGTTGAGTTTGTGTAGCCTATGCCACTTCCGTAGCAATTATGAAAGTAATCACAAAGTCTTGATTATTGTTTTTAATATTTCAGTGCCTATATCACCAACCAGTACTGAATGGTTTTGGAGTAATGCGACGCACGTCTACATTCAATTGAGTGGATGGGATGATAACGGCTGTGAGATTACAAGATTTGATGTCGAATACAAAGAATACGGTGGCAAAATATGGAGAAAAGCAGAAAATAGACTTGTAAGTATAAAGTTTGTTATACATAAATGTTCAAATTATGATATATTTATCTATTTTTCTATAGATTATCAAACAGTTTGTATTGTTTTGTGGGGCACTGTCAGTTCAAAGGAATATCATGTACTTTATAGGAAATAAAATAAATAATAATGAAAAATTACATAACACGTGCTTTGCGGTCCACCAATCGTACGCTTTTTTTCTTAATCGAATCTAAAGATCAGCCTGCTAACACCTCATAACTCTTCTTTTGATATAGCTAGATATACGTAGGTACGTGAGATCAAAATGTAATGCCATATTCCACCTTCTTCCTTTCCAGCCTCAACTTGACCAAATGTGGAGTCACTACGTGCCTTCATCACTCCTCAACCAGCCGAACTCCTTCGTCCTCGCCGACCTGACTCCAGCGCAGTGGTACTATATAAGAGTGACTGCTGAGAATGCCGCCGGAGTTTCCACGTCTTTGTATAGTTATGCTACTACTACTGTGCAAGGAGGTAAGCATGAAGTACATCTAAAAAGAAGTTTATAATTATTTATTAACCTTCAAACTACGGTGAAGCGATGGTTGAGTCATTTGTCAAAAACTAGCCAGCCACTTTTCTGGATAGACAAATTTTATTTAAGGATAGGCGATAGTCCTTTCGGACTAACAGCTGTATTATTTCTAGTGACTCATAATTATTTTATTATGTAACCTCTAAAAGCCGGTACCTATAACCTATTTCAAAAGAGAATTCCAAATCTTTGTTATCGATTTTTTTTCCGTCTCCTTTTTGTAGCAACTGAGTAAGACCTATTAATTTGTAATTATATAATATTTTCCTTTCAGAATCAATAGGCCTGCCTTCAGATTTCTTAGACTTGAACATGCTGGTCATCATTTGCAGTTCCATTCTATTGATGATCTGTTCGTTAACTTGCGTTTATATACTAGTAAAGAGACATAAGTAAGTATTCGTCTTTACCACACATTTCTCTTCATCTAGCATTTACTTTTAATGAAATAGTAAGAATTTGGTTCAAAGGTCGAGAAATATTGAACTGGATTTATTGGCCCGGAACAAGTCTATGAAGTCTATACAAGTCTACGAAACAAATCTTTTAAGTTCGGTAAACAGATTTCCAAAAACGATTGAACAATATATTTTCTTTAATCGCGCAAACAAAAGAATTAGCATTGACACACACACAACACAACGGTGACACGTTAAGTTGAAATCTCGTGAGACGTCACTTATCAGTACCCTTTTTACCGACAAGTGTCTTTAGCCCTCACTATCATAAATTCGTTACGTTCGTTACGAACACAACATGTCACAGTTAACATACCTTATAAATTTTTCAGCCATCAACACCTAACAGAGTACAGGAACTCTCTGACAGCTGAATGCAAGTCCGAGAGAAGCAACGTGACGGTGAACACGCCTCAGAGCGTGCCGGCCGACATCAACAACAGGGTCTACAGTACACCCGTACATCTCACTGCTGAGAATAAACATGGTAAGATACTATTCTTAAGTCTTAGTAACCCACTGTTAAAGAAAACTTCCCGAATTTTGGGATAGTGAGTTTGTTAGTGTTAGAAAATGTTACTGTTTATTTTTTCAATTATAATTTCTTAATTAGAGTTTCGTAAAACGATTTCCCACAAAGCCAGTTTAGTGGTTGACTGAGATAACAACAATACAATATGTATTTGAAATTTTAGTTTTCCTTTTGAAATCCTTACATAAACTACCTCGATTTTGGTTTGAAAAAAAAGCCCTTTTCTGAAAATACCATTTTTAGCACGAAACTGAACTACTTTCTTAAGGATAACAAAAAATAGAAAATTTCCTGATCAGCTGTCAAAATTTATAGCACCTGAGTAAAAAAACTTGATCTTATCAAATTGAGTATTAATAACCAAATTGTCTTTTCCAGAATTATACGAGATAAGTCCATACGCGCAATTCGCGATAGGGTTCCGTACGTTTGGGCATGTGGACAACCAGGAAGTACCGAGCAGGATACATCTACCGGGTAACAGCAAATCCCGGTACGATAGTGGTTAGTAGAATATAATTATATATTTTTTAAATTTTGTTTTAAAATACTCAATTTGCGAGCATATTAGCCCTTAAAAGCTTTTTGTATTCGTTACCGAAGCAAGGCGGTGTCTTATATCGAAGTCTTTATAATGATGTATTAGAGCTGGATCTTCTAATAAAGTTCTTACACTATCTCATGTAAAAGTATGATGAATGAAAATTTTTCATTATAAAATTTTGGTTTCAGAAACAAGTTTTCAAATGCGATCAGAGTCTGAAGAAAGCGATTGTGTGTCGCGAACCACAACACTGAAAAGTGCACCGAGAAGTAAGTCCAATAAAATAAAATGTAATAATAATATATTAAAATAAATAATTAAGTCACTTGGGTTCCGTGACGTCACGAAAGTATGGTACTTCTGGTACGGTATGTATTTTTTTGCTCTTAAAATTCACCAATATGTTGGGTTGGGGAAAATTTTCTCTATCTTAATATAAATCTCTCCTAATGTTACTGTAAGGATAGCCAAGGCCAAAATCAGTGCGCGCCGTGTCGTGGGATCGATGCCCGCGTAGTACAGTAGTATGATCCACGAATGCTTGTCCTGAGTCTGGGTGTCTTTGTGCATGTGACTTGTATGTTCGTAGAACCCCAGCGACACAAGGATTAAATACACATACACATTTACGTATTAATTTATATATAAAAAATATAATTTTCTATTTACAGAAGCCTGCAGGGTACCTCATCATAGGTAGCTGAGCTAACTCCTAGGTATAACAAAATGGTTGTGTTCAGAACAACTACATATAGCATCAACTTACATATTGTTAAGGTTGTAACGACTTTATTTATTACTTTCATATGAATCATAATGATACTAGTCAAGGATTTGAATGCACAAGTGGGGAAGATGTTGTTTTTCATAAAGTTTGGAGTTCGAATGTGTGTTTATTTGTTTAACTTTTATGTCTAAACCGCTAAACCTCATTTGATGCTTTGGATGGACCGACGCTCATTGTCTTTGCTATATATGTAGTTATTTATATTTTCTTGCGTTTTTCTGTTTTCATTTAATTAGTTAATTAATAATATGGAATCGTTCCAGTAACTTAAACGATATCTAAAATAAAAGATAGTGTTATATGTGTTAAAAAAATGACAAAATATATAAATTAATACTTTCTTGTAATGTTTTTTTTAAACACTTGTGCATTCAACACGAAATTAAACTTTTGATCTCAATATACATATTTTAGCAATGTAACATAATTATTATTTAAAATAAGGCATTTTTATTAGTTATAAGTTTTATTAAAAATGTTCAATAAACTGTATTGATAAGACAATTTTTGATTGTAACCCCTTGTATTGTAAAAAGTCGAAAAATATAGAAAATATGAATAAAATGTAAAAAAAAGTTTTGTGGAATTTTGTACTACACTTGTCTTTTCAACAAACTATTGTCTGAACTGTTTGTAACCGTTGATTTCATAAGAATATCAGATCTGAATGTTATGTATATTAAATGTCTTAATTTGAAAGTTAACGATGGTATCGTTAACTTTCAAATTACAGCAAAGATTACTGAGTATATACTATAACTCAGTTTCAAGTAGATAAATATCCCTAATTTACTACTTTCATTCAAAATATGAAAAAGGAAAAATCTCGCTCTCGTAAAATTTGTCGGAATAATTATTCAATGGTGTATTTAAATGCATTCATATTCGGAATATTGAATACAAAATCCTCTTTAAATATAGAAACTGCCGATAGTGCAAGTCGAAAACCAGAAGCTTTGGTCTTTTGTCGACCGAAACTGAACCAAAAAATATGTGTGTACTATCACACACATACTCATCTAAAAAGTGTATGTAGTTTGCCGAAACTATTAACAAGATTAACTAACCTTTTTGTTTAACCAAACCAATAATATTCTCTAAAATATTATAATTTAATTTCAACGGTAACCCACTATGTAAATTGTACTATTAGATAATCTAATAACGCCCTGTTTCAATCTTCAGACAATAATTTTTTTATATACTTTCTAGTCAATTTTGTAAAAAATACATATCTCTTCCTTAAATAATTTTTTTTTAGTAATTTACATGTGATTTTTTTATGAATTGTATGTTTTTATTCAAATTACATTCGTATTTTTCTTATTTGTAATTTACATTTAATTGCGACAGTTTTGTTGTGGAACTGTTTTTGTTCCATGTCCACGGATAGCCGACTGATAGCTTGGCACTTCGGATTATGCGTATAGAATGTGTGTGTAAAAGCGACAAAAGTATTCATTATAGCGCGAGTAGTTAAAAAACGATGGTCATGAGACAAAAAAAGTGTTATAGTGCCAAAGTCGTAACAATGTGTTAATTCATATTAATGTATATTACATTAAATTAGTTAGATTACACCACTTAAGTTTAAGTGTTTATATTTTTTTTTATTTCCAAATGTCTGAAGCCAAAGAAACGGGAATAATGTAGTGAAAAAAATAAAGTAAATTGAAAATTGATTATCTTCAAAAGACTGATTGTTTAACGTTTATTTTTTAATATGTAAATCCTCGATTTACTATAGAAATAAAATTTCGAAAATATTAAATGTTAGAATACTAGCTGTTGTTTCATTTTGCACCTTTAGAAAAATAATTTTATTTTTACCTCATTTATGTCCCTATTGCACAGGACAAGTTGATTAATCAGCCTCGCTTGAAACGGTTGGTTTGTCAAATGACCATCTACCAATGACCATCCACGCCGTAAAGAGTTCCTCCGTATTTCCGAAAGTTAAATTGTGTTTCCGGGCTAAGAGTGAACATATGCATGAAGGCGCTCTATAGGCGCAAAATGCTATGATGATTATATTGCCTTTTTGCATTTTCTGCAACCTAAATCAAAGTGTGCCTGAATGTTTCAACTTGTGGTGACTGAAGAAATCCGGCACCATTGATAACCAAGCCATCATCTCTTTACAGCACCCTCACGAGCTTCCAGTTCAGTCTAAACTTTGAGTAACTGCCAGATAACATTTGCCAATCGAAAACATACATTTATGAAACAAACATAATATCATTCTCTGAGAAAATACTTGAAGAGAACAAATAAAACTGAACTCTTAAAAACAATAATCAAACTCAAATAAGTTCAAAATCAAAACTTAAGGTGAAACAAATGATTGCGATTCGAAAGATTCCAACTTTAAACTTTCCAAACAAAACTCCGAGCAAAGAATTTAATAAAACTCGAACTTACAAGTACACAATAAACAGTTCTGAAAGTCATGGAAGAAAGTGAATTCAGATATTTGAAACAATATTGAAGTAGATGGGTAAGTAAAGTTTATTGAAGTACCGAAATGATAAGATGGGTTGTTACTAGGCAATGTAACAAGATAAGGAATATTTGTTTAATTGAATTGTCATTCTATATACATTCATTGAGGGCCAAATAACAGCAAAAAATCTCGCGGCAGACGAAACATTTTGGGAGGAGATCGTTTCTTTTACGTAAAACTGGCCCCTGTTAATCATTAACTAGGAAAGTTAAAGAACGAAAGATAGGCCTATAAGCGGCTGTTTAGAGGCTTGTAATACACATCAGGCTAGATCAAGTCCATGTAATGCGTGTTTTGTTTTATCTTGAATTGGTGGCAATTCATAGCAGTTCATCTAATGGGGTGAGATATAATAGCATTTCATCCTCAGTTAGAGAGTCAACTTAATACTTAATATAATAAAGGTATGTGACAATCATCCTCTATGCATACTAAGATCTCTTCAAGTAGAATTTTTTCCCGTTTGTTCCCATTACGCGCGGTGAGCGCTTCGTCTTACTTCCAGAACACGGCCAAAACCAAAGCGATTACTGACCGCTATTAGAAGAAAAATCGTTAAATTACCCAAAGGGTTATAACGGAACCCTAATTACCTAAGCTTAGCCGTCTGACCCTCTCTATAACGAGGCAGTATCTTAGGATCTGTTACAGCTAGACAGTTGACATTTTCATAACAACACCAAATACAACACAATCAAAATTGACGTTAAGCAACGGTTGGAGAAAATTTTTTTTTTGCTAATTTTTGTTTTCTTTTGTCTATACATAAAAGAACCCTACCTTTTGTTTTTATTTCTATGAACTAATAAACTTGCTTTATATTTAAAAGCACATCTTTTTCTCATAAAATCCAGATAACACTCCTTAAATAAAGAATTCTCTCCAGCAGCATACCACCCGTACTTACCGTACAAGTTTCCATATAAAATCCTTTCGAACGATCATTTACTTTAAGAGTGCAGTCATCCGAAAAATTGCGGAAGTTTGTAGAAAAGGATTGAGAAGTTTAAAACACGTTTGGTGTTCAAACTTGATTAACTAGTCAAACAGTTAATTTAGAATATATAGGTATTATAAAACGAAATACGTAAAAACTTAAAACTCAGCTTGAGCTGCCGTGATATTAATATTTTAATATATTTTATAAATGTTTATATCACGGCAACTTGACTTAAAACATGTTTGATATTAAATCGAAGTAAAACTAAAGACAAATTCATACCTGAGACAGGATTCGAATCAGTTACTCCTGACTATAAACTCCATTCGTTAAATCAAATAACCTACCAAGGCCACACTGACTAAGAGTGTTTTTTCTGAGGTTTTAAAGCTTTTTATAGTATTTACGTTCTCTTTATTAAATAAATCATGTTCTTTATACCGTATTGATCATATATTATAAGCGCATAAATTCCATGAATACCTGTCTGACTAGCTTGACTAGCTATTACAATAAGGCTGCAAACATTATTAATACCAATAGAAAAGTAATTTACAAAAGAGGATTTAATAAAACCTAAACAATAATGATATAAAAGGAATCAGATTTTAAAAATTAAAAAAAAAACAGTTTGAACAATAAACCTTAGATAAAATTTATCGGATTTTCAAATAGAGGTCGAAAATATCTCGCAAAATACATCTGCGCTGTTATTTAGATTGAACCCCATTAAACGTGATTGATACAAAACACCATGAGATACGAAAAAAAAACGTATCTTTATCCGAGCATTGTAAATTAGGGCATCGATTTAAACAGGCCGGGACCATCCAATTTTACGGTTCGACTATTGCGACCTCGTGGGACTAAAGAGACTTAACCGTGCAGGTTTCAATAAAAATAATCCTTCATGTTAATATGTTTCGGTTATTTATGAATTTGTTTTATCGGATTCCTAGCGTTTTCCTAACTATGTTGGGGTCGGCTTCCAGTCTAACCAGATTCCGCTAAGTACCAGTGCTTTACAAGGAGCGACTACCTATCTAGCCTCCTCAACCCTAGATTGACAATGAAAAAAAAACTAAAATCATTTATTCAAGTCAGGCTGTTAAGTAGCACTTCTCGAAGGGCTAAATCGACATTGAACAACATCTTGCCCACCCTTCCTGAGTGGAATGTATCCCAGTAATTATTGAGTGTCAGGGGATTTTTAAGTGACTTCAAAAAAGGAGGTACCTTAACGAAAAATTTAAGTAAATTAAGAACCTGCCAATAAAAAGAATGATATATTTAAAAACAGAAAATCTTATAATGAAACAGAAAGACAATATCTATTTTTTATACGTAAAAAAGGAACCGCCTTCGGAAAACATACTGAAAAGAATAAAATATTTTTTATAATAATATATGTGTTTCGGAAAGCACGTTAAATTTTGGGTCCCGGCTGTTATTCCTACATCTTTGACAGTCGTTACAGGTAGTCAGAAGCTTGTCTGACAGCCAGTCCAACCAAGGGGCGTTGTGTTGCCCAGATAACTGGGTTGAGGTGGTCAGATAGGCAGTTGCTCCTTGTAAAATACTTGTACTCACCTGAAACCGGTTGGACTGGTAGCCGACCCCAACATAGTTGGGAAAAGGTTAGGTTGATGATGACACCTCTATTTCAAACTATTTCTTTTGGAAGTCGGTGCCAAACCAATTTTGATGACAAAGAAGAACTCTGATTTATTATATACTAGCTGTTGCCCGCTATTTCGTCCGTAAAAAAAATAGATCTATCATTGAACTTGTTTTCCTACCTACTATTGAATATTACCCTATCGTAGCGTGTCGGTTTGTGAAATCTCATGGTACACAGTCAGACGTTACTAAGATATCAATAACAGCTTTATTCTTTAAGCATTAAGGTCGACCCTATCGTAGCGTGTCGGTTTACGAAATCTCATGGTACACAGTCAGACGTTACTTAGATTTGAATGGCAGCTTTATTCTTTAAGCCTTAAGGTCGATTTTCAAATGGTAGTGACGTCATTTGAGTGTACTGGTCGATAAATTCAAAACCCCTCTCACAGGTCTCGTTAGCTCAGAGGGCGAGAGCGTCGATATCCAGGTTTAAACACCTGAGTATCGGAGGTCGGAGGTTCAAATCCTTCACGAGCCTAATTTGGACAGCCTTACATTTTGAAGTTTTTCAGTATAAAATATGACACTATTTTCCTAAAAATACCCCTTTTATCTATTAGTACTAGAGGATCGAAATATACTCGGAGGTGATTATGGAGTGAAATTTTAAATATGTAATTTTCTTACATTTCCTTAGGCTGGCTTGAAGATCTGAATTCTCGTTACCACGACTGCTACCGTAAGCTGTTAATCACCCCGGAGTATTGGCTATAAATGTTGTTGGATGGGACTAAAACTTCTGGTTACCTACCCCAATTCTTCTTCTTGTAGTTCTTCTTAGATCTATTTCAATCAATTTAGTCTATTGTAGGAACAACGCTGGACATAGGTATCCCTCTCTTATCGCAAAGTTCATGTATATAGTGGTGTCAGAGCAATTTTCTTCTGACGTGGCTTTGTAAAGTGTGTGTCGAGACACAACCGTGGAAATTTCTAAGATGTGCTGGTTTTATCACGATGTTTACCTTCACCGTTTTTAGCAAGGGATAAATACTTTGTAACTCAATTTATTATCTCATTAGAGTATTCTGAATGTTATAAATCGTATTAATACTTTATCACACACACACACACCTGCACTACCATCCAAATTACTAAACCAAAACCAAACAGAATTATCGAAACTAATTCAAGAGATTAACAGCCAACCACTGTGTAATGAGATAAACCATTCAATTAAACATCAAACAGTTCCTATACATATTTACTTATTATAAACCAAGTAAATTATTGTACAAACAACGCAATTGCTTCGCACATAACTGGGAAACACTTTCGTTGTAGTCCCGCGACAACTTGCAAACTTCGATAATATAAAGTTGGACCCCTGAAATTGCGAGGTCTCACCCTTACTCATGGTTTCAATACTCGAAACTGTTGTGTCAGCTGACGATATTTCTGAACATAGCGTTAGGATTTAATTGAAATTAAAGTTGATTTTAGTATGGATAGCACATTAGTGATAAGCATGTACCTATTGCTCATTTGAGCATAGGTTACTTGGTGTTTCGTGCTTGATGTTTTTTGAAGAAGGTAGAGGCGGTCAGTCCAGCTAACCTAACTGTTCATAAGTGCATAAGTCTCATGGGACGGTTGCAGCAGAGGGAACTCGGTGTTTACTAGAAATACACTACAATGTACCACTTAATTAGTACATCGAAATCTAAAAAAAATAAAAATTCATTAAGTCATCGAGTACTAGGTAAAATATATATCAAAGAAGAAAGCTGCTTCCTGACATCTCGATTCCACGAACTGTAAAATCCACTCTACATATCTCTACTTATTTCCAGAAAACGGCCAAAAATACACCTTATCCAATTCCACGTATCCAAAACAACTTTTCATCAAACACTTTTCTCGATCGTAACTCGTTTCGTTCCAAATCTCGGCCAGAAACAGTTTATATTCATATCGTGGTAGACCGCAACAATCCGGCACAGTTTGTCGGGCAAACAAATAATTAATCTACAGTGGCTAGAGTTTAATTGCTTGTTTGAGTTTGTCTTGTTCGACGTAAACTCACGCTGTACTACGAAGATATACGTATTGGCTGTTATTCCAAGAAAGACTAATGGTGTTATGCAATATTTTATTTGCATACGTTTAAAAATACCTACGAATTACTGTGTCAAGAACTTGATCAGTCTTGTCATGAACTTGAGAAGAGAAAGCTTGAAACGGAGGTGTTTTTTTTTACCAGGGAGTAATCGTGTGATTTTGTTTAAGGCTTGAAGATTTCTTTGATAAATTAAATCTTTGAACAGTTTCTGTGATTAACTTTTTAGCACAAATAAACTTCATAATAGTCTCGATCGTTTTTTTTTATCTTATGTCGAAAAGCAGAAAAAACTCTGTACAATAACTTTGATGATGCCACCTGCTAAGGCATCAAATCATAAAAAAAACTGGAATTGGTTACAAAAAGAAAACTTATGACCATCAAACATAAGAGCCGCAATATTGACCTTGCAAATCCTCACAAGTCTTAAACCTTAGCCAATCAATAAAACCGTGTATATAACACCCAATCAAGTGAGTCGTATATTACTCTGATTTCGTGCACTGTATATAAATGATGTTTCTTTGTTTATTGCCAAATAATAAGCCAGCGTACTTACTAAGAGTTCCTAAAGGAAAAGTATTGATACTGTGGAAGCGAGATGGCTTTATCCGTAATGTTATGCGCTGTCTCGCTCATACAAGTACTCATGGTATATGGATAGGTCATTTGAATACTCCAGGATTATATGGACTGCTATCACAGCGAGTTGTTTGAAACGAAATATATCATTTTTGACTTTTGCTATAGTAGCAACAGTAGCAAAAGTGGTCATGTGTCAACCACTCGGTAATAAATAGTACCGCCTTTTACATTTTTAAGTAAATAAATGGATGAATGAATGGATGCATAGCTTATTTTACAGTAATTGAACGCAGTACAATATTTCAAGATGGCTTAGATCGTGCAAAATAATTTGTAACCTCAAAAATACATAATTTACAAAAACAAGCAATTATGGGTAAGTATGCATAGTCATGAAAATTTATTTAATCTGGAGTGTGACTAAAAACAATTAAGATCAAAGACTATCGAACAGAGCTATTAACCTCAGAAAGGAAAACACAGTTTTTTAAATACCTAAATTACCTAAAAAAAACTTTCGTACAAGAATGAATTTGTGATATGGAAATGCCAATTTTTTGCAAAACTCGTTGACTCAATCTTTATATAACTGTTTTGTTTGACCAAGGCTCAAGCTGTTCTTGTGACAACCGCTGTGGGAGTTGGTCTTCTTTTAGATCCAAATTAAGATGTTCAGCAAGAAACAGAAGACTGGCGAAATGCCGATGTAATAGACCAACATGTTTGAGGATTCGAAGGCGAGTGGATACGACGAATAGTGTTAGTAGATTGATTTATCCTGTAGTAGATAATAATATCTAACTTCAGATAGGCAGTCACTCTTTGTAAAACACTGGTACTCAGCTGCATCCTGTTAGACTGGAGGCCGACCCCGACGTAGTGGAGGAAAAGCTATACAGACGATGATGAGTAATTTTCGTAATGACGAGGTCTAATATCTGATAGCAAAGTAAGGTATCGCGGAGTCGAGAAAAAAAGACAGAGATTCCTGTTAGATAGTAAGAGAGAAGTAATTATGTATGACACAAATAAATTACTGTATTGGTAGCATACATTCAAATCAACTCCAGTTTATTAAATTTTTGACCTCAGGTAATAAATGAGTTCTTTTTATTTTTAAGTTTTTAATCGTCAAAGTGCCATATTAGTTGTTTTTGTTACTGCATACATTCCCTTTAGTAATCTCTAAACTGTTTATTTCAGAACTGTTCCTGTGCCCAACACAAATGCTTTTCAACTGCCTCATGCCCGAAGAAAGATATGTCCCACCCGTCGCATCCTAAGAATCTGTGTCGTTTCACCGTCGATGCTTACTTTCAATGACCATCTACCGAATAAAATATATATATTTTTCATTCGTACTCCTGAAAATATTTAACTGTGTTAAGCTAGTGTCATTAACCAGGCAAGAACCATATAATAATATGCAGCAATAAAATCTAATATAGGATCTTCAGCTGGACGCGAGCAGCCGAAGATAGATCTTGATTTCGTGCAATTGGGGATGCCTATGTCCAGCAGTGGACGAATATGGCCTGATGATGATGAATAATAATATAGGATAATTATCTTAATTCCTGTGACATTGAACTTTTTACTTTGGACTGGCGACGGAAGCTTCACGGATAATATTTCTTTTGAAAAAGGCAAAAAGGTAGTATCAGACTTTTACAAAACCAGGAGACATACTATCACGTTTAAAAGTAATATTATTGCGGGTGACTAAGTGAGATGCCACCTTATTCCATGTATTGCGCTGTCACGTTTCCACAACAATTACAACATTACTTTATGATATTACACGAACCACGAATGCTTGTGGTCAGGCTGGGTATTTTTCTGCATAGGCAAGACTTGAGGCCCAAAATAGAGAATCGTGGAAGAATTTGGGGGAGGCCTTTGCCCAGCAGTGGGACACAGTGGGTTAGATAAAAAAAGAAAATGAATTGAATGTCTGTATAGCCTGACACAAGGACAAAATTCCTAAATGCTTAATTTTTATTTTTTGAAGTTCTCAGCCAAGACCAGCATAACCCAGTCTCAAAAAACCATCCTACCACAAGGTATTTTCATTATATTGCTAAACCATAACATACGTGATAACATTGGGTATACCAATCAACACTGTTATACGGCTTTATCAATTTTCCTTCCAATTAGTCTCACGTCTCGTGGCATTAATTACTGTTACGTTGAATGCTCAGTTCCACCGATATATTTAGATGTTGATATTACGTCGTGTTTAATGATTTTAAAGATTAATTTTGGTGATGTGGTATTTGATACGTCTTTTGGTGTTGGAGATTATTGGCAGGTTTTACTGTGTTTTAGGGTTGCTTACCTAAAAGGTCAAATTGGAACCTTTTTACTGAAAACTGATGTCTGATTGTCTGTTCGTCAGTCTGTCACCATGTTGTATCCCTCAGTGATAGGTAGAAAGTTGTGTTTATTTCATAATATGCGTTTTTGATGGTGCTATAGCAACAAATATTTATATTAAAACTCGAGGTCGAGCAACAATTATGGTTGTCATGTTCATAAAATAAATATTGAAACTGAAACACTGAATTCAATTTGTAACACAATATATACAAAATTACACATACTGTTTTACAAATTTAATTTCAATGTCTTGTTTGTATGGAATCCTCTGTGTAGCAACGGACATACATCATCTACAATTAGTTTTTGAGATCCCATCTGGTGACAGACAGACAAACAAACAGCGGTGCCTTAGTTATAGGGTTTCGGTTTACCCTTTCGATATAGTAACCGTCATAAAAGTCTTATTATTTCCTAACCAAGAGCCGATTATGATGAGTATTCTCGAAAATTCTATGTTCACCAATCATAACTCTACAAAAACATAAAAACCTAACAAAATCTGTTCACAGAAATTCCGGGCATCCGCGCCAGAACTTTTACGAGTAATGACATGTCCTCAAAGTTTGTGAAGCCCTGAAAGTAATCTATCAAAGTTACACCCAATATTAAAGTTGTCGATCTGTTTCGCCATCAATAGTTTCCTCATTTGCAACGCTGTGATTAAGGGCTCTGAAGAGTTAGCAAAACTAAACGACCGAGGGAAAGGGGAGGTTTAGACTAAAATGTTTTCAATATTTGAAGTAGAAGTATAAGTTGAAGTAGAATTTCATTACATTCCTGGGTCTGGAGACAGACTACTATTATTGAGTGCTTACGATGTTTGTATCGATAAAATGTTTCATTCTCATACATTTTATGAGTTTTAACCCCAGACTAAAGCGTTTCATAAAATAAAAATAAAAACATTACAAATTATAGTCCTTATTACCATTAAATGTGATAGACGATTAAAACAAATTTTGATTTCATTCAATCAGGAGAGAGAGTGTGTTTGCGAGAGTCCTGTATGTAGAATTATTATTTAAATTTTTCGTAAAATTTGTTGCTATGATAATTATAAATGGTTCACCGTTCAGGTGAGTGATTAATGAGGTTGTAAAATTTCTAGGAACTGATGTTATGAATATCGGTCAGTAGATGAGAAATTATGTGTATTAATTTCAAAATTATGAAGCACGATGCGAAACTGATGATACACTAATTAAATCATACCTAAATCAACACACAAAATTGTATTAAAAACAGTCCCTTACCACTAGACTTCTATAAAGATGGAATTAAGTATTTGACCAAATAACTCTATGATATCTCTTTGACGTAGCTTATCAGTGCCCTTTATAACGACAAGTGACTTTATCGGCCTCTACTTTTATTCGCCTACCTTTCTTATGAGCATCCATCTATCTTAATAATTTCAGAAAATTACCTCACGGAATCATTCCTTTCTGTCAAATACCTACTTATTTCAATATTTTTTTACACATCCTCTGTTCCAACCAATAAGTTTTAGATTAGATTAGATTAGATTAGAATATTCTTTATTGTACACCATGGAATTACAGCAGTGATTCTTAATACATACAATGTTAGGGTACAATGGCGGTCTTATCGCTAAAAGCGATATCTTCCAGACAACCTTTGGATGGACAGGAAAAATATCAGTATGTACAGAGGTTTTAATCTGTTCAGCAGTTTTTAAACAAAATTTACGAATCAAATTATTAAAATTAAGGATGCCAATTACTCTACCAACCTAACGTTACTGATGGAAGCACCAAATCAAACTGCAAAGGCAAATGAAACCGAAATTCTAGCAAAAAGAAAATGGACAAAATCCAGTTCATGTGGCCAGAACTTTACAATCGGTTAACAGCACTCCGAACAAACTTAGATTAGTTGTACGCCGGCTTCTCGGTAATTACTGACGCAGTCCGAACTAACTAAGCAAATATTCTTCGACAAGTCACATTGAAACTGTGACTGAACTGGTAGGGAAGTCACCATGCCATTCACTACTGCATGTTGTACTGCTGTCTTGAGCGTCTCATAAATTTAAAACCCGACTAACAATTTTTTTTTAACATTTTGACGTGCAATAGGTACCGCCAAACGCATCTATGTCACAATTTCAGAATATAGACGTAAGTCACAAAACAGATGAACATAAAATGAGAGTGGTATGAATTGGCTAGCAGCAAATGGATGAAGGCTGACCAAAAGAACGATGGATTTTAGAGTTTCCATTTTCTGTCACTCTATCCTTCACTCCTAAATTGTAGGGACAATAAAAATTAGCACTAGCCATTCCAACCTTAGGTGACCTCATTTGTCTCAGTCATCTCACTTATCTCATCTGTCATGTGTTGACTTTGCCTTCCGTTCATAAACTTTATTACACAAAACTTTAAAAGATATTTTTAAATCCCGATTATCATATTTTTCTTATTCTTTGAATTGTTGACCTTTCCCCTGTGAGGAACACACATGGTTTCAATATAATGTATTGTGAGAATGACTTCATCCATTCCATCCCTAACTCAGAAATGAATTGAATGCACACATACTTACGCAAACTCCAGCTATTTCATAGTTCTAACGGTAAGTCTGCCTAATAATCTTGAGAAATGATGAGACTATATTCCTAAGATGCAATGTTCTACGTTTCGTCCATAAAGCTGCTAAACATATAATAAAACTGAAGTCAAGACCTCGTAAAGCGAGGAAGAGTAATTAAAATAATTTGTGTTAGAGAATTACGGATGTGGTAATTTTATGTTACCGGTAAATTTTACCGTCTTGGTAACCCATTGTTTTAAGGTAATGTTTGTTGCTCTTAGTAAATCGAATCAAGACATGGGTAAGGTGCTGTTGCTGTATTAAATTGCAATAAATCTAGTTGTAAATAGGATTTTAACGATAAAAAAGGTGCCCAAGACACCCAGACTCAGAACAAGTATTCGTAGACCACACAAATGCTTGTCCTGCGCAGGGTTCGAACCCGCGACACGTCGCGCACAGTAGGTCTGGCGCGGTGACCACAACCACTCGGCTATGCGTGCACTCGTAGGTAACATTATTTTTACTATGTATCAAAAACAGGCACAGGTATTTGCAAAATCATTAAAAAAAAATACTATATAAACAACCTCTAAGCTAAGTTTTATTACAATTCAGATTTTATCGCATTGTTACATATGTATGCATTATCAAACTTATTTCTATTAGTAATTATTACCTACCCACAGACAAACCTTTACACTGGTTTCGTTGGGCATTGTATAAACTTATGCAAGTTTTATTTGAATAAATAGCATACATACTGTTTTGGTTGAAGTGGAAAAATAGAAAATCGTATTTGAAAATTTTCTAATTAAATTTTTCATTAACATGTTAATCCCGTGGCTCGTAATTTATATCTCATGTGCACATCACTTCCAGATCTTTTGTGCGGACTCACAATGCCCATCAGATGCAGCTTTTTAGTTTGTTTTTTATTAAAACAACAGTATTGTGTTTCAGCTTTAGTAAAAAAATGTTTTTTGTTCAAAAATATTACGGGATTTTTATTCGGTATTTTTTTTTCGTTTCGTTCACAGAATTTCGTTTCTGTTGTGACCTTTATACTGTTTTCGCTAGAAGCGTTTGTTGTTTTTGATGTGATAATATTTTATTTAGAACCAAGTATCAAAATGTAAAAGGGGTCTGTTAACACACGTTAATTAATACACTAAAAACCAAATTATGCTTTGCTGTTACATTTTAAATTTTATTGCGACTTTTTTTAATGAAATATTAGATATGATAGCATAGTAAATCTCATGCGAAAAGGTGGTCCAAGAAGTTTCACACTAAATAATAAAATTCACAACCTTAATTGAATTTAGACACGATTTTGTTCAGAATAAGTATTGACAAAAAACATTGATATCGAAAAAAGTAAATAAACATTCCATTAAATAACATCTACAATAGGGATGACGACATTTTTTTTTGCATTGTCCGTCTTGTAATTTTTTGTATAATAATGGATACGTATTTTTTAATTTGTCCCGCAAACATAAATTGACCAAATTACAGTGAATGAAACTTACGCGTGACGTCACGATTGAGTATTAATTTTAACATATCGTTACGTCACAAGCCCCCTCTCCTAAACTTTAAGGCAGTTAATCTTTGTAGTTTTTCTGAAAAAAAAAAATACGTGTCTCATACTTTTCAATTATCTAACTGAGGGACTAATGAGATTTTGTCTTTTTATACCCAGGCATCATCCCTATTAACTATTCCTTGATATAAAAAAAAAACACAAAATATGTAAAAGGTTTTCCTAATTCCTAATGAGTGCCGCACAAATAAACATATTTCATGAAAGGATTGTGTTTCAAATGAACTGAGATTGCTGAAAACAAAGTATGATTTGACGTTATTTATCAAACGCAGAATTTAATATGTTGGAGTAAATGTATACAGCATTTATAACAATTATAAAGGATTTTAAAGGGATGTGTGTGGAATAAAAAACATGGAGTTTTTATTAATATTCTGTTACCAGCATAGAATCTTTAAAAAAAAAAGGCCAATTTATGTATATAAATTGGACTTTTTTCCAAAAACTAACTCCTATGGAATTCAGTCTATATGTTGCGAGGATTTCATAAAAAATAAAATCTCGTGCTCAAAAACACCCATTACAACAAAGCCAGAAAAACAATCACAAGTGGATCTCACAAATGTACATGTGTGTCTTAAACGAGGATTGAAATCGCAATAATGAATTCAAATCAAAATTGTTCATTTATAACTTGTTATCGCTACATATCGGGCGTGACCTGATGATGATCACCACCGACTGGCGACAATTAGGGTTCCGTACAAAATAGGTTTAAGAGAAACAATTTTTGCAATTAGCCGCTTTTTAAGTACCGCACATTAAATCGATGATCTTAGCAACCAAAATGTTTATTTCGATAATTCGTTGCTATAGCTGCAATAGAAATACATCGTGAACGAAAATTGTAACTGTTAAGCTAACACGCTTCATGAGATATAGCCTAGCGACAGACACAGCAGAGCCTCAGTCATATGTTTCCGTTTTACGTTTACGATACGGTACTCTAAAATTGAGAGAAAAGGCCATCGAAACCCATTCAGATAGTCCTTATTAAAAAGCTTAAAAAGAAACACAGTTTTGGGAACTCGTGTATAAAATATACATTAAATGAGCTGTAATGTCTGTTTCATGTCTCCAATTTCACCACATTGTCTTACTCCGCGGAATTTTAAACTAAAATACAGAATAAGCTCAGCACTATTTCAAGCATTGCTAAGAAAGCTCAAAGTGAATGAAACTACCAAAATTAAAAGACACGCACCAAACAAAAACGATCTTTAAGGTTTAAGAGTTACGGCTCAGTGTGACAGCTAACATAACTTTGCCACTTATCTTAAAACACTCTGAAATGCAAATACGCCGCAATCTAGATGCATTCAAGAAAAAGTCGCGAAGATTTTTGTGTCAAAGATAGTTTCAGTTACTCCAAAGTAGGGTAAGCAGAGTTTTAAGTAGTTACTAACTTTGCTTACAAATTGCTACGGCGAACTCGCTCGCTTGCTTTTTGACTGCTTTTAGTAGTGAGTAAGTGTGTTATGATTCAAAAAATTTGTAAATCAAATTCCTTAGTATAGAGTAATGAAAAAGGAATTAAATCGCAGAGATACGGGCGGCTTTCAAACCTTGTCTCTAGAGCTGAAGATTTTGTTTGTTTGATTCATTGAACGAGCTGATCTCAGTAACTGCATGTTCGATTAAAAAAATATGTCTGTGTTCGATAATCTATTTATTGTGTAAGGCTTTGGGTTATATACCATCAATCTATGAATAATGACCAGAAAAGCCTACAGATCATTGTGTAGTAAATATGTATAACATGTTATTTAATCAACAAATTTTAAAGATATTAAAAATTGAAAGCTCAATAACAACAACGATTACACCAAAATATAAGCAAAGGCGTGACGTAAGAGAAACAGACTGCCATTATGGGGGCTATTCTACACACCTGCTCGACACGATTTGAAACAAGTCAACGGAATTTTAAACGACGTGGAAGGGGTATCGAAAGTTTTACACAAAATATAGATACATAATAGGACCCGTCCCTTATATGTGAAACTTTAGAAGCGTGCAATGACTGATAATGATATGTTAACCGTTTAAGCAAAAGGTATATTTAATAACAGTTTTAATAGGTGAAAATGTTGAAAATCATGAGCTAAAGTGGCTGTTTTGAAAGTACTGAAAATTTAAGTAGCTCTTGGACTATTTCAAAAAATAATTTTGACTCTAAAAAAACATATAAACATAACCAACAGAAATGCGAAGAAAAAGATTAAAAAAAAAACCTTGCTGTAAGAAATTTCTTCCTTCTTACTCCATCAGAAATTTTCTTGAAATTTTTCCTAAGTTATATTTTTAGAACAAGGGAATTTTAAAACCTTACTCGGTACATCCTGGAATATTTTCTCAACACACCATATCGCAAGATCTCTTACGTTACTGAAAGCTTTTGCGCGCTAACATAGCGAAAGAATTCAGAAATTCATAATCTTGTAAAATTCTTTTTCAAATGTATGAAGGTATTTTTTTTCATTTTTCTGTTGTATCATGTTCTCAATTTCAACTATTTAGTTGTTATAATATTAATTTTAAAAGTGAGATAATAATCTCACCATATAGTGCACCATCTCTATTCTACAAAAACATACTGCATGGATAGCCGTATGGTATAGTGAAAAAGTGATCATCACGCCAAACCCACGGATTCGATGCCTGCGTCAAAAAAAAAACTCTACTCGGCCGCGTTGGCATCGGACCGTTATCTCGTGAATACGCATCCATACATAAAATTGTTACAACTTTGTTGCCTTAGTGACGAACTTACCTATGATTGGCCATATGATAAATGAGTAGTTACTATTTTTTTCAAAAAAATAATACGACTCATAGTTTCATGATCTATTAGTGTTTACCCAGTAGAACCTCCTTATAGAAACAATGTAAATAATTTTCGGGACACAAAGCCGCTTCTGGTTTTATACATCCTTTGTAATGTTAGAAGATCTTAGAATGTTTGAATCTTTATTTAATACCAACTTGAGTGTATCAGTTAATTTGTCCTTTAATTAAGCATTAATCGTGCACAATTCGAAGCGTTTGTTTGGATTCGTTTTTCTTTGTATTCATATATTTTTTCTTTTTATTAGAATAACTTTGTTATACTTAAATGATATAAAGTTTTTCTCACTCGCATTTATCACGATTGTCTGATGAGATTTAAAAGAGCTTTCATAAAGAACGAATATGACTTAAGCTATAAGCTTTACTCAAAATCGCAAAATAAACTCAAAAAATGTATCCCACTCCAAATCGTACCAGAACTTATTAACTAGAATATAATACTCGTGGCTAAGCTATAACCGCATAAGTGATTCGATCACAGGTTAAGCTATGCTTGACGCGGTTAGTCCGTAGATGGGTGACCATCTTTGTCATAGCGAGTTCCTCCGTGTTTCGGAAAGCTCGTTAAATTGTGGGTCCCGGCTGTTATTCCTACATCTTTGACAGTCGTTACAGAAGCTTGAAAAGGTCTGACAGCCAGTCTAACCAAGGGGTGTCGTGTTACCCAGGTAACTGGGTTGAGGAGGTCAGATAGGCAGTCGCTCCTTGTAAAACACTGGTACTCAGCTGAAACCGGTGGGACTGGTAGCTGACCCCAACATGGTTGGGAAAAGGCTAGGCCAATGATGATAATACTAGGTTGACTTTTCTATAATCCCTAGAATATAGAAAAAGAAATATCCTTTGTCAAAGCTAAGACGAGAAAAAAATCTACTCATTATGTTCAAATCATTATCTGAACAATCCTATAAGAGGCTTGCTACAATCCGTTGTCATTACGTATTTGTCAAAAGCAAATTGTTCGACAAATATGATTGATTATTGTTGAAATTTAAATTCAGATGCCAATTCAGCCTGAAAACATCTACTGGTTATAAGCATGCTTTAACCAAAGGGCAAAAACAGAACTTTTGTCTCTAGCTAATTCAGGTTCGCTGTCTGTCCGTCTGTCATCTGGCTGAATTTCGTTCACCGTTTTAGCTACGCTAGTGTTTCTGTTACCGCAAAAAATAAAGTAGAGGGTAAGCAATGCTTGGCTGGGTCAAATCTTTGATGGATGTTTTTTGGAAAATTTCCTTTTCTTCTTACTTGTAAAAAACCCTCCCTCGACTTGAGTGTTAGGACCCCTCTGGTATTTCAGTCAACCGGTTTTATATACTTTTCATATCGCATTACCTCATTCACATAAATAATTATAATTACTATCCTTCCTAATTGCTAACGCTCTATTTTTGCTTTTCCTGTGTTACTTAATACCGCCACCGTTACAATCGGAATGAGTAATTCTCATCTGTTGTATGTTTCATTTGCTATTCTCTTTGCTGGGCCTCGACTTACTCCGTGCAATTAGTATTTCTGTTCAGATTAACTGCTAATTTTCTTCGAGTACAACTTAGCTTATCTTGTCTTGTCTTTGGGGTCTTTGTTTAAGCTGGCACTGTAATGATACAGGTATTATGTAATTTCTTTATTAAATTTTACTTGGAAAAACGAAAGGTTATTTCTTAGTTTTATTTTCAGCTAGTGCTGGATTTACGATGATCTGTTTTAAAGTATAAAAAGTATCTGATATGAAAATATTTGACTCAAAGTAAGATCTAAATATTTGCTTGGATTTAGATTGAATGGCTTATTATATCAAGTAACAGACATGATTTCCAATATTTTAGTACTTTCTATTAATCTCAAGGGTTTTATCGTCAAATACCTTAAAAACCCAGAGGCACTTGTAAACTAAATGACAATCCTTAATATTCATTTAAAAAGGAATATTAAAAATAAATTACTAAAACAAGTAATCAAACTTTAAAATTATCCCAAAATGCCTTAAAATTTTTACGTAAACTAAACGTTCAAAATGTATATTCAAATATTTGTCAAAATCTAATTCCGTAGCATACACTGCCACATAATTATATGAATCTCTTCAAAGTCAGAACTCAAACTGTGTCGGGATCGCAGGTAGAATAAATTAATGTGGAGGTGACGTGCAAACGTGTTGTAGAGTAGAGCTGGTAACTCCAAGGAGTTTGTATTGCGATAGTTTATTAGTTAGTTGCCAAAAATGATGTCAAAGTAGAGTATTCAATAGGACATCAACAATGAAGACCTTTGAAAATAAATGAAGAATATATTTACTATCATAAAAAAGTAAAACATCTGATTTAAATTATGAAAAATCCCTTGCTGAAAAAAAAATATAAGCTTCTGCTAAATGCCTCATGTTTCGCTATAAAATAAATAATAATGAATTAAAATTTAATAAAAATAAATTAAGACTGTCGAAAAATTACCAAATGGTGACCAATTAATTTGAAACACCAATTTCAGAAAGAGCGTATGACTTAAAATGATTTGAAAAGTAGGACGGTTTAAGAAAGATTTAAGAGGCCTAGACACAGCATTGGTGGGTGTAGATGTGAAGATGATAGTAGTAGTAGTAGTTAGGGCACAACATCTAATTGACCCATCATAATCTAATACTAAACATTCTTTTTTAAAGCTTCACCATTTCCTTTATCCTAAAAATTCCATATTATCCAAAAGCAAACAAAAAAAGACGTATCAACGCCGACTCCCAAATCACAAAAGCTCCAACATCGTTTTACATCAAATCTCGCGACAGATAACCCAAAACAGACATGTAACTCCAAATTACCTCATCCTTTTTTCCAGCATCCAAAATTCTCATCCCCACCTCCATATTGCGGGCTTAATCTGCATGTCGTTACGGGCCGTGTCTCGACTCATCCATAATTCACATAATAGGGACAAGCAGAATGCTGTGGAGACGAAATAAGTTATTCAACGAGCAAGATATTTAGATTTAGGTGCTCATGGTCATGGTGTGAAGTGTCAACGAGTGTTGGCGAAATTAAGGGGTTTCCTCGCGAATTTGTTGGACTTGGACTGAGATTTAGGGGAAGAAGTTTAGAAAGGCCCTCAACGACTTTTCAAGTTACTGTTCTTGTTTTGAGTCGTTATTATTCCAGAGCTGGGCAAATGTCATGGTTTTTATTTGTTTCTGGGGCCTTTTGGAGCTACTTACAAAGCTAAGGAGTCGAGGTCATCAAGGTCCCATAGCATCATATACACACAATGGTCACAGCAACTTGGAAATAATAAAAGTTAACAAACAAAAAATCTGTATGAAATCGACTCATGTCAGGAGTTTGGCATAGTTACTATTGTTCTCCAAATAAAACTGATGCATAACATCAATGTACGGCATGACCATATATAGGACGTCCAAAAATGTAAAAGCCTTTCAAAACATTGTTATCCAGAGGGTATTGTTGTTGAATCCATCAAAAAGTTTTTAAACAATACGAATTTTGTAACAAAGCTCTAAATAAACCAAATGTACTAACGAAACGTATTTTTTAAAACAAAAGAATTGAATATTTTCAAATTAATATTTTGTTGCAATAGCCAAAGTATCTCCATTAAAAAGACATTCTTGAGCAAACAGATCTACTTCCTTATTTATATCGATTCAAAAAACAATCTACAAGTTGTCAGCTCATGTGTTTCCCCTATTCCTTACAAAGTAGGAGGAGACAAATCAAAGGCGTTTGTATAGCGGCAAGGCTGCATACATTATTAAGCAGAGCCCTGATAAACCGACAAATTCGTATAACACTACCAACTTAGCATTACAATCTACAAATCCAAATAAAACAAATACAACCTTTTGACAACCACATAAAATTCAGATTCCATTAAACTGAGATACAAGGTGCTCATTCCCATTTGCCGACTTCTACATCGTTCACAAATATTTTACTGTTCGGAAACTATTTAATTGGTTCTTGTTACCATTGCCTAAGGTTTATATTGCTTTGTAGGATGGATCTTCAGAAGGTAATGTGGAGAGTGAATTCATCAAGTTTGCCTAAAATGTTGATATTTCAAATTCCGAGACTTTAATGGAGCGAATGTTTGCATTATAGGGATTGTTAGCATTAGGCGTCTTATTAAAACAAACTTTAAACGTTGTTTCTTCCGCTTGATTCAATTTCTAACCAACTTCTCCTTGGTTTTCAATTTAAAATAGACTCGGAGTTTGATCTTGTCTCAAGTGGATACTTGGTCTGATTTTATGTTTTGAGGAGAAAATCTGTAGTTGAAACAAATATTTATTTGAAATTGAATCAGTTGTTGCGTTTAGTTTCGATTTCACTGCTGTTTAAATGTTATTATATTATGATTATACTTTTTTAGCAGTTAGTAAAACAATATACCTACTTATTATTTTCTTTAGTCTTCTCTATTCTTGAACTTACTTGTTTAGGTCGTGTGACACGTTTAAATTGGTGTCAGAAGTAATTTTAAACTTTATTTTCTAGAAATTTACGAGAAACCTTATAGTAATTTCGCTTAGTAACACGAATATTTTATGACATTATACTATTACATTAATAAAATAAAATAAGACAAATATCTGACTTCTTCCTCAAAGGGAAGACCCATGAAGACTTGACATAGATTGAACTCGACGCGTGGATTAGAAATCTTCTCATCAAATTAGAGCATCGTCAGCCAAAGTAAAATTACAGCGTTATAAAATAATGGCTTCAAAGGGAATATTGAGATGGACTTTTTAAACTGAGAACGTGGTTCGAAGAGAACACACAGCTGTGAAAAACGATGAGCTTTTGTTAGACATCTTCACCACTTTTCAAATTAAGCAAAGACTCATAAACGTTTTGTTATTAAAAAAAAAACCATTTTGTGTGTACATAAATTATTAAAAAAATAAAATGTGAATCCATTTTACATTTAGATAATTATGATAGTTTGGCAAAGACGGAAAGGTAGCCTTTAAAATCAGGATATGTATTTTTTAACTAATTTAGTCATTGGCTTGCATCAAGGTTCGCACCACTGTCTTTTCAAAATTCATGAGAGAAAAATGTTGAAAGAAAAGTTCCCGTCAGGAAACCTGCACCTCTCCGATTTTTTTCAAGGACGATTTAAGCAACGTCAGGGTCTTAAACTCTGACACCAGGTTGTACATCGACCATGCGACGAAAAAGGGAAAAATCTGTTTTGATTCCTTTTCCACTCAATACTCATTACGTAGTTCGTATCGCAGTTGATTGTTCACTGTTTTTGGAGATCGGTCAAGTGAGCGAAAATTTCCCACAGTATGTCCCAATCAATTCAATGAAACTAGGGCATTTTTGTCTGCGCTCAGTTTCGTGCTTAGCGCGGTTTTTTTAAACGAGCTTTCAAATACCCTCTGTTTTTCCGTACCTTCCGTATTTGAATATGCAAGGGATATTGAATGCTTCGCCTTTGTTACGGTACAGTTTAGATAATGTGCAAACGAAGTGTTTTCGGCATATTGGATGGTGGAGAATGTGAGTTTATCAAAAAATCTTGATTACTTTTTCGTAAGATAGGAAGAATTTATGTTTTATTTAAAGGGAAAGCTGATGTGCTTTCAATGTAGATGATGATTTTATCAGAACGTGGCTAAGCTACAACTACATAAATGGATCGATCACAGGTAAGGTAAACTAGAAGCAATCATTCCGTTGATGAGTGACCGTCTATGTCATAAAAAGTTTCGGAAGGCATGTTAAATTGTGGGTCCCCGCTGTTATTAACAGATCATTGAAGGTCTTTACGGTAAACGTAAAAAGCTTGATAACCAGACTAAGGTTTACCGTTTAGCCCTGGTTCTTTGCAAAACACTGTTACTTAGATTATGTGCTTAGAATAGAAGATGGACGTAACAGCAAACCGTTAGGAAAATAATATGGTGATGGTTCTATCAAAATGGAATGTCAAAAAGATTTTCTATTTCTTGTTTATTATTTTCTTCAGCTAGTTTTTCTGAATGAAGTCGTTCAGGTTCATAAATAACCTAGATAAATCATCTGGACAAAGGCCGTATACGATCTTCATTATTCTCAAGTTCCATTTCTATACACTTTTGTCAGTTTCTTTACCTTTTGCTTATATTTATTTACTCACAACTTTTATATTTATTTCTTTATATTGGCATTTATGGGCTGTACAAAAAATACTGTAGGTGTTAAACATACATGGGTATCCTTCAATGAAAATTAAATTTAATGCATAAAACTCCTTGTAAATGCAAAAATTCGTATATTAAAGATTTTCCTTTAAAACCCAAGTCATAAATCTCGGAACACGACGACCACTGACCTACCCCTTGCCAACATTACTGCCCTTATCCTAAACTCAATTTGCATCCACCTCGGAAGCATTAATGGCCGTGGCGCCATCTGTAGGCCAAACCCTTAATTACCCAACACCCGACATCGTTCCAATCCAAACCGCGACACGAACTATGCATTAATTACTAACAAATGTAAATATACACTCGAAAATCTGTACTTAATGGACAGTTTAAATTCCATTGCGCCCCCTTTTGATAACGAAAGCAATAAAATTGGCTTTGAAACGTCAAACGATATGGTAATGTAAGGAGTGCCGCTTTTACATTCTGAGCACGCTACCGATATTTCACGGGTAGATCTGCTTGAATTCAGATAAAGGGGATATGTTGTGCGGAAATGGATTTTAGTGCGAATTTGTTCAGTCCCCATGCTTAATTAACTATTTTTCTTCTTTTGTTGGACTTACAAAGAACGGTTTTTGGGTAATGGAGGATATAAAGTTGACGGTTTATTTGGTCCGTCGGCTCATATACGTCTGTAGACAAGAAGTCTCAGCTGCTGAAATCTATCTGCGCCTAGCTAGTAGATATTAGTGCGAAAACAATTATGGCCTAAAGAAAAACAAAATTGCTATAAAATTTCATCGCTCATGAAATTAATGACTGTACCAATTGTTGCTTTAACTGTACTTTCTATGGTACAAAAATATTGAAAATATGATGTAGTTGGCCTTCATTGTTCATGAGATACATTTGTGACAGACAGTAAATTTATCTAATAATATGCTGCCGTTTTTACTATTGGCGTAATCCTTGCATGGCAAGCGATAAATATATATCAATTACATTATTTTATTCCAAAATTTTAGCCAATAATAACCAAATTTAATTAATAACTTGTAACAATAATACTGTTATGTCTGTCCTATTCTAAACCAATTACATTTGAATGTAATATAAACGCAAAACTAAGCACAGTTTTATTATCATACAAAAGCCGTTTCCCTAAAAATAACCGTTGAAAGCACCTGAGCAGATTGCGGGCTTATACTTACACCAATCGTTCCGGTTTCAATCGAAAACTTCAAAACCAAGCCCAATTTCTATAGCACTAGGATCCTTAATACCGCGAATAGGAAAACCACGCACCATCCCAAACGTTAAACGGCAAACGATTATGACATTTCTTATCTAAAAAATAAAAGCGAAAATTGAAAAAGATCCAATCGTTCCGTATTGAAACGTTAGGGTTATTGAAAATTATGATTTGATAACACGAAAAATTTATTTTACGGAAAGATTGAATGAGGAAATATGAAAGAGAATTTGTTAAAAGGAATTTATGAATTACAATTAGGTACCTCGATTTTTTTTACTTTTTATAGAATAAATTATCATGATTTAAATAAACGCGGTTTGACGACTTATCTTGAAATTAATTTCATGTTAACTTGGGTTTTTGATTTTTCTAATGAATTCAGAAATTTCAATCAAATAAATTCTGACAGGAGCCGATTACAATTTCGGCATCTGTAAGTTATTTTATCTCGCTGTTACGTGATTCAATCAGAAATAATTAATTCTAGTTCTTTTACATCGTTTGCATTAATTTTCTAATACTGTAAAATTTAACTTCAATATTCGACGCAGTTTTCACAATTTCTTTTGCCAAATAACCCAGTATCCAAAGACTTGACGAATGAACCTTTATTTTCACATCATATTTCTTTAGACCCGAAATCCTTTCTCTTCATTTTTCCAAGTCAATGACCAATTTCGCCGAGCAGTCCGCAAAAATAATAAACAAAAGAATAAATAAGTTCGTCTGGCCTTCAGACTGTCCGTTTGGGATTTTTATTACATGTATACAATACTTGGAGTACGTTGGGTCTCTCGAGGAAAAACCTGAACTAACACAAATAAATTCCAATTTATAATTAAAGTTGTGTACGAAACGAAGCGTAGCTCCTGTAATGAATGTTGCAGCTTAATTGGTGTAGGTACAGCATTTAGAATTCATTGAAGTCAGTCAGGCTTTCCTTAGGGAACAATGTAATCAGGGTTCTGATTACATATAGTTTTCTGACGGGAATGCTCTGACTTACATGTTGCTTCCACTCAAGTGTGAGGTTAATGTAAAGACGCCAGGTGATCGGAGGTTTCATTTTCACTTACCAATTTAGGTGGCTGTTTATGCAATTTCTTATAACAGATTATTCACACTTTTGAGCAAATTAAGAAGATCCAAGTTAAAATTCTAATATTTAAAATGAATCTTACTTTCCTTATCTTTCTGATAGGAACGTAAAAAATATATCAAAAGCTAAGCAGAAGAAGTCGACCTGATGCTTAATACGTCAATTCTTTGATGGATCATAAAATGACAAAAATAGGTCATGTAATGTATCCCATATATGAAATATTATTATACAGGTCCAATCTAAATATTGCTACGAAATTTGAAAGCGATAGATGGACTTCCTAGAATCAAGCTTTTGCTGTGTGAATAGTTAATTAGCACATACATTTTCTGAGTAGAGTAGCTTTACAGCAAAAAAGCTCTTTTCATATAAGTCCCAAAAATATGTAAACATTTTTGGAAAATTTTTCCTCAATTTTGTTTCCGTAGAGAAACTGAAATGTAATGAACGCTGATGGCATGCTCGTAAGAAGCCTTATTTGTTTGTTTTCTTTTTTGTAAAATGTGTAATGGGAGTGCTTGTTTGAGCTATAAAATTGGAGTAGTTTTTGGAGCCTAGAGGAGAAATGGGAACTTGAAATGAACATAGGATTTTTTTCATGTCTTAGAAGACTTGTTTTGGTGATCTTTATATCGGTCCCTCATATCTGAGGATCGTGGTCAGCATCAGGACAGGTCACAATCAGGATTAGAATAAAATTCGACGCAGATGATCTGCCTCCATCGGTTTCTATCCAGCGCGTCTCTCACCACCGCGTAAAAATTTTAAGACCATGAGTTTTTTTCTGTTGAAGAGACAAAGTGGGCTTAAAGAATTTAGGATCAGTCTTATAAGAAAAAAATAAAATATATAATAAAAAATAGGTAGAATTAATGAAGAATAGGCTTGATAGGCCTTAGAAATAAAGGCTCCGATAAAAAAGCACTTTCATTCTTCTAATTACGTAGATAACAAAATTCGCGATGCAAGCAGGTTTTGCTAGTTTTCACTAGCACATTAAATTCTTGCTACCCACAACGTTTTCCGCTTGGCAACGCTCCAAATGGCATTGGTTTTTAAATTTTTAACTCATCCGAGGTGAAACTCAGCGAATTGATGGCAACATTAATATTTCATTCGTGTGTTCGTTGAAAAGTGTTGCCATTTTTTCAGCCTCCCGATTTTGGGGGAATTCAATTTGTTTCGTGTGAATTTTGGAGCGAGTTCAAATATTTTTTTGATGACATCGTTGAGTGGTGCTAAAATAAATTTGGTTTTACTTTAAAATATATTAACTTCCAAAAAAATGTGAACATCATCCCATAACTAAAGTGTGTTTATGTGGGATAGTCGAAAGAAACATATTGCATTGCTCTTTTGAAAATAAAAAATAACAATTGAAGTCAGTTTAAGATTTCTTCAATATTAAGAACACAGAATCGACTTAAAAACATTTTTAAAACTGCGTAAAGAAGAAAAACAATTTATTATATACAAGGAAATTTTTTTTTCAACATATATTTTATTGATTTCCTCTAAGCACTATTTAAATGCAATCAATTATTATAACAACAATTTTATTTGAGTTGCTCTCATATAATACAAAAGATTAAATAATATTGGGAAGAAGAAAAGGAAATCCAATTGTAGAGTATAGCAATACTTAACTTGCTAAGCGGCTACTTCGTGTAACACGTCAGTTGTGGAAAACTATAACAGTAAAAATTGAAAGTTAGCTCTTTCATACCATTCTATTACTTTAAGTAAATTTGCTCTATTAGTTGTTTAACTTTAGAGGAGCTTGTGGCTAAGCTACAGCTGCACAAATAGATCATCGTAGGTTAAGCTACACTTGATACGGTCAATCAGTGGATAGGTGACCATTATATGTCATAACGAGTTCCTCCGTGTTTCGAAAGACACGAAAAAATGTGGTTATTATTATTCAATTTATATATACACCTTTGACAGTCTTTTAAATTTGTTAGAAGCGAGAAAGATTTTAGATTTTTGCAGTAGCTACACTTTCATTCTTCTAATGCCAATGGTGCCTCTCCAACTAGTGAAGGGAAGCTATCAGCTTGTTGTAGTCTTTCTGAGTTGTAGCTCGGTTCGACAGCTCTACTATAGCTATCCCGGGGTCTACTCCGGGGTCTACTCCACAAAATTCCTAACCAGGATTTTTGACACGCTCGAGCAGGTTGTACATTAGGTTTGGTACTAACATTGGCTTCAAGTTTAATATGCTTCAAGTGATTTACCTTTATGTTAAAATGTTTGCGACCACTGAGTCAGGATTACAGTTTATGATAACTATAAAAATGATATTTCAAATTGTGTCACAGTTATTACATGGCTCCAGTGTATACATTTTTAATAGAGTCGTGTTAATAGGACGCGATCGTGCAATCACTCCGTGTAAATTGGGGACGATGTTTTAAGCTGTATTATATTTTTTTAGTTAGCTACCTACGACCCAATACAGGTTTTTACTGTTTGTTTCTGTATAGTTTCTTTCAATCCACGGGATAGCTTCAAGAAACCAGAGGAGGTCAAACATGCAGAGGCCTCATTAAGGACCATAACCTTGGCAATTCCAAACTATGAAATACAATGATACCTTTAAACTCTTAAAATGAAATGAAATTATTATGTTGAAAAATAAGCCTCCACTGTCACGATAGACATCAGGTGTCAACCAATATTTATTGAAAAAGGTACATGGCACAATATTGAACTTGGTACAATGTCCAACACACTTTTTAGCAGATAGTTTAGTATTTTTTCCATTATTACAAAGGGGAATTAAGTTGCGGAAAGTAAATGACATTGATATATAATTTTTGCATGCAATTTCAATTTAGAAATCCTTAGTGGTACAAAACTTAAACTCACTTATGCATCTCAGTCTTAACTGATTTATAAATTAAAATCAAAATTGCCAAAAACATGCAGAAAATATATATATCCCTGGATTAATTTAAAATAATACTCATAACTCCTCTAAAAGCTAATAACAGAACGAAAATCCTTTAATAGGATTAAATTACAAAGCCCAGCAAAAAGTTCGGACGAAAAACATTTCGTGTAAAGAAATTAACAAAAAACACCCTCAGTAGTTTGTAGAACCGAATCTAGTATTCAGTGCAATATAAAAGAGTCTTTGTGCACCGAAAAAGTGGGTCATCCTATTCCCTATTACAGTGCCGTGCATAGAAACTCGAATCGGTATTAAAAAATATTTTTCGAATGAATTCAGAGTTCAGTGTTTTTTTTATGAATGGGATGCTCTCTGTATTTATTTATTGTGGAATATGGAAATAATTTTCAATATTATTTTGATTCGTTTTTTTTGTATGTTAGTTAAATGTCAAATGCAGTTTTAAAGGTTGATTGGTCTATTCACAGTATTACATAGAGTACTTATGGAAATACTAAAATGGTATATTTGATATTTTCGTGCACCGATCCTAAATTAAATGTGGGGACGGTGAACAAATGATTTGGTTTTCAAATTTTGAATGAGAGTCGACAATTTATTATTCTGAATCGAAAATAAAATATCTTCATCCCGCAATTCACCCCGAATAATGATGGACATGAAAATACTGGATAAAACTAAAATAAAAAGTTTGGTACTAAGACAATCAGAAATTATCAGACCAATTGCATGTCAATTTAATGTTCATTTGGGAATGTAAATTTGGGACATGTTTTTTAATCGGATTACTCTCTCAAGAGTCTAGGACTTTAGGAGACGATACAGATAAAATAATAATCGTAAGCTCTTGGGTGGCATTAGGTATGGATCAATACAAAGTAGACAAAGGTATTCATAGAATATTATAGGATATATTGATCTCAATTAGAAAATCTGATGTTGCAAAATCAAAATTTATATAAACTATGTGTAGGTAGTCACAATATCATTGGGCGTCGGTGGATAAATGGCGCCACCGTCATCCGCATGATGCGGCATCGTGGGCTGGTTCCAGGTAGGCTAATGTAAATGTAAAAAGAGTATATTGATGCCTAGTTTTACTCATGCTATTTATCGTTATTGCCCGACTAGTTTCATACCGAACCGGAGTCCTTAATCATGAGCTGACGCTGCGGCATCGCAAGTCGAAGCTACTCGGACAATCCCGATGAATACGCGTGAATGACCCATTTCATCATTTAATAATTCTCAAGATAGTAGCTATAAAAAAAACTAACCAAAACAGTATCATACACCCATTAAATAAAGAAGCAACTAATTCTGTCTTGTAGTGTACACGTCAGGCGTGTTGACCATCCGTTTGGTGTTGCACAGTTTCCAATTAGTGGCTCGGCTTTGTATCCTACTCGATTGTCACCTTACTACGACATTCATGGCGCGATGTCACGCCGAAAATACACGGTATTTATTCAGGTCACCGGTCGCGTGGAAGCGGTTTTGAAAATTTTTGCGCGCAAAGAGTTTGGACTTTTTTGTCTTATTTTTTTTTGCTGAGCTTTTCGAATTTTCTCTTTCAATGGCTATTTTTCATTGATATTGAATTGTTTTTTCGATTTCAAACTATGTGTGTTATTTACTTACTTCTTTTGTACCTAACAATTTTCTTATAATTACAAAATACTATAAACTATAATAACATTTCAAATCTTAATAAAAATCACAATACTCGCCAAATAGATCTAAAACCGTTAACATTCACTCATCCATACATGAACCAATTGATTGCATTTGACCGCTACTATCATGCCCTTGTCAGAGTTTCATTTGCCATCTACCATGTGCTGACAAGAAGAATTGGACAACCACATCCTGTATAATTATAATTAGTTTCAAATATGATCACAGATTTTCTTCAAATGTATTTTGCCACTACAATCTTGATAGATAAGCCTTGATGTAACATAATCTGTGATCGGCAATGTCTTAAAACCTAGCGTTACTAGGATTACATCATGATTGATGGCCTGTGTAGATAACTATCGTATAGCCTAATTGGAATTACAACATGTGTTTAATGGAATAATTAAACATTCTTCTATTGAGAAAGTTTTTGAGGTTCTGGTTTTAATATGGTTTCGAAATAGTTACCAAGTTCCCGCTGCATGAAGGGCTTAAGAAGGAACAAGGGGAGTCAGGAAAAGTCTGACAGTCCCTTTCGCTAATCTTATAATAAGACTCCTACTGATTTTTTTTTTTGTTGGAGCTTTCCAAATTTACATAAAAACAAAAAAAAAACAAAAGCACTGGTCCTCAAATAAAATCAAGGCAAGAGATCAACATCATCAGAAAATATTTCAATATTTTAGTTATAACGGATCATAAGAACCAGGCTACGGACGGACAGATGGCCAAATGGACACATAATGGAGCTTTTATGTATGTTGTACGTTTTCGTTTCAGCCTTGCGGTATATAACCCTAAAAACAACTAAAACAAAATTATAATTCACCCAAAATTAAACCAACAGTTTTCTGTCATTCATAAATTTAAAGTCTGTTTCGCAAAAATTCAACGCTGGCGAAATTAAACTCAAGCTGGTCGCTAAATTCATTCCGTTGTAAACGCTTGACCGCGCCGCCTAGATAACATGTTGTTACAGCGCTGTGCCCTGTTCAGTATGGGCTGGTAGGCGAGTTACTGGAACGGGGATAGTATATGTTTTGTGGGAACAAACGGTCTCTAGCTGAGGGAGTGGGAAGTGAATTTAATCTGTTGTGAATGTTACGTTTTTTTAACATCATTGACCAGACGACTTTAGAAAGTGAAATTAAGTGCGAAAGAGAAAAATCGACTTAATTAAAGGCTTATAATGAACGATTTTATATATGTTGTAGTTTCTATCAAACTTATTAAATGTTATAGTATTTATTTGTTTAAGGGAAAAAAATAACTGTAGCAATATATTCGTGTAGTATTTTTGCCAATTATTAGTTGAAGTTGGGTCAATCTTTTTCGCTACAGATGATTTGAAAATTCAATGTGTCCATCTGTAACTGACTAAATATCACACCTTTATTATTCTAAGTAAAAGAAAGCGCTGTGAATCGGATTATTGGCTCTAAATACACACACCACAACACAAAATAAAATGTGAAGCTAACTTGAATCGCATTACGTAATCTCTTTACATTCCAGTAGACTTGCCAACACAAACGCTCCTCAGGGGCTTGTAGCCATATCATTGGGAATATCGGTCGGCCCGCATGGCAGCGCCGTGCGATAGCCACCCCAATTCTGTTACCGAAATTACTACGAATTGGTACATACGCTCCTATTTTATTGAACTTGCTATATTACGCTAAGTTTTATTAGGCCTCTTTATTTACATTTGTTATTAGTTTGGGTATGTAACTATGAGATAAGTTGGGTTGTGAATCGATTTTAAAGTGGTTGTGCCTTTGTTGAGTGGGTTTTGATTTTAGATTTATTTTAAGAGAGTTTTCTATTATGATATTTTATTTTTGAGAAATGTTTTTTTTTGTTTGACTTCGCGTTTTCGCTTCGTGCATGCTGTGTCTTGTAGCATTATGATAATATGTCAATGTAAATTTGCCAATGGATCCTTTTTACAAGCTTCAATACGCCAACCCCGTTGTTTAAGGGTATGTGACTAAAATGTTTGGGAACCCGGACAGGATAAAATATCTTACATATTTTGAGAGTTGACACTCTTAAAAGAAAATACTAAAGGTACGATTTTTCATAGCTTTTCTACTTTCTACCTCTTCAACAATGTACTTGGCTGACGAGATTCTTTCACAAAAATCAAAGTTTTTCCACCATAGCATCCAAATATTCGAAATACTAACTACAGTATAGTCAGAATAATAATCTATCAATACCAATCTGGTCTCATTTGAGATACATGCCTGCACCGTAACTACCTCAAACCATGTATTAGTGAGGATCGTAATAGCTAGCTGAGATACGAACGCAGCTGCCCCACAATTTGCATCTATATAGGATTGCACTATCTATGCTTGAGTAAGTGGCGTGTAATTTGAACGGAATTGAAGGCAAAGAATTTGTGGGATATCTGTTGAAGATTTTGAGGGAAATTGTAAAATTATTGGTTCAATGGTTTAGTTGTTGATGAAAAGTAGAGTTTGAATAAGGGAAAGAAAATTGTAACACACTGTCATAGTTTTTGAAAATCGGAAAATTTAAAAATATTGATACTAGGTAGTTAGGTCTGTAATCACAAAAAAATAGGAATGCTTAAATATTTTTTGGCTAGCTCCATACCAAGCAATGTACTATTTTACCAATTGTGCCAATAACCCCATTTTCACACAGACCTTTCGATACAGTTTACCGCAATTATATAGCAAATGCTAATTTCATTTATTCGTACATTATGTTTAGGTATATTTTAAGTTATATTGCAAAAGATCCTTAAAAAAAACAAAATATATTTTAAAAACAGGATTTTTATATATTTTGATTTTTTTAAGGATCCTAACGATCCTTTTAAATTAGGTCACCCTGTATCTTAAGAAACAGGAACTTTGAAACCAGTTTTTTTTGCAAAAACCCAAATTTCGATCGTCATAATTTGCATTCACGTTATATAATGAAAACTTAATTATTTTTCCAAAACCTCGTAAACTCTGGACAACGTACTCATAGAGACGTGACCGTCCATTGTTGAACGTATGCCAACCGCAGCAACGAACAATTTCGGAGTGATATTGCGGTCAACACTTTTGGCAGGTGCATTGTTGATCGCTCTATGATTTTTATAGGCCTTTCTATATATTTTTTAAATTATTTTCTGGAATATAGTTGACGGAAAATTATAATTTTATATTCTAGGAAATTGATGTATATTTTTTGCTAGGTTTACACAATAAGAAAGCATTAAATACGAGTATAAGGAAGCATTAGCTATATTTTTTATTGGGAAAAATAAGCTACTAATAATAATAATAATACCCCTCGGGGCTAGTCGTTCTCTCTCTCCATGGGAATAACGCAAGACCAGAGGGCATATTAGTATGCTTTTTCAAACCTTGAGATATAAATAAAAAATGTATCTGACGGTCTATGTAGGAGCATACATCCGCAGGGCAGCTTGTGGCGAGCTGTTTGTGAGTAGCGACACAACGGAACCTGAATGCCTCAGGGGGTCACTCTTTATGGGGACTCCCAGCTCTTTCTTGCCTTAACTGGCTGGCTAGAGAGGGGTCGCTAGAGCTATATGCTCGGGGGTGGAAGTGACTAATGGTGTAATAACGAGGAAACCCGCTCCGGGTCTGTAGCCCGCGATGGTGAAATCGGTGTCGCACCTCTCTACACCCCTAGCCGCTCGCACTGGTGTTGCCCACCTGCTGTCAATCGTGACGGTATCATAGGGGGCCCATCTAGTGAGCGGCGAGTCACCGCCTGCCAATTTATTTACATTACCATGTGTAGAGAGGCAGGTGTCATAGTTTTCTGGAAAATCCAACTAACTGGTCTACATAACTTATCATAATATAATAGCCTAATTGTTCATACACACATTCTTGCAATAGTTTTGCATCTACTTTGGATTCTTCATGTCCATTCTCCCATAGAGCGGAGATGAATGATCCCTAGTAGATACCCCATCACAATATATTAGATTAAAATTCTCAACAAGGCCTCTACATGTTGGACCTGTGTCCCCGTGCAAGCCTTTAAAAAGGACCGGGTCTCTTCACATGAAGTGATCCCGTGACTATAAAGAGATACAAATAATAATACCAGACCATATATGTGCATTGTACATCCCAGTGCTAGGCTTAAGCCTCTTCTAGATTGAATAGGTTTAAGCGTTCATTATCAAGCTTGCTCACTTCGAGTTGGCGATTTCAGATTTCAATATTTGGTATTCAGGTTTCTTCACGATGTTTTCTTTATCTTTTGTCAGCAGTATCTTAGAATAATTAATTAGGTA
Organism: Trichoplusia ni; assembly: GCF_003590095.1. Taxonomy (NCBI): domain Eukaryota; kingdom Metazoa; phylum Arthropoda; class Insecta; order Lepidoptera; family Noctuidae; genus Trichoplusia; species Trichoplusia ni. The sequence goes on along the minus strand of NC_039489.1, from coordinate 5,453,122 downwards.
CAGTAACTTAAAAATATCACATTAATACTTCACACGAGTTGCAAATAAAATACAAAGTTCAAAAAACAGCATCTCATAATCCTATACAAAAACATCAAGTCAAACCAACTGAATTAACAAAACCAACTCACCCCAATTACAACTAACCAACAAACTACGAAATTCGAATCAACCTTTCATATCTCCGCAGCCGAATTTTAAAACGGATCCTTTGAAATACCGCTTGGACAGAAAAAAGCGGTAAAAAACCGTAACACATTAATTCCTGCGCGATTCGCCGGCTCGTGACAGGCGGTGGCAAACAATATGAGCGGTGCACGCCGCATATGAATTTCTGTTTAGGTACGATTACCGTTTAGACGGGCTAGTTGACTGGCTCGTGGTAATTGTGGATATTGTACGATCTATACTAGCTTTAATGTACATGTGGTTGTCTTTTGTGCCGTCACTGAAAACTGTAATAGAAAACTGTGTAAATTATCTGATTTGAAATCCATAGGTCTAATTTAAATGGATTTGACATTTGCAGTTAATAATTAAAATTAAGGCAAGTGCTAGTCGAATTTGCGACACTGATCGTACCGTAAAAATGGATAAAGAAAAAAAACATTTGAGTGACAGAATGCTGAATTTCGATTTTTATTTTAAGAAGTAGTTGTTACAGAAGCAGAAAATATGTACATCATCTGTGAAAATTTCAACGGTTAAAATCAGCTGTGATCGGCATGCTACGGATGGATGAACGGACTGACGAATGTATGACCGGTTGTAATTTTACTTAATTTGCCGTTAAAACTTTTTTCTTCCATTGTCATAACCGTAAATTCATGACCCATTTACACTACTATTCAATTAGACACCAAAAATGTTGAAGGCATAATAAATTAACGGTTACCTATATTAATTATGTACGGGCACCGACACTTGTGCTAGTTGCGGGTTACCGGGGGATTCAGAACCGCTCGATGTGGCTTGCTCCACGTCACATGTGAATTTAAGCTTAGTTTGAAGGAGCGTTTGGTTCGGGTGAGTCGACTTGCTTGGAAAATTTTGTTGTGAATTTTTGGTGTTGTTTCTTGGATTTAGCGATTTGTTTGATGGTACAATGGTAAAATTTTAATGGTTCTTAGTTTTTTTCTTTCTCAGACCTCTAGAACATAAAAATGGAATATAAAACGACTTGAATGGTTATGCTTTTTAGACTATTAGAAATATAATTAAAGCCAAAAAAAGAAACAGTTTTGATACCTATATATGGTATATACAGTATAGTTGATTATTAGATCCGGCCTAGATAAACAAACTCTAATTCAATTTTTGCTCAAGCTTTGTCAATTTTTTTTTTACTTCAACCAATATTGTCAAGAGCCGTTTAATAAATCCTCTACTTAAATTTAAATTTTCCAGTCCAGTGGCCCGTTCAAACGAGCCTCGTGCAGCAGTCGCATTGAATTTAGGGCTACACGCTATCCATTCGAGATGCTGTTTCGATTGTCCTATCAAAATCCGCTTAGGATTTGATGATACCTACGATTGCTGGTCGCTTTATTTTCTAATGTAAGGAAGATTGGATGGCAAAATTGAACAAAAGTGACGAATATGCGTATTACAAACTCTTTTCATTGATTTGGTGGCAATTTGTGGTCCTAATTTGTAATCTTTGTCTTTTTTTCGTATGATATACAACCCGGTATCAGAGTTTCAATGCTAACATTCTTAAAGAAATCTCAGGTGGTTTTTTACGATGTTTTCCTTCACCGTTTTTAGCAAATGATATTTACTTTGTAATACGCATTATGAATGCGAAAAGTTTTTGGTGCGCACAGGGATTCGATCCTCCGTCCTTTGAATTGGCAGTCTATTAGCCAAACTACAAAGCGTATTATTGCTACACATTCTTATGTCAGTTATGTCTTATGTCTTATGTCATTCTTATATCAGAATGGCGTTGTCATTCTTGCATAGATCTAGAGCTATGTATTGTAATGGAGTATGGATATAAAATTACCTGAACCGTACCAAAGTACCTATGTTGGCAACATGAATGGAATACAAAACGTTTATAACGATATTTTATTATTTAGTACAAGTCACGGTACTGTGTTAGCTTCGATTCTACCTGTTTCTGAAACATGAGACAGTTAAATATCGATTTCATTTATGAATGTATCATTTATTTAACTTATTGCAATCAGCATCTAGACCAAATTCAAGTGAAGACCTTAATTAACATGAACTTTATATATCACACGGAAATAAAATGTCAGAAACATTTGATTTGATTACGGAACCGAAATACAGACAACATACTTTAAAAACGAAATGTTCTTTAAATAGAAATAATTTCACGTTTGCTGTCAAAAACATTATTATATTTCAAGGCCTCTAATTAGAAACGCGTAAGATACAAATTTAATTGTTCACTCGTGTATGTTTCAAAAGGTCAAAAGACAATTCTGTTACATTTGTGTCTACGTTATTTGTGTCATCTTGTTACTTTGCTGAAGAAAAGTTCTTTAAAACACATTGTAAAAGTTGATAAGATGAGTACAAAACATGTTAATATTTTAACAGGGGATGAGCGATTTCTTCGTAGAGAAAAAAATTCTGATTTAAAAAATAATGTTACGTCATAATGTTATGACAAAAATAGACAAATAAAATCGGTATTCTCCCACTATTTTATTTCTCACAGAATAGGTTTATGCCCACGTTTCAAATACTCACTTTTCATGTTTGTTTGTAGTTCCGGTTGGAATTTTGCAACTCAATTTTGAGGCACTTAACGATAAGCTAGCAGGCTGAAATTTCAGGGCATTTCGATTTTTTTAAACTATTAATTTTAAAAAATTTTCGTGCTATGTTCATTTTAACTTTAACACAACTAAAAGGAAGGCTTTATTGATCGCATTTGCTTTAGAAATATACATTGGCAACAACTGTTCATATAACCTAGACACTTAAGAAATTATTACTGAAAGCTATAACGAAATCTTCTTAGTAACTACCAAGTTAACTTTGCGTTTCCAAAATTAGCTTCCAAAGGAAAATTCGTATGAAAGGTTATTTTGGGAGCGGCAAACACAATTTTGCTTTAAACCCTTGTTTATTTTAACCCCTTGTAATTAACGTGGAAGTATAGAATTACGGATTTAAGTAACGCGACACTTAGTGCGTACTCAATTAAATTATGTTTATAATGATATGGATTTCTTGAGGACATCGGTCTGTTCTTTTGTCAGTAAGTAGGTACTAACAACGTGGTTGCTTTCATAATTCTGTAACATATCTCAAGCAATGATGAAATGTGTGTTTGAATGAACATTCGAAGGAAAGTATGATTCGCATGGCTGAAGAAATGTGGAGTCTGCGCCTGAGATGTCTCTGTTCGTGTTGAAATGCCGTCGCATCATGAGACTACGAGATGGGCTATGAGAGTTTGGAAACAGAGAGTACAGTGCATTGTAATAGTCCAGTAAAGCTGGCTGGTATCTTACGACGCTAGACTAGCATCCGTGGCCGAAAATCAACCAGGAGTTTATTAGAACAAGTATCTTTTGTTTCATCTTAAAAATAGATTTTTCAATTCTCAGTTATTGTTTAGCTGTTGAAGAAAGAAGGTTGAAGGACAATTAATTGAAAACCATTGACTGTAATCGAATTTTGAATAAAATTTTCTAACATTTACTGGTACTGCAAAAGTGGAAAAACTTTCCCTTATTATTACTAATATTCATCTTTCCGAATTAAAACTGATTGTCGAGTCTTACGAATAGATTTTTTATTTAGTTACAATTAAAGTGAAGTTCGGCACAGCTGCAACAATAACAAGTGCTGGAGGCTGGCGTCCTGCCAAAGTGTGGTCACCGTGTTAGTACAGGGTAAGATACCTCTTAAAGTTAGGAAAAAATATACTGCCGGAAAATAGGGAAAAAGGAATCGGATTTTCTGGACAAAATCGAAATAAGTAGATAAAAAAATTACTTGCGATGTCTTCTTTTATAAGGTAATTGCTTGAAAGTGGAAACACACCTTTCTGAAACTCAGACTTCTTTCTTTGACAGCTGTAAGCTTTGTAATAAAAGTATTCATTATAATTTTTCTATCCATGGGACTTCAAAAACAGGTCTTCTATAAGCGACGTTTTTAATCTCGTCGTTTTCTCTCACATAGTTTGATCCTTAGTAGCGTTTTCAACGTCTTATTCAAGAAACCAAAATGGACTATGACGAAGGCTATCATAACCACACTCAAGCCTTCTAATGGTGTACAGAGAAAATTAAATTACTTACGTGCAAGTAACTTCATTTTCCCTATAAGTCTTAATTTAAATTCAATGTCCTGTATATCAATCAATCATTTCAGCCTACTTTTACGGATTTTATCGCGGTTTAATTTTAGATTTTAGTTCTCGACGTTTCGAAACCTTTGCAGGTATCATGGTCACGGGCAGTCTAAACCGCGATAAAATCCGTAAAAGTAGTTTCATTTCAATGTCTTACATTCGCGTAAACCTAAGAAACCACTATTTCAGCCTATCTAGATCCACTGTTGGACATAGATCTCCGCCAAGTTACACCATAACACCCGTCCTCCGCCTTCCGCATCCAATCCAAGTAATCTATACTTCTATACTAATACATATATAAAGCTGAAGAGTTTGTTTCTTCGTTTGCTTGAACGCGCTAATCTCAGGAACTACTGGTTCAAATTGAAAAAATATTTTTGCTTCGAATAGACCATTCATCGAGGAAGGCTTTAGGCTATATATCATCACGCTGCGACTAATAGGAGCGATGATACAATTGAAAATGTGAAAAAACATTGTAGGTATAAATCATAACTTATATCTTCTAACCACGGGGACGAAGTCGCGGGCAACAGCTAGTTATATCATATAGGTTTGTAAAATACAACTCTAATGTGCTAAGAACTCACTACCTTGAAGTATATGTTAGACAATAAATCATCTTCAACCGTGAACTTAATTACTTTCATCGGCATTATCATCATCATCACCATCTTAGCCTATAGCTGTCCACTGCCGGACATAGGCCTCTCCATACGTTCATAGTAATTACTTTAAACAATTTAAATGTAATTCGAACCCTCATTTCTGAATCAGTATTAGCAAATTTAGTATAACTATAGACGTTGATTACTATCAAGCGCATTCTGATTAATTCAAGTGTATGAGATTCCCAGAAGCTTGGCATTGATTGTCCATATATATATGCAATACGTACGTATGTTGGTACGTAAGCCTGAGTATAGGTCAGGCTGTTGTGAGGTTGGGAGTAGGTCGTGCGTGATATTGGAAGTTTTTGACCGACTGCAAAGATGGGGAGGTTGTCTATTGGTTTCTATGGTTAAAATGGCGTAAACTAAACTTGCCCAGCTATTTGAATAGGAGGAGAAATTTTATAATGGTAAATAGATCATTCTATAACAGTTTTTCCACTTAAAAGGTGTGCTTTTAACTTTTTAAAGACGAGTAAAGAAAATATTTAAGCAATATTACAATTCATGTATTAGTGACGCCAGAATGTGTCAATTCATGGTAAAAGTATTACAGTAAAAGTAGTTACATTCAACACACTAAAAACGTTCATCATCGACCTAGCCTTTTCCCAACTATGTTGGGGTCGGCTACCAGTCCAACCGGTTTCAGCTGAGTACCAGTGTTTTACAAGGAGCGACTGCCTATCTGACCTCCTCAACCCAGTTACCTGGGCAACACGACACCCCTTGGTTAGACTGGCTGTCAGACTTTTTCAAGCTTCTGACTACCTGTAACGACTGTCAAAGATGTAGGAATAACAGCCGGGACCCACAATTTAACGTGCCTTCCGAAACACGGAGGAACTCGCTATGACAACGATGGTCACCCATCTATGGACCAACCGCGTCAAGCATAGCTTAACCTGTGATCAAATCACTTATGCGGTTATAGCTTAGCCACACTAAAAACGTTATTAGAACGAAATATCCCATAGCAAGCTTATTTATTAATTGACAAGAAGTTATAAATACACAAAGCAAAATACATTAAACGAGAAATAAGACAAATTATTCTGTGTACGAGATTTTTTATCTAATACCTATTAGTTGCATCTTGCACAGAAACCATAGTTTTATACCCTTAATATGTACACGCAGAAAGATTCCAAGTGTAATTGAAATTGCAAATGCTAAATGTTAAGTTTGTGGTTTTTAAAGATATCTTCATTATCATTTACGTGGGAAACTTGAAATTTTTGAAGTTTTTCCAAATAGGTTTTACACTGGCAGTGTGTATTCAGTGATGAAGCCGGTGACAGGTGTGTCGGACTCGTGATAATGAGGGTTCTGTACGTACATGCCAATAAAAAACAAATTAAAATCAGATCATCAAATTCATCACCTATATACTATTTTTTTTTTGCAGTGTCCGTCTTGTAGTTTTTTGTATAATAATGGATACGTATTTTTTAATTTGTCTCGCAAACATAAATTGACCACTCCTTTCTTACAATCATGTTTGAAAAACAAAATTTTTCAGATACAGCTCGGTGACAATTACGATGCAGCAAAAATAGGGTCCTTTTTCCTTTTGGATACGGAACTCAAAAAGTAACTTGAAATTATGTATGTGTTTGTGTACATATGTCAGCCTCATTAGATCACAATACATGATAAATTTAGATAATGCCAGTTCTATATGCCACAGTCTATAACAGTCATCAGTCATTCTATAACAGTCGTTAAAAAAATAATTCATATCTATTTATTTTTGCACGTTTCTTTACACTCACTTGTTTGTTTGTTTGTCGTTCCGGTTGTATACGAAACAAACATAGGATTTGCGATTATAAAAACCGCTGGACCGATTTCGATAAGATTCGAATGGAGTGACATTTGAAAACTTGGGTTTTTAGTTTTTTACATCTATTAAAAACTAGCTGTTGCCCGCGACTTCGTCTGCGTGGTTAGAAGATATAAGTTATGACTTTTTCTTCGCTCCTATTTGTCGCAGCGTGATGATATAACCTGATGATAGCCTAAAACCTTCCTTGATGAATGGTCTATTCAACACAAAAGGAATTTTTCAATTTGAACCAGTAGTTCCTGAGATTAGCGCGTTCAAACAAACAAACAAACAAACTCTTCAGCTTTATATATTAGTATAGATATAGATTTTGCTTCTATTATTCCTTGTGACGCGGCTGATTCTATCATTCTTTAATATCTTTTGTCAACATAAAACCGTTTTCATAGAACCTCATTCAATATAACCTACAATACACGAAGAAATGACTCAAGTTGTCCAGTTTAAAGTACAAGACTAGTCAAACAGACTTCTCTTTATAACAGTTAGGAACGTCTTAATGAACTTCCGCCGTGCAAACGATTTTCTGCAACTGTACAATGAATAGAGGTCATTAAGCTGGTAACTCGAACAACTTAACGTAAACTAATTCTGTAGTTGGTTAGGAAATTATGTGAATAAAGAAACAATAAAATTGAGATGGAAGATTGTGATGATGTGAGTAAGAAAGAGACGAGAATATATCATCTTCTAAGTTAGGAAGAATAGATGATGACATTTTTTTTTGGGTTGAAACTTCTTATGCAAATTCCAGGATGCGCTAAACGTGAGGGTATAAAATCATTGTTTTATATAATTTTCGATCGGGAGATCGAGAGGCACAGAGCGAGAGTGAATGCAATCAATCAATCAATCAATCAGCCAATCATAGTCCACTGCTGGACATAGGCCTCTCCCAATTTACGCCACAACACCCGGTCCTCCGCCTTCCGCATCCAGTCCCCACCAGCGACCTTTCTCAGGTCATCGGTCCACCTGGCGGGCGGGCGTCCTACCTTACGGTTGCCGAGCCGCGGTCTCCACTCTAGGACTCGTCTGCTCCAACGGCTATCGGTCCTTCGACAGACATGGCCAGCCCATTGCCACTTCAGCAAGCTAATTCTACGAGCTATGTCGGTTACCTTGGTTCTTTGTCGGATGACCTCATTTCGAATTTTATCCTTCAAAGAGACTCCGAGCATAGCTCGCTCCATAGCCCGCTGTGCAACTTTAAATTTGTGGACTAGTCCAACCGTTAATGTCCACGTTTCGGCACCGTAAGTCATAACAGGTAGGACGCACTGGTTGTATACTTTCGTCTTCAGGCATTGCGGTATAGGCGAAGAAAAGACTCGACGAAGTTTGCTAAACGCTGCCCAGCCCAACTGAATTCTCCGATCAATTTCCCGCTCGAAGTTGTTTCTACCAAGCTTAATGACCTGCCCTAGGTAGATATACTCTTGAACAACTTCGAGCAACGATCCTTCGACATATATCGGTCTCGGCCTGACATGTTCATTGAACATGATCTTGGTTTTATCCAAGTTCATGCCAAGACCGACCAGTCGTGAAGCTTCATTTAGGCCATGCAGCATCTCGCTTAGCTGGTCCAGCGACTCTGCTACTATGACGATGTCATCGGCAAATCGAAGGTGCGAGATGTGCTCACCGTTCACATTTATACCCCGTCCAGTCCAATCCAGAGTTTTGAAGACATCCTCGAGCGCGTTGGTGAACAGCTTTGGGGATATAACATCCCCCTGTCTCACCCCCCGACGCAGCTCGATCGGATTCGTCTTACGGTCATGGAGCTGGACAGTCATGGTGGCGGTGTCATATAAGCATCTCAGCACCTCGATGTAGCGCCAGTCAATACGACATCGTTGCAGGGCATCCAGAACTGCCCAAGTTTCGATGGAGTCGAAGGCTTTCTCGTAGTCCACAAAGGCCAAACACAGCGGCTGATTGTACTCTTTGGTTTTCTGCACAATCTGCCGAACAGTATGGATGTGGTCTACGGTGCTAAAGCCTTTTCGAAACCCAGCTTGTTCTGGTGGCTGGAACTCGTCGAGTCTTGTAGCGAGGCGGTTAGTGACTACTCTCGAGAACAACTTGTAAATGTGGCTCAGGAGTGAGATCGGTCTGTAATTCTTCAGCAAGGTTTTGTCTCCTTTCTTGAAGAACAGAACCACCGCACTCCCACTCCACGCTTGTGGTGTTAAGCCTTGGTGAATGACGGAATTAAAGAGACTCGCTAGCTCTTTCAGGACTGTGGTCCCACCAGCCTTAAGGAGCTCGGTTGTAATTCCGTCATCACCCGGCGCCTTGTTGTTCTTTAGTTGTCTGAGAGCTGCCTCTACCTCGCCCGGGTCGACATCCGGGATGTCCTCGGTGTAATGGCGCGTGAGTGGGGCTCTGTGGTCATCTACGCCTTGTCTCGGTGGTTTAGACGTCCGTGATGCGTATAGGTGTCTATAGAAACTCTCAATTTCCTCCAGAATCTCGAACTCAGAGGTGACGGTCCTGCCATCCCCGGTCCTCAGTTTCGCCAGATGGGGTCTGCCTAATTGCTGGGCGAAGACTTTGGTGCCTCTATTTCGTTCAATCGCAGCCTCGATCTTACGAGTGCTGCAGCGTCGGAGGTCACGTCGCGTCAGTTTCCTGATTTTCAGGTTTAGGGACCGCCTATCTGACGAAGACATCTGGGCATCTGGCGTTTCTCGTCTTTCCTTCATAAGTTCGAGAGTCTCTGGTGAGAGTTTGGACTCCCTATTTCCGCGTTTTCCGGGGAACAACCTTCGAGACACACTCTGTAGCGTTTTAACCACTGTGTCGGTTTTTTCGTCAACATTGTCCGTAGTTTCCAGCAGTGCGAAACGAGTGAGTGAATGCGTGGCATTCAAATTCAATTTTACATCACGAAGTTTCACTTTTTCGAAGGGACTTCAGACACTTATTTTTTTTTAATTTCCATCATGTAATTGAAAGAATAGACATAAATACATATTTTTTCTTTTGTTTTCACAAAAAATTATCAAATTACAATGGAATTTACGCGTGACGTCAATTCTGTATATAAAGTTTGCGAACCTTACGTCACAAATTATCTCTACTAAACTTTAAAGTAGTTTATCTTTATAAATAAAGTACGTGTCAAATCTTTTTAAATTATCTATGTGACTGGATACAAGTTACATTTTATAATATTTAAAATGATACTTTTCGTACTTTTACTTACAAAAAAAATATTGTGTTTATCAACTTACCTATAGAAAAGTCAAAAGAGAAAGGAAAGACAACCATACCTAGCCTTTTAATTAAACCCCTTAAAAACTATTTCACTAATTTAAAGCCTTCTTAATGAACTTGATTAACACAACTCTTTGTTACTTCATTTGCAGTAATCGATTGCCTAGCATTAAGCACCTAAAGTAATATTTATTAACAAATAAACGATCCAATTACATATTTGTAATTCTACCGAACAATACAACTTATTAGACTTAAAAGCTAAGCACCCTTTACGTAACAGCAGACTGTATCAGTTACTATCGAAGAACATAAAATACTCGATTCGAAATCAATTTGCAACGGATCGCAGAAGTGCCGAAGCGCACTCGATTTGGAATCGTATTAATCGCCTTATCGATACGAATCGATTACTTCTGGCAAGTGTAACGCAAATTGAATAAGTTTGGACAAGATGACAGAATGATTTGATGTTTGGCACTGGCACTTTACTCTGTTTACTTACGGTAATGTGATTGGAAAGTGTTTTTGAATAAATGGTATTGCTTTCTTGGATTTTCGAATCAAATTGAATTAAGTTGTGTTTACTTCGTTACCTTTTAAATAATGAGTTACATTTTTGAGTACTTCATAACGATAAGTTAAAAATGGAACTCTATTACCAAGACGGTACTGTATATCCGTCTGTTCATCCATCTGTCACCAGTCTGCATCTCATGAACCTGGATAGCTAGACACTAAATTTTCACAGATGATGTATTTCTGATGATGTTATAATGTTCTATACCACAATAATAAACATTGAGGTTAAGCGACGTTTTTTACCGCAGGCCTAAGAAAGGACTTTTAAATTTGTGGCTTTTAACCAGTTCTATGGTGGAATCAAAGTCAAATTAGTAATTATCAGGTTAGCAATACATTATCTCAATCTTAACATAACAATAAGTCACTGTTGCAGATGTAGCTCTATACGACAACTTTATGAATATAAATAGGTGCAGATACATAGATTACTCAAACACATGAAATTTATGCGTTGAATATATTGGTAGCAGTCAGAGTCATCATTTATCTTGGTGGTAAGAAAGGCCATGGAACCTTTATATTAGTTTAAATAAAATAAAATATATATAATACAACTGATCTTTAACAAAAAAACTTCTGAGCCAAACTTGATAGTATTTTATAGGACCAGAAACAGTTATTTCACGTTGGATAAAGAAAAATCCAGTCTACAGTTTTGAGGAAACAAAGACAAAAATATAACAGACGACTTCAGAACATCTTTCTTTCTGAAGTCACGCGAAAATATAAAAGATCATCTCTGAAAACATTATTGTAATAAACTAAAAATATATTCCCGAAACAGTTAATCTATTACGAAAATAAAAAGCACATTCGAACAACATCTAAAAATACACTCATTCATAACATTCACACATAAAGGACCAATCTGGTCCTTATCGCCAGCCAAGCCTTCAGAAAAACGTTTATACTCCGTTTTCCTAACAAAAATTAAGTACAATACAACAATAACAAACCAATGACCCCCTTTGAAAGCTGAACAAAAAACAGTTAGGAAGAAATCGCGCGTAAAACAGAGGTTTTTGAGTGGCAACGGAATCCGGTACAAAAATGCTGGGGTTATAATATAATATGGCATTATTTTTCCTTTCATTGGTTGGACAATACGGATCATAAAGTTTTATCGTGGGCCGGATTCCACTGTTTTGTAGCTGTTGGTTTTGTTTATAGATTTATTAGGATTTTGGGTAATGACTGCGTGATGTTGAGCTGTTTTTTTTTGTTTATTGCGTGTCTGATCTTTATAAAAAGGGATAAAATGTTCATGTGATTGATTGATTAGTATATCTTGTTTTAAAATTATTTTTGAGTAGTTCGTAACACTACTGAAATAATGCTTTCGCATGGATGGGTAGTCGAGTGATGTAAGTTATTACACAAAACCGGTGCGCAACGTGTCGCGGGAAAAGTATAGTGTGATCCACGAATGCTCTTTTGAGTCTTTTTACATTTTGCTTAAATGTTTGTGAGATCGTGACATAAGGATTAAATTACTTTGGGATCCTTTACAAAAAGTGATTTTTAGACTACTTGCTTATATTCCGCTAACACTAAATTGTAACTTTAATTTAGAAACCCAAATCAGCGCAAAAACTTTAAAAGTCAAAATTTTGTCAATATCACTATCACTTATTTACAAACAGCACAACAAATTTAAAAAGAATATGACTACAAGAGGTGAAAAGAAAGAGCGGGCCCAAAAAAGTAAGATCACTGTCTATTTAATCCCGATCAAAACTATCATACTAAACTCAGTTTATCTGTGAATTCCACCCTCCATAACTGATCGTTCCCTTTCTCGGATTAGCGGAGGAAGCACTTAAGATTTTATTTTTCGTCTCTCTCGCCATAAAGTTTGTACGTGGCCTTATATTCGGAAAAGAGTAAAAAAAGTAAATGGAAAGTGTTAAGGTATTTAATTTTTATAGAAAAAATGCATTGGCATTTGAATGTATTGTTTTTAAACTTTCGTGACGTGGTTTTTTAATACATAATATTTTTTTTTCAGAGTCAGAAGCTCGAATGTCTGACAGTCTAACTAGGGTTAGGTAAGGTTGAGGGAGTCAGATAGACAGTCGCTCCTTGTAAAAAACTGGTTCTTAGCTTATGATTAGACTGGAAGCCAACATGAAAAAAGGCTAGGATGATAATGAGATGTGATTGTTTTTGTACGTGAACACTATTTAGCAAAGATAAATACTTCATGATTTACTCCAGCTGGATCGAAAACTAGTCTAATAAATAATCATAGTTCGAATACAGTTTTTGATAGAGGAGCTAGTGGTTAAATTTATATAGACCACAATTTTATCAACCAGGTTAAGCTGCACTAGATACAGTCGGTAAATGGATGGGAGATCATGTAAGACAGTTAATACTTTCTTTAAAACTTGTTTAGAATAATATTTATTTTATTATTGCTACGTGAGTGTATCCCTAACACGTCACTACTCGTACACATGTATATTGTACATCTATTAGTTGTCACCCCGGAGACACAACATGAACATAATCGTTAAGATCCCAATGCGTTAATCGACATCTTCGATAATTCCCACGTATATTTGGACATCAATTATTGTGTAGAGGCCATTAACACTACATTTATACCTATAAAACGGACGGAATTTACTGTAATTGCTAATAATACGAACTCGTTAGTGTAGGTTTAGCTGTTTGGTACTATTTTAAGTTAAACAGCGCTACCGATTTTGATGGAATTTGGTTTGGATTTAGCTGATGAAACTGATAGAACTATGTTTTTTTCTAAAGATTTTTTATGAGCAGTTAACGACACGGGCCGCATTTGTTAAGTCGCAGATTCAAGTTTTGTGATCCACAAATGCTTGTTCTGAGTCTGGCTTAAATCGGCAGCAGGCAATACAGCGATATTGTTTTTTTAAAGCCACCGTCACTTTTAAAGCTTTTCTTAACAGCCTTACTGGCAAAGGGACTTTATAGTCATGTCAGAAACAGCTATAACGTGTATTATATATTAGAATCTCAATACATCAGTATAGCATTTGCAAAATACCACAAATTTAGTTCAATAGCAATTCTCAAACTGATTTAACTTTAATGAAACAATGCACGTGCAAACGGTATCCAATGAGACCTCCGAACAGATTTTCGTAACATTCGCAAACTAGTTATACAAGGATCTAATTTATTTTCCTGATTTATTCTAAGAGCGTAGGTTATCTAGATCTAAACAAAATAGGCCAAAGTTTAATTAGTGTTACAAATCAAAGTGTTGAAAAGAAATTTATTGAAGGACCAGCTTTCTTTCGAAATGGGTTTGGCCTTGTTTTTGAATTTGATTGGAATTTAATTTGGTTCTGAATTGGTAATATAAAACCTAACCTTGATCGAGCATCAGTCTAGTGTTATCAGTGCTAATAGCTGTGGATTGAGCGTAGTTCCATATCTCGGTATGCATGAAACTCGATTATTTTTTTATAGCAACTCTACCGTGGGAATTAGACATTATTAAATGATGCAATGGTTTACTCACGCGTTTATCGCATTTATCGGGATTGCCTGACTAGTTTCGGACCCAACCGGAATCCTTAATCATGAGCTCCGACCTCCGACCGACTTCCTCCGTGGTCGAGTAGCGTACGCACCGGTTTCAGGGAGTCGCTAGCTCTGAGGTCCCGGGTTCGACCCCCGGTCGGGTCAATGTAAAAATAAACACATTTCTACATTGTCTCGGGTCTGGGTGTTTGTGGTACCTTCGTTGTGTCTGAATTCCATAACACAAGTGCTTTAGCAACTTACTTTGGGTGCAAAACAATGTATGTGATGTTATCCGCATTTATTATTAATTATCATTATGAGCTGAAGCGTGACCTTACGTCACAAGTCGAACTGGGACCGCAATTCCGAAAAATACGCGTGATTAAACCATTGCATCATATAAAACTCTATTCTATCGGGAGCTAAAGTTTCAGAGAAAAACAGAAGAATTGGTCCTTCGATCATTTTCTTCGAAGACTGTTGAAAGTCTCGAAGGTGCTAATGTAACGTTTGACCGCTTAAGGCGGCTCTAAGGACCATCAGTCTTTGTCAAAGACCCGAGAGCAGTATTACAGACGTTAGTGATGCATTTTAAAGTACTCGTAGTTTTATACTTTAGATCGAAAAAAATAAACTTATTTAAAAAAATTATATGCTAAGCATTCTAACTTATGTCTTGATGTTTAGTCTAAAGGCGTCTATTATATAAATGACCATTTTAACTGAATTCAAAATATCATGAATTAATTCTCTCAGTCTTCAAAAAAAACCGTGACGAGGTGTAAAACAGTGTCAGTGAAGGTTACGCGGACACGTCAGCAATTTGTGAACCAATCTAAGCTGACGTGAAACAATGCAATCGATGCTGACGCGCGGCGGAATCCGGCTATTTCTGAATGGGGCATTATGCTTTTGGGAAAACAATTATGCTTTTGATTCTAATCTAATAAGAACATTTTTTCCCAATTTTATACAAGAAGAAAAAAACCCACTTCTAATACCTGTTCGCCATAAAATAGGAAACATATGATATATGGGTTTAAGGAGACCCAAGTAGTTAAGTCACGACGCAAAAATCCACTTTATACAATGTGTCATGGATTCCATCTGCGCGTAGGACAAGCATTTTTGGGATCGACTAATGCCTATTCTAAATTAAATGTTTTTGAAACCCCACCGATACAAGAAAAGTTTTCCCTGCAATATTTTTTAACATAACATGACACTTCATAATTATGTAATCTATACAATAGTAATCACTGAAAGGATTTCAAACCTTTTGTAGAACAAAAGGTTTGAAATCCTTTAACGAATGCACAGAAAACATTACTAGTCATAGCCGGACGTTTCCAACGAAACAACACAATGTCACCTATTACTAGGCTCCAATATATTCTGTACGTATATTGTACTTTACATCAATATTCTCGAACCGTATTTTACTATGCGCCGACCGAAATTCCTAGTAGAACACAAAGCTTCATAGATGTCGAAATGGGAACGCACCAAGTAATTCCCGTCTAGATAGCTATTCGATTGTACAAATACCTTTAGAAGGATTTGTCAAATGTTTGATCAAATTGTTGTCGCTGGAATCTTTGGGGGTTGTTTGGCAAACATTTGATCCAAAGTTGAGTTTGAAGCGAAAGTTGAGAAGTATTTTTGTTTGAATTCCATTTCTTGAGAGGTCGATAAATTTTGGGATCGAAGAGATTTAACCGTACTTAGAAAGCGAACTACATTGATACTTAATTTAGAATTCTTTTTATAACCGTAATATCCAACAATCAATGTATACCCGTTTATGCAATATTGTATACTGGAAATGATGCAGATTTGAGCGTTAAACAGAAACTACATAACCATTTGTTTCCTCTCGCTGTAACCTCATTTGAGTGTTTATCAAGTGCTGGTTCAGTTGGTAACAAATGAGTGTAGTTTTTAACTTTCTAAGAAGTAGTTGAAACAAATTGAACAATAGCATCAGTCTTAATGAATAGTTCTGCAAAGATTTCATTGAAAAAAATGTTTCGTACTAAAGGACCAAATTGAGTCATTGTTTATTCATAAAGACATCGTCAAATCTCGCTTTCTCCAGACCATTACATTAAACTGAATGGTGGTTCCAAATCATTTTCTAAATGATCATTGTCTTGGTTATTAAATGAAAATTTGCCATTCACTGTATCACATTCAAAGCTTAATGATTTTATGGTTGGCGTATGAATGTGACCAGCTCAGCATAATATTTTAATCAAAGGTATATTTTTTTGGTTCTTTGGAACTATTTGTCTATTTGATTGTCATGTTTGGTACACTTTCCATCAGTTTTTTTCATAATAATGTCAAGTACAAATTACAATTAACGCCTTTTTCCAGAAAGTTTATTACACAAGCGAAATGTATTTAATATAAAAAATGATCCCAACTACGACAGCAGACTAAACCCTACTTAACACTAGTCTATAGCCAGTCTAAAACATACCCCAAGAACCTCATTTTGGGAAGTAAACAGACTGAGAGCAATTTTCGTGCATGCAGTTCCAACCATTTATTCGCTAAGGGATGGTGTGGGCAAATGTATCGCTTCACCCCCTAATTTAAAGGGTGTAGAACTTAATTACGTCAAGTTTTACTCGTAGTTGGTGAATGTATTTGTGGGCAGTATTTACTGGAGGAGAAAATGGAAATGATTGGAATATTAAGGCGATTTGGCATTGTAGTTAGCTGGGATTTATTTTGACTGTTAAAAATATTGAAGGTTATGATCTCGGCTGGTATAAGAGGAAATACCATGTTACATAGTTTTAAAATAAAAATGGAACTGATAGCTTAATGTATATGGATGAAAATCTTTATCGATAAGGGACGTGATTTTGACTTGTCTATACATTTACGCAGTTCTGAGCAGGGACAAATGCAACTTATCTACAAGACTACTTGGAACAATTGTGCTAGAAATGGTTTCAAGCTTCGACTGTTTTCTGCTTCTGTGTGTAAATAGGGAATGTCTGAAGCAGTGCAAATGCATAGCAAGTGGGCGGAAGGCGCACGTGATGCACGAGGCTTGTCGAAAGCTGGAACTGTGTCTCTATGTATATTACTATCTATAGAAAACAGGCTATCAGCCAACCGTTTGGCGATATGTTGTTTAATATTTTGAATGATACTATCTAAGCACACAATTCTGTTACCGCATCCATCGTTATATAAGGAGACGAGGTAATCATTATTGATTTGCGAGTGCGAAATTAGGTTTCGTAAAAATATTTGGTGTAGGTTTTGCCCAACAGTGGGACAGCATAGGCAGGAAATCCTCACCATACAAATACAGGTCAAAGTAAAGAAAAAAAACTTTAATACAAATGTGGTTTTAGCAACGATGATAATTTCGTAATATACAAAACGCCAAACAGATTATACTCAACGAAATTAAACCCAGTTGAAATGAAAACTGAAACAAACGAATCAAACATGTAAACAAGCTCTTTTTGTTTCCTGCAAAAAGTATTTGCTTCGTGACCTACATAAGTGTAAGCAAATGAGTTACTAGTGCTCCGCAATAGTGGTCAGGCCACATTAGTTCTGTGTCGGGAATTGTGTGGTCGTTCATTATGTTGTTCTTTTTGGAAATTTAAATCTTAAGTGTAAGGGGACACGGTTTAAATTGGAAATTGTTTTTGTTTGTGATTTACAATGATTTACTGACCTTCTTAGTGCTTTTTTTTTTAATAAACTGTTTTTTATAATTGTTCCTTTTTGTGTTGATTTTATTTATTTTTTTTTGGGCAAAAAGTAAAAGTGACTCGAGGCACTGATGTCAGTAAGTCTGGTCAGGCTGTATGTCAAGAACCGAGATAGTTAGACGATCGAAATTTTCTCATTTGATGTATTTCTGTTTACGCTACAACAGAAACTAAAACAAAGTACTACGAATAAAGGTAATATAGAATGACAGGTCAGGACAGAAAAAGTCCTTTACACTTATTTCTTACGTCACCGGTTTTGTTTTTCGTTAGCCTTCTTCTACAAAACCCTCTTAGTTACGAGTCCATCTCGCACTTGGCCAGTATCTTCAATCACAAAGTCAAAGTCTACAGGCACCATAAAAACAAAATCATTCTCACATTACCATCTTCCAAGCCATAGCTATATTCCTACCCACCCTTTAAAACAAAACGCGTGAACTAAATCAATCCAATCCATTTATTCCGACAGAACATTTGCTCCGACGAAATATACCCGTTCTGGCCCACTTTCAACTCACTATACCCCGAGGGACAAAGAAAAAACTTTTATAAGGACAAACTTTTTAAAATAAGCCTTTGAATTTTCAGTATCAATAAAATACCTTCGACAATATTGGAGTTATATATTTGATGTAAATATTTGTCGGGTGTAATTTTGCTATTGGTTTTGATTTCGTTTACTTTGAGTTATTGCTTACCTGTTTGCTTGCGTTTAATATGTAATTTTCGTTTGTAATTATATATCTGTAAGATATTAGAGGACTTACTAAAGTATCTTAGATAAAGATAAAGATAAATTTATTTGTACAAACATGTTAGAGTTAGACTCATGGAGCTCATGGCTAAGCTATAACCGCATAAGTGAATCGATCACAGGTTAAGCTATGCTTGACGCGGTTGGTCTGTAGATGGGTGACCTTCTTTGACATAACGAGTTTTTACATATTTCGAGAGTTCAATTGTGGGTCCCGGCTGTTATTCGTACATCTTTGACAGTCGTTACAAGCAGTCAGAAGCTTGAAAATTCTGACAACTTGTCTATCCAAGGGGTATTGTGTTGCCCAGGTAACTGGGTTGAGGAGGTCAGATAGGCAGTCGCTCCTTGTAAAACACTGGTACTTACACGTACAGCTGAAACCGGTAAGACTGGTTGCCGACCCCAACATAGTTGGGAAAAGGCTAGGCCGATGATGATGATGTTAGAGTTAGACTTTTGCAGTTATTGGAAGTGACTTGCTCCCACAACGGCTACAAAACTGGTATAGAATTTTATAGTATGCGATCAAGTTTATTTGATGGAATATATTGTACATATTTTTTGTAATATTTATTATATGGTATCGACTTTAATAGTAATGGACTTAGGAAAATGAGGTACGTCTGTTATTTTTATAAAATAATAGAGTTCATGCAAAAAATGTTGGTAGAGGTCCGTTGAGGTAGACCAGGAGAAAAAACTACGATGTGTATTAAGTTCTATAAGTATGTACCGCTTGAGTGTAGATTCCTTTAGAATACAAAATCCTCATAATTGCAATAAAAATTAAAACTAAAACGCACGTTTACAG
Source organism: Trichoplusia ni (assembly GCF_003590095.1). Lineage (NCBI taxonomy): Eukaryota > Metazoa > Arthropoda > Insecta > Lepidoptera > Noctuidae > Trichoplusia > Trichoplusia ni. The sequence goes on along the minus strand of NC_039489.1, from coordinate 5,433,605 downwards.
TCATAACAATAACCATTTTCACACACGAAAATTAGTTTAAAACTTAGACCAAATTACAAACACCGTTATCTGAGATTTGCTTAAAACCTTACAATAATGTAGCAACTTGTTTGGCAACATTCAAATCAGATATCACGGCGATAATACAAGCACAGAACTCCACAAAGCTTTCAGTACATTTAACGCGAACACAGCGGCAAACATTAAAATTCCATACGTTTCTTTCAAACTCCCATCCGTACCCAAATTACTGTATGTCCATATGAAGATATCGTTATACCGCCAAAATTTACCACAAACTTCATTTGCTGTCCAGAAAAATAATTGTAACTCTAAAGTAAACTTTATATCTACGGAATAAGGTTTAACTGAATTGTATATTACGTCGGTGAGCAGCAAATGTATACTTGCAGTAGCATGACAGGGATGTTTCGCTTCAGTACGTCAGTGGCCTCTTGAGGGTGCGCGCGTGTGTCGTTTTTTGCGGTCCCCGCGAAATAAAGTTCGAAATTTAAAAAGTTTCGTACGCGATGTCGGACATATTGGATTTCTCGTGAAACTTTTGTGTGTTGACGTTGATTAGTCGTTTGTATTTTTTTTTTGTTCGATCCAGGCAGTGGAAAATGTAATACAGCTGGTGAGGATTTTAAGGTAGGTTTTTGAATAAGAGGATTTTAGGATTAACTCGTTGTAACTGTGTGTTTTTTGGGATTATGTTCGTGATAATTTGATTTTCGAGCCTAATGTTTGGGGCTTAAAGTATTTTCGTTGGGCTTAAACAATTCGAACATACATTTGATGAATTTAAGCCTCTTTGTAAGTATAATTGAATTCAGGCAACATTATTCCAACTGAAATTCTAAATGCATTTTAAGCTGTGGGATTAAAACAAAATGTTTTGCTATACGTATATTATTCACACGAATAGTGCTTTTGTAAAGCAAACTTTTAAAAGAGATCTACAAAAAAAATATGAAAATATACTGTTACTGAAATGATATTTAGAAACTGCGATAACTTTTTTACTGTTACAAATAAACTACTAGAATTTTTTATTAAACTGCCGGTTGATTTTGTTATTTTTAAGTAAAGTAAGCACTCAAGTAACGTTATGGAATAGATTAAAAAAAATGTAAACACCAGCTGAAAGAGTATGTAGTATTATTAATTTATTTAATTGTGTAAATAATCTTAGATAATAACAAGTATGAGGGATTTTAATGGAAAGTAAGAATACATGTGTCCTGAACCATTCAAAATATACAAATTGCAAATACGTAAAGAAAATAATAAATTTAATAATCATAGTGTTGGTATTAGTACCTATTATTCTATTGTCAGAAAATGTAATATCATTTTCCCACGTTATTGAGCCTGAAAAATATAGAAACACAAGAAGAAATATTTATTGCCTTCTACTGAGCCAATTCAACCCTTTTGTTTTCCAAGAATTTTACTTGATATATTTTATACCCCTGTGCAGTATGCAGGCGAATATTCATTTTACTTTTCTCAGCGTCTGATAAAAAAATATTTGATTCGAAGACTGTCATTTTTGACTTTTTATTGAAAAAACTTTTATTAAATGCTTAAATAAAAAGTTGTAAAAACTATTGGGTCAGTATTTAACCTATTAATCACTGATTAAGTCAATATATCTGTTTATTATTATAGCGGTAATAGAAATTCATTATCCGTAATAATTTCAACTATCCTAGCTATCACAGTTCTTGAGACAGTCGGACAAACGGACAAACATTAGATCTTCAGAAATCATATTTCATTTTGAGTACGAAATATAAAAGCGACTTTAAACATTGTTTGAATTTATATAATAATGTAATTTCTATGAACATTGAACTAGACAAAAACACTTTTCTCCAAAAAGGTCCTATGTCCTTTTTGAAGATACAGCAAAGCTTCTTCTTGACATATCCGTGACCCAAAGGCTGGCTTTTACCTCGCTCAGAGGATTAGCATTGCTATTCAACGTGTTCATGCTACTAGCTTTCTGAGCACACTCCCAGCAGAGATGTTGATGAATTTTTGATGCCATATTGTATTTCCTTTTCTCTATTTATGTAAGCTTAAATATAAACAAACTATTGCGTTAATACACTTGTTACAGTTGAAGTATTTTACCAAATTGTAGTATTAAAATTCATCTTAAGTTAAAAAGATCATTCTTTGTACGATATTTCCAGCAACGACAGTCATCACACATATATTATGTCACTCTTATTTATTTATTTATATATTACACTATGGGAGACTTTCAGCTATATAACAAAAAAAGTCATAGTCAACAGAAAGCCAATTAAAAGTCTTCGCTTATAATGATAGCCTAGAAATACTTATTACCTTCGTGTTATAAACACTTATTCCTTATAGGTAATCGCAGATAGTAGGAAATCCCAATCTGTGGTTAGCCCGGTTAACTTCCTCCGTCTCTACAGCCAATTCCATCTGAACCAAGAATAGTCCAACGGCTAAGCTGCGAGATTTGCGGTCGCCGCTCAAGTTGGTTGCGATATTAACGTAAACTTGCCCTTATCTTGGACTGTTTTGGTAAGGCTTGAGTAGTCCAAATGTAAGTACTTGTCAATATTATGTTGGACGTATAACTAATAGTACTTCAGGTACTTGGAGTTTGAATCTCAAGAAGAAATCTGGCAGATTCGATGTTGAATCATGTGTTGAGTGTGGTGTTGAATATGGATGTGGATGGTAGGGGAAGAGTATGACCAAAGAAACGTTCGCGATAGATGGATTGTGTGAAAGACGATGTGGCTGAAAAGAGTTTTACTTGTGAGATGACGTCACATAGAAAAGCATGGAAGAAGAACCCAAATAACATAAATATGATAAGATCAAATGATGTCATTGGTTTTATTTTTTGTTGCCCACCCCTGTGCCCACTTTTTTTCTTAAAATCTTTGAGGTTGGAATAGATGGTATGGACCGGACAAGACAAAGCTGTTGTCGCTAACCGTGTTAATCTGGCAAATAGATAGCTTAACAAGTCTATCATTCCACATTTGAAAAGTTTTTCTCAAAATACTTCACGAAAAGCATCAGCAAAGCAGGTATTTTTGTTCGTCGATAGAGTGTATACTTAAGCATCTAAACCTGCTCAGACAGAAAAGCAAAACTTGTTTAAAAAACAAAAAGTCACAATACACTTTAACGCCTACAAAAAGAAACAGTACCGAAATAACTATTCCTTGTGGAAAAGCAAAAAGAAAAATGAGGTGTCAAAGAAAGTTTTCAAGAAATTTTCGTCACAGGAAAACAAATTTCAACTTTATAAGGTGTTCAGTTATTTTGAGATTCGACGGTCTAGGGGGATTCTGATCCCACTTAAATTAAATTGACAATGAATATATTCAATAATATGGTGTCAGTGTTTTTTAAGACATATATTATTTAGGCGTATCATTATTTGTTTCTCATGTAACGTTATTATTTTCCCCAGACTTTCGAGATTATAATAACCAAAAAATATATGAACTGTTCTCATTTCCATTCTCATAGTTTTTCGATTCACAGCTTTTCGGGACATATCCAGCTACATTGCTTTTTAAAATATGCCTTTTATAAGTCAGAAACAGGGAAACTACAGCGTGTCACGAACGCAACAGAAAGGCTTTTTTTGTACTTTTTACATTCATCCAGCTCTCATACAGGCGTCGGTGCATGTGTTTCACAGTTCACAGTTTTGAAGGAATTTTAACACGCTTTTATTAATTTAGGCTAGGCTGCCATTTTCTTATCGCTTTTTCGCCTATGTCACGTCTATTGGTCATCGCCTATGGGGGAGTAATTTTTGACTTAATCCATTTTAATGCACCGCTTTTCATTTTGGTATTTATTTTAAATTTAACTAGTTGAAACTACAGTTCTTTTCTTTAAAGACTGTCGTATTAAGCAATTTGATCTTTGTTCGCTGGGGGTTCCACATTCAAGTCACATGCACAAAGACACCCAGACTCAGGACAAAGAGAAACTCCAGATTGTAACTCTCGTTGCTGTTATTTGTGGAATTTAAACAAATTATTATACTCTAAGTGCAATAGGGTTAAATTGTTCCAAAAAAAATCAGTTAATGATTTCTAAAACTTTTTGTTGCTCAGCTCATAAGTTGTAATACACCCAGAATTTCAATATATTTCCTCAAACACACTTGTTCCCACGGTTCCTTCATAAAACATTTTCATCAAATCAAAATCAAATAGAAATAGGGGTATTTAAGTGAGTGTCCAATCTAATACCTTTGGATCAAAGCTCTGGATACCTCCTTCGGGACTACAAATCTGATAGCATACATATTTGATATTGACATAAACTGATGGATTGGATTTTGGGTTTGAATCCTCTAAGTCATATTTGATTTGGTCCTCATCGTCTTTCAGTGTTGTTGGACATGTTGTTTGTGATACAATGAATCATATTCTAGGACTTTACTTTTTTTTTGGTAATACAAATGACTGGTTAAAAACTATTTAGATCATCAGATTTATATTTAAAACAAATTTTATCTGCAAATAATTGATAAAATGTTAATGTTCTGGATAGGGGATTTGTAACATAACTTTGTATATACGATTTTATTTACTTTTTATAATTTTGATAAAAAAACGTGTTCATGACAAATACTGAACAAAAATGTCATCATCTTTACGATTATAACCACCTCGTACTATGGGTAAAAATGCATGTAGGAATCCGGCAATGTTATAGTCTTCAATAAATTCGAACTTAGTATAACAGTAAGTTGATCTCAACTCTTTAGCAAAAATTATACCGAAGAAAAAATATGTTCAATACGAATATAACTTTACAAAGGGAATTATGCTTCTTGTCCCAAAATTTAATGTTTATTCTTCGAAATGATGAATCAACATCATCACCATCCTTCACAGCCGTTATCCTCCCCGTACTGGGCATAGGCCTCCCCTTTCTCGTGCCAGATTCTACGGTCCTGTGCTAGCCTGAATGAATATTAAGTCAAAAAAGTAGTATGTTGTTTCACCAAGCTAGTTATATAATCGTTACTTTTGGTAACACTGAACTTGTCCAGATTAGCATAAACGATGATAAAATTTAATTGAAATTAAAATATAGAGTCATATAATTTTATAAGGTCCAACATTGCTGTTACTTTAATGGGAAAATGTTGAAATAGGAGGGTTAGCTAGTTTTATTGCACCCTAGCCGTTTATTGGCCAGATTAATATAAGGGCTTGAATTATATTATTTTCAGGATAAGTTCTCTCAAATGTATAGTTACGTTAATTTCAGTTATAATTTATAGTTGCATGTTAATTTTAGTGTAAAAAGGAACTAAAATAATTCCCGTAATAAGAAAGGCAATATTTCGTTTTTTTTAATAAGACTGGTGTATCGTCGTCTATTTCAATTAAAATAGTTATGCATAGCCATTATTTATTTTAAGCTTATTTGTACGAAACATTTTGTGTGTCGAGTCCAACTCGCAATTGATTGGTTTTTTACAGAACCCTAAAAATCTTCAACCATAAAAACAAAACTTCTTTGAAGTCTACGTTATGATACACTAATTTCATAGCGTTCAAGCCATAACTTTTTTGAAAAAATATAAACTAAAAGATATAATTTACAAATCCATTTATATTTTATTTTCTATGTTTGTGAAGTGAACATCCCTCAAAAACATTTGGTTCGACTATACGATGAAATTTTAATATTTAATTTCAATTAAAATTTTCATGTTCTGTTCATTTGAAACAACATAATAATGGAATAAATCTAGGTAGGTCATTTAAAATGTCACTAATCTGTTCAAAGGGATATTCGAAACTGGCATTTTAATAAAAAAAAAACTAAGTCCCGCGGTATTACTTACATTTGCTATCAATTTTTAATAAAAAATGTCGCTTACATACGCTGTACGCTTACATAGTATGTAAGCAAAAATCTACAGATTTAGAAAAAGTATCATTCATATAATAACACCATATTAGATGTCCCACTTCTGGGCACACACTGATGTTTTTTAGTAGGAAACAAATTCTGCATTTATATTGACGATCAAATGTATCTTATCAAAATCGGTTTAGCTGTTCTTAAGATTTGTAAGTGCAAAGAGGTTGGGAACCAATATAATCATTATTAGCTGAGATTTTCTCACTGGTATACGAAACCTTTTTATGAATTCTCTGACAAATAATGTTATATCTGTTATGAATTCTAGGAATTTAATTCAATTAGATTTAAAGTGGGGCAACCATACTATATCATTGCTTTTCAGGCTATGCTTTGAATGCCAACAAAGACTTTTTACTGAGAAGATTGGATGAGAATAGTGAGGTTTACGTATGCATATTGAAAAAGTTGTGATGGTAAATAATTAAAAAAAATATCGACTTTGAACAAAAACACCTCTCGCAGTACGGGATTTGTTACTCCCTGGGTGTTCACAAAGTGTATGAAAGATTGCAAAGCATTGCCATACACCGATACAAAAACGCGGATGACGTAGCACGGCAGTTCAGGTTTAGTCAGTAAGAGACTGACACTACTCATTTCCTCCCCCGAGGGAGTGGGTGTCCATGAAAAATCCCCCGCCTTAACAAAAAAAAGGTGTTTCACAAATAATAATTTAAGTCATATGCATACAGACTAATACAAGAAGCATTCGTGGATCACACAAAAGTTTGACCTACGTTGAGATTGAACCCGCCACACATCGCTCACTTTAGATTGGCGTTGACCTCAACCTCTCGGCGATCTATGCCGTCATAATGCCGAAATAATACGAAAATCAAATAAAAAAGAGCCGTTTAAGTTCTTGGAAGCTTAAATATGACCTTCACCCAACACCAGCAATCTTTTAGAACACTATCCAAATGAAAGAAACTTTCGTCCCCAAAGAATACTAAGAAAACCTATCTTCTACAATCGGTGCCGTTTACTACCGCATTCGCGATTCAATTGTGATTGAATTCACATCGCATTACATTGAGCGTTTAGACCGTACGTGCCAAACTGGAACACGTATAAAACGAGTGATGGACGATAATAGCAGCGATTCTATCGAGATAGCGTTGTAGTAAACACATAAAACATTGGCGATTGTAATGTTAAATAGTTTGGAGGAAATCGGAAATTTCTGGAGCGTTTGAAAATTCGAATATTGACTCTAAAAATATCACATCTGTTTCTGTTCTAAGACGGACATTTTTCTTTTTTGAAACGACTCCCGCATCAAGGAACTTAGTCCCTTTGTCACGGAGAGTTTTCATAAACGTTTAAGTCACATGCACAAAGACACCCAGACTCAGAACAAACCTTCGTGGATCACACGAATCTGCCGGTGATCGAACTAGCTACACATCACGCACACTGGGTTTGGCGCGGTGACCTATACCACTCGGTTACCCATGCAATGAAAAAATCGATATAATATGTTGTCCAGAGAATCTTATGCCGGAGGAGTTTAGATTTCCTCTTTTCAGCAATTAACCGTCTCGCCCATGATGTCATTTGTTTTGATGAACTAATTATCCTTGGTCGTAATCCCAAGCACACGAAGTGTTTAAACAGCACCCGACCATTTTTTTAGTACCACTTAAAATATTATGGGAATTTGTATTTTTGGGAACAGAAAATCTTCTGCAAAGCCACCATTAGGATGTACAATGTTATTCTGGGTTTCAGTTAATATTGCATAATTAAAAATTCGTTACTTTTTTTTGTTTCGATTTGTTATTATTGATTGTACGGATAGAGCGGTTGAGACGCACCCCTTGAGCAACGTGTCCCGGGTTCAATCTCAAGTACAAGCGTTTGTGTGATGCATGATGCAATGCTTGTTTGTCTGGTTAGTCTGGATGTCTTTGCACATGTGAATTGTATGTTTGTGAAACCCCCCGCGAGACGAGGATTAGATTCTTCAATGCAACTCCTGCTGTTTATTTAAAAAAGATAGATTTGTCACCAGATACGAAAGTGTATTCTTATTTAAAAAAAAATCTAATTCCAATGATTTACCACTAAATAGAAACAACGTACAGACATCCATTGCCAGTGCTTCACTGGCACAGACATAAACGGTGCGATCTGTCGCCGTTTTCGCATTACACGATTTAAAGCTTTTATCTTGAACGTCGGGATTTCTCCAACGTTCTCCTAGGTTTAGCTTTTATTGGTGCTGTAATTATGTAACATGTTCACATTGTTCTCCTAATACTGGTTTCATTTCTTTATTACCAATTTGATATGGATCTGTATGTTTCGTATTTAAAGCAATAGTACATCTTAAAACTGCTACTACAAAAAAAGTTAAGTTCTCAGGGTACGGTGAATGGCAGTGATATTTCGTTTTGTTTAATTTCATATCTTAGCTCTGTAATTTATATACAGTTTTATGTCAAAGCCAACCATTGTCGGAATTCTAATTGGTTAAGGTTACTGATTTTAATACAGATGCTTACACTACAATTTGACGATATTAATTTTTCTTCAAATTCGCAGTAATATCTAATGTTAGTAATTTGTATTTTTACTTAGCGGACATAATCATAATAGTGAAATATAACCAAATCGATCCATGCTTATTACGTGTGCATTGTGACCCAATTCCCTCATAAGTTGATAAGGGACCGTTCGAGAGCAATTTGCATAGATGAAGTCCTTAATTAGGAGAATAATGTGCCCAAGACGACATCCAATGTTGGTTTCAGATTAAAGGCTGTAAAATTTCCAATTCAAATCCCGTCAATGGAATTCAAATGAAGAGAGTTTAGAATAACTTCGTGGCAGACGATTTGATAAGTAGAATTTAAAGCTGTGTTAAAGAGATTATTTTTATATATAATGCTTATTTAAATATATCTTCTTTCATAGGTTTCTTGTCATGCAGTGGTCCTATAACAAAGGTAGTGTTTTGATAATTTGTCTTGACTTTGTCAAAACAATTTTTAGGCTGGCTTCTGATCTTGAATTTCATGGTGATTTTGCGGTTCCATGCATGGGTTTTTATGCACAATTCTTCAATTCCAAGTACTTTCCCTAATAATCTAGGATTTGGTTTTGTGATTGTGGTATTGTATTGTATATATGTATGTATGTATTGTATCTGAATTTGCCAACCCGAAATGAGCTAGTTCGGGGATCAGTGTTCAAACCTTCCCTTTCTTTATACTGGAAGAGGTTTGAACCTGACATACCTAGGCTGGTATTATGTATTCCGATTTTACTGGATTTAAAATGATACTGTATTTTACGTAATATAACCTTTTTGACCTCCAGCTCCCATAATACTGGGTTAACGGTAGTCCGTAGTAAAGCCGATTGTCAGAATTTTTATGACTAGGATTCGATAGTATCTTTAGTCGATTTATCATAGTTCAAAACTTTGAGCTTCTCGATATTTACGATCAAATCTGAGGCTATATCTTTAGATTTTGTTTTATAAAATGGGTTGGTACAAAGTGTTGTTTCCCATTTTTAGTAGCATTTACTATCTTTAGACTTAATAAAAAAAAAGTTTTTTGATCCAATTCATCTTGAAAGATGTCAGATCTTTTATCAAAAAAGTAAGAGTCAAATAAAAGTAATCAAAAATACATCTAAAACAATTGCAAATAAGGCTCCAAATTGTATACCTGTCCCCAAAACCGCCACCCTAGTTGATAAGGGAGCCATCTGCATAGATGAAGCTCTTAATTAGCAGGATAACGGGGAACGTTCGGGACATCCAACGTCGGTTTTAGATTAAGGCCTGTAAAATCTCCAATTCAAATGCTGCTGTGGAATTCAAATGAACAGATGCCCGTACTAAGTGTCGCTGGCGGAAATGTGAATCACTTTTCTAGTGGAGTTCTTTCTTGATTGCTTTTTGTTTAGTTATGTTTTTTAGGAATGTAGGAGAAATTCGAAAGGCAGCGGCAGTGGCTTAGTAACGCTCAGGTTTTGATAAGTCATGATGGAGAAATACATTTTGTACGGTTGAATTATGATGATTGACCAAGGGAGAAAAAAGTGAATAGGGATGAATTGAAAATAAAATGTTTGGCCTTAATGAATTTTGGGACTGAACATACACAAACCAATCTCGATGTAACTCAAGGACATAAAATTGAAAACTTGGAAATTGCACAAGGAATAACTGGATTCTTTAATGTGACTATTCTACTGCATAATTTGAAAATGATATGGAGAGTTAGTCCAAGATTAGCATATCCAAACGTTTCCCTGGCTTGTTGCCAGGCCGTTCACCGCTTACCTCCATATTAGGTGCCATAATATTTGAAACGTGTCAAACTTAGCACTGAACTAATAAGCTAAGTTTGTTAGTCTTTAAACTTCAATAAATAATCATAAGGCTATCATCATTCTAGATTAAACCAGATAGAACGGTATAATAATGAAAATTTTGACATTGGACAGTTAACCATTAAAATAGTCGACAGAGGCCTTGAATTTAGAACGCACATAATTTGAAATTTAATGCGATCTATTTTTTTAATATGTAGTCACAAAAAAAATAATCTAAGAAAGCTTTTTTATGAATGTTCGAAACATACTTTCATGTTTTTAAAGCTATGACTCTACAATACAATCACAAAAATTTACAGCAATCCGATACAATTCTAGTACTCAAATACTTTTACTTGCTTATTGAGCATGCTTTAAGGTAAATAGGTTTATATAAAAGCAGGAGACCTCTCAACCCATCCTATTAACGGAAACTGCTCCAGGAAATACCTTCACCGTCTTTCTATCAAGCAATATAGGAAACAGCACGTGAATATCCAAATAAAGGACATAAAACTTGACTATTGAATACACAAGAGGATCATAATCTCATCTTTATAGCGCCATTTTAACCCGAATCACGTTTCCCTAAGTTCCCTTCGACGACAATTCGCGAAGGCGTTTATTGAAAGTTCATTGATCCAAACATTGTGTTTTGCTTAGTATCACTTGACTGACAAAGGTTTTCAGTTTTCAGGTTTTTGCTTGAATTGCGCTTTAGCATTTTTTTTTTGCCTCAAGGTTTTCGTGTCGGTCACAAAAATGTATCAAATATTTGTGGTTATGAAAGCTGAAAAAAATATTGAATTTTTTTCGATCGATAACTATTTTTCTTTATTAATCGAAAGACTTGAAATATTTAAATATGCTTCCCTATTTTTATATTATGTAATATCATACGTATGGCATGACGAAAGAAAGTGGAATAGAATATTCTTGATTGCATACCATGAGGATACACACAGGATACATACAGGATTTAACACAGTTAAATAGACGAGCGACCCCTGTAGTTGAAAGCCTCTCAAATTTTTCACAACCTTAAGGCCAATTTGTATCAATTCGACAACACTCAACCACTATCACTGGCTATAAAAATAATGGTGAGTTCGTTTTAAATCAAGTGATTTTCATTCGGGAACATTTAGTAAGGCCACAAATTCAGGCAGAGTTACGTTGGAGGTTGAATTTTAAGTACCCACGAATCGGTCGGGCGTCTTGCTCGGAATTTATTTCTGGTTTTTGCATTAGCCCCGCGTTTGTTTGGGAACGTTAACATTGCTCTTGGTTTAGAAGTTAGTCGTGTAGTATGTGATTAGACGGTTAATGTGGTTTATTACGTTTGAAATTTGTTTGTGAGATATGTTTTTGTTTTATTTTTTGGGGTTTCGTATCCAAAGGTTAGTAATGGAACCTTTTTACTGTAGTTCTGCTGTCCGTCCGTCTGTAAGTCTGTCCATCTGTCTGGTATGATACATTTCTCTTGCGGCCATAAAACTAATCTATATATATCTATACTAATATATAAAGCTAAAGAGTTTGTTTGATTGTTTGTTTGTTTGAACGTATCTCAGGAGCTACTGGTTAAAATTCTTTTTGTGTTGCATAAACCATTTATCGAGGAAGGTTTTAGGCCATATACTATCACGCTGTGACCAATAGGAGCAAAGATGCAATGGAAAATGTGGAAAAAACAGGGCAGGTATAAATCATAACTTATTATCTTCTAACCACGTGGACGAAGTCGCGGGCAACAGCTAGTAATAAATATAAATATTGAGGTAAAGAAACTCCGTGACGTGTGATTTTTTTTTTCTGATATATTTCAATGAAGTGTGTAATAACCTTATTCAGAAAAAAAAAGGATAGGAGCCTTTCGTATGATTTTTCTACTCTTACCATTAACTGCGAAAATATCTACACACAAGTTGGTATAACATGATTAATTAAAACCGAGTCTTTGCATCGAGCCTCATAACTAATCTTGGCATCATACCGAGTGCTCAGTCGAACAGAAAACTAATATCTGTTCGGATTAGAGAAAGTTCACTGATTTTGGTAAGTAATATCATTCGAATATTATTCACAATATAAAATATTAATACATTTTCTTTCTCCCTCAGAGATTCAACCTTGAAATATCAAAAGAACCAAAAATTCAATAATACTGGTCTGTAGAAGTTCAGTCATCAATCAAAATTAGGCTTTTAGGGAGTACTTTTTAAAGTTCAAGATAACACTCGACGGCATCCAAATTTGTCCACATTTTAGCACTTAAGTGATCTGGCAGAAATAGGAAAAAAAAACTTCTTCGAACCTTTTTCCCAGCTCCAACGTATTGTATTCATCCTCCGCTCACCGCATCTGATTAGAAAAGTAAAACACCGTGCAAAATCCCTGCGTGGCCATTAGACGAATAAAAACACAATTTAAATGCCCTACTAAGATTTAAACTTAACGTTTCGCCGATAATTTTATTATACCCCTTGGCAACTTTATTGCCTTTTGTGAACAACGCTTTTTGATTTTATCGCACGACCATTTTGTTCGAATGAAAAGAGATTTGAGATATAACTTGTGTTCTTGCTGATTATTTTAAAACAACCTTCTCGAAACGATTTTTATTGCGACAATTTACGAATAAACTAAATAAATTAAGGACTCACCGTGATGTTTCTTTTATAACGATTCTTAAGGTCAGTATAAATGTTAGAGGTGTGGTAGGTACTCAATACAATATTAATGATGGATGGATGACCTATTAAAGGTGTCCGAAAAGCGGAGGACTGGTTGTTGTGGTGTGACTTAGGGGAGGCTATCAGTGGATCTCGATAGGCTGAATATTGGTTGATTGTAAATTTCGTTATTTTTTATTCCCCTCATCCCAAAAGCTTATAAAACCCTCGTTCAAGAAGTTTTGAATCTGCAAATAATGTTCAGATCTACATGTTAAAAAAAAATTACTGTTGACGAAGGTGTAGAAGATAAAGGTGGCCATCAAAATCCTTGATTACACAAAGCTTTAACAGATGCCTCAATACATGAGCCACCTTCTATACCAATGCATGTTTTAAGTTCAAATTTTGTAATATTATGTAACTTTAGCAACTTATTTCTTAAGCCTTCAATCTTTTACGACACAAAAAGAAACAAACAAGACAATCCCAAGCAACAAACCACGCCAGTAAGACCCTTTCACAGAAATTTATGGCCCGAAAAACATTCGGACGAAAATCATTAAATTTAAAACGAACATCTTAATTTATGGGACGTTAGAAAGACATTCATTCCTGTCAATTGTTCACTTTGTTTTATTCAAATACTTTCGAGTAAACAATACTTCGGCAGTCAATAAAAACTTTTTGTTTTTGTACCTTTTATTTTTGTTTTGAATTTGTCTGGGAAATTTTGACCGTTTAATGCTTAAAAGGTTTATTAATAACCTTTTTTATTGGAATACGTTTTACTTTAGGTTGGTAATTTATGGGTGGAATCCACCACTTTGATTAATCCGGAGGCCTAGATTAAAATAACCTATTTCATTTTTCAATTTATTTTTCAATTTTATCCAGGCAGACAATCCAGGACTCTGCTTATTAAAATCATCAATTGAATGTTATTAAACGTGATAGTTAAATTTGTTCTCTACCATATTTATTGCTAACAATTCTCATCTAAAAAGATTGCCCTAAATCTACGACCAAAACTTTCCGCCCTATAATCATTTATCCCGCCCAAAATCATTCGATAATCGGCCGATCAATTTATTACGAAGTTGTTACTGATAGTCAAAAGTTTCTGAATTTATTTACCTCAGGGTTAGCCTCCGTAGCTCGGAACGAGGTCAAATGGGATCAGGTGGCCGAAAAACTTTCGGATCACTTAAGAGTTTATTTGACGCGTACGTGTATTGATTAACGAATTTTTGGGTCTAGTGTGTGCTATTTTTGTGGCACCTGCCTATTATTAGGTTGCTTTTCTAGTCACAATATTTAAGGGTTAAAAACTTTTTGAATTGAAACAGGCTTTTGCCTAGTAGGTAGGTCTGATATTCTCAAATAATGTACATGTGGTTTTAAACACTGAAATTGTATGCTATATTTTCAGGATAAGCAACTGGAAACAGTATCGTTTTTTTCGACGTCCGAAAGAACAAGAAATATCTATACCAGATAAAAAGTTATTGCAAAGTTGTGTCTAGTCAAGAATCTAGAAAATTTGCATAAAGCCTTGATAAAAATACCTAACGTGGACAGACTTGCTTATATTACTTTATTACAAAGAAAAACCTTCTACGAAGGACCAATTTCTTAAAACGTTGTCTATTTCTGGAAAATATTCTCTTGTTTTTAAACTTCGCTGTTTATAATTAACATATTTAATACAGACATTATTAAAAAGTGAAAAGGAAATATTTTTTATTTTTCGAAGTTTATTCTTTACTTGTAAACTAAAGATATATTTTTAAAGTACTGCAATTATGAAAAGAGTAAATATTAAAAAGCTTTTATAGAACTAAATAACATAATAATATCTTGAATACAGCACAGTAGCAAAAAGTTTCAAACTACAATTTTTTATAAGTGTATCATTTTCAAAAGCACACTACACATAGGCGTCTTGCTTTCAGCTGTCATCACATAAACAAATACAAAAATATAAATTTAGCAAAATTCAGTCTTCACATTTGAAAAGAAAAGAGATGCTTTTAATAAACAAAACTCAAACGAATTTCCTTCACCCACATAATGACAGCGCGACAAATTTTCAAGTCTCTAATAATCTTTCTTTTATACATTCAGTGAACATTCCCAAATTCTTGTAATCGTAAGAGAAGAAACTTCAGATTGCCTCCGCGTGGTCTGAATAAACAAATAAAGAAATGTATTCAGAAATAAGCTTGTAATATACAGCAAAAACATATTTCAATTTAATTACTAGACTACTACTACTATGTAAGTTTCTAAAATTAAAGAAAAAAAAAATTTTTCTTGTAGTTAATCTATATACTAATATACAAAGCTGAAGAGTTTGTTTGTTTGTCTGTTTGAACACGCTAATCTCAGGAAGTACTGGTCCAAATTGAAAAATTCTTTTTTTGTTGAATAGACCATTCATCGAGGAAGGTTTTAGGCTATAAACCATCACGCTGCGACTAATAGGAGCGAAGATACAATGGAAAATATGGACAAGTATAAATCATATTAATAACTTATATCTTCTAACCACGCGGACGAAGTTGCGGGCAACAGCTCTAGAACATATTGTGATTTTAAACAATGTTGCAGTAATAGGTTTGTGCTTTGGCCGATGTAGTGATAAGTCAAAGATCTTTCAATCGAATCCCGGTACGGTATTTCTTCTGAATTCATGTGCAACGTAGAAAATTTTAAGTTATACTTCATAAAACCAGTAAAGAAAACTAGCACATAGTGGTTTCTTAGGTTTACGGGAATATTAGACATTGAAATGAAACTACTTAAAATTTTGGTCTGCCCGTGACCATGATACCTGCAAAGGTGTCGAAACGTCGGGAACTAAAATCTAAAATTAAACCGCGATAAAATCCGTAAAAGTCGTTTCATTTAAAAACTAGCACACTTGATTTTTTTCAAGAATGTTCGGTACTGGCTTAAATATGTTTTAAACACTGACACCAGGTTATACATTAACCACACGATAAGAATATATTCATAAAGAAAGTTACAGAAACGAAAGGAATCAAACTAACAAAACACCTGACGAAATTCGAACGGAATAAATTGTTTTAGTAATGAGTAAACAAATTAGTGTCGACATTAAAACTCTACTGAACATTTCGGTAATTAGTCGTTTCTGACAGTTGTTAATCCGATTTCGTTCGTTTTTTGTTGTACACACATACATGAGCATATTATATTGTTCGTTATATAATATATAACCAATAGAGTTCAGTCAAAAACAGTGGCAGTTTTCGGTACGGTGTACAGATTAAAATTCCAGTTAATTATTTTTTAGTACAAACACTGACTTGTTTGCCTAGCCTAACTCAAAATAGATTATATTTGCTACACTTTCACAAAATAAACATAAAAATAAATTATTATAATACTAGGACCATTAAATCATTTTGTTCACTATAAGCCTCTTAAACGATTTTTTTTTGTAATGCATCTAATGAGAATTGAATTTGTTTGTAGAGTAAATTAAGCTTTATAGCCTAAAAGCTTTAAGGTTGCATGTTATATTGATACAAATTGCATGCCCGAAATTGGTTTCAAAGAGTACAAGTACTAAGCCGACCAGCAATCACGGCAATTGATTAGAATGTATTCAAATGCACCCTATTAACAAGGCATATTCATGTTTACACACATTACAAAATTCAATTAAGTATTTTGTAAACAAATCCTTAAATGATTTGCGGAGCTATCGATTTATACGTAGAATGAAATTTTGCGTTGATATTCAATTGACAAGAAGTATTTTTCATCTAAAAACCCTTACAACTTATTAGACTAACGTAAAGCGTAGGCTGTTTATAAGTCGCCATAGCGTCGTAGCTGTATTAAAATGCTACGACGTAGCGCTACAAATAATTGTTCGTAGCACATTGTAAACAAGTAAATTATAATCCAACACTAGGTTTAATAGGTTTTCCAAACATTTTCACATTAACTGTTTAATTAATTGAAATTACAATTTTATCGTAATGCAAATAATCACGAAATTGGTTTAATATGTTAGTATCCATTCAAGACTCGTATTTGAAGCCATACTGTACAGTTGCAAAAAAAAATCAGCTAGTATGTAAATAATAATATGAATTGACATACGAGGTTTTACTTTAAATAAACTGTTGACATTTTAGCAACTAGTCAACAGTAAAAACCCTTTTAAAAACAAAATTATTTAGAAATGTGCTAAAAAGAAAAAAATATATTAATTTCAACTTAAAATGTCATTTCAAAATGTATATATGCAGTGAAAGCTTGTTCCAAGATGAAAGTACACATCCTTACTTAAGTCGTTTATCTACACAAGCATATCTGACTAAACATGAACTTGCAATTAGAACAAGCATTCATAAAACACCTATTCCAAATTGCCTTCACATAACACCTCCCCTGTACCACAAAACAAACACGTCAAACTGCCAAAACTTCCAATGATAAATAACTAACTGCCCGGTTTTTTTTTTCACATTTTCCATTATATCTTAGCTCCTATTAGTCGCAGCGTGATGATCCATAGCCTAAAGCCTTCCTCGATGAATGGTCTATTCAACACAAAAAGAATTTTTCAATTTGGACCAGCACTTCCTGAGATTAGCGCGTTCAAACAAACAAACAAACGAACAAACTCTTCAGCTTTATATATTAGTATATATATATAGATTAAAAAACTCATACGAGTTACTAACTAGACTCCGAACGTTTCTGTCGCGTTGCTTAATAAGGCGACTAAAAGCGACGCTCACGCCCCTGATAAAAGTTTAACTGGGCTAATGAGTTCCCATGAAACTGTATGGTCTTTTGAATAAAAAATCTATAGAAGATTGTTTTATAATTTTTGTTTCGGGAATGTGTGTGTTTTGTTACTTCTGAACTTGGCTAAGAGTGGTGTTTGTAAAATCGTTTGTTTGATTTAATAAATCTAACTTAATGAAGATACAAATATGATAAGAGTTTATCGAAAGACAAATTGCATTTTATACAATCCTTGATAGTAAAATATCCCACGGGAAAATAAACTTGGGATAAAAACTCTCTTGTAAAATAGGCGTCTAAAACAATAACAATCAACTCCAACTTGTCTAAATAGTTCATTTTTCTTTATAAGCTCTACAGCTAAAACTCTAGCAGTATCAAGCTAAGCCACAGCATAAAACTACAAAATTAAAGTTGAATATTACTTAACTCTCACTTTGAAGGCTTCAGTTGGTTAACTTGCACGTTGGACTTATCCGAAGTGATGTAAATTTTGTCTCGCATCTCTCTTGCTTATAATATATCCGGGTACCTATAAGTAAGTCCCAAATTGGCATTTTTAAGCTAACTTTTGCAAGGTTTTTAAATTGACTCTACATTTTGGTTACTCTTGATCAGTTTATCACCATTTATTGTTGTTACATAGCCTATTCTGTCCGGTGTACAATGTCACCTGATTAAACCAATTGTGGGTCCCAAACTAAGAACTGATAATTACACATCGTTTCGAGTAGTTAAAAGCTAGAAAGTTTGTCAACCAGCTTTACTAAGGAGATGTAGCCCAGGCAAAACATTGGTATCTTACGGCAACCGGTTAGTCAGGAAACCGACTCCAACATAGTTGCAAAAATGCTTGAATAAACATGACGAAAACGACAAAAAATAACGTAACAAATAATTTATTTTCAGACATAAAACGTATCGTGTTTCCACAAAGCTGAACACTGAACACTATCCAACACACATTAACATTCTAATAAGGATGAGTTACGTAACAAAGTTTTAACAACGCTGTGTAAACTTTTCAGCCTTAAGTCTTTATATAAAGTTGCCTAATTAGCTGACAGTAATTATGCTCTTGTAACATAACACGTTATGAGTTTGAAGAACACATTTTTATTTATAGATACAGTATGATATTTCAGAAGGTTATATGAATTTGAGCGTAGTTTATGATGTGTTTATAAATTGTTTGGTCATAAGTGTAAAGCCTTTACAAGACGTGCAAGTCGCTGATAAATAATAAAGCTGTTTTAATTTTTTCATAGTCAAGAGCTTCGCTTAAGTCTAAAGCCGTTGTGTGTCAGACAATAACGTGGCATTCGGTTATTGTCTTATTTTGAGGATAAGTTGTCTCAAATCTGAATGAGTTACTTAATTTAATTTTCCGTTTGTCAATATTTAGTGAAGCGATCAAAGAATACTGATGTTAGATTCAAAATTTTACAAGACCTGAAACGAAGCAGTCAAAACCAGGAAATACGACTATACATATGAGTACATACATAAAAAAATGAATCCCTATTCTCTTG
This sequence comes from Trichoplusia ni, assembly GCF_003590095.1. Classification (NCBI taxonomy): domain Eukaryota; kingdom Metazoa; phylum Arthropoda; class Insecta; order Lepidoptera; family Noctuidae; genus Trichoplusia; species Trichoplusia ni. The sequence continues at coordinate 5,414,305 of NC_039489.1, read as the reverse complement.
GTCACTGAAACACGCTTGAACAGCTGGACCGATTTCGCTAATTCTTTTCTTGTTGTTACGTATTTTTTTATTGTCAAGAGAAGATTTTTATGAAAAAAACTAGCTGTTGCCCGCGACTTCGTCCGCGTGGGTAAAAGATATAAGTTATGATTTATACCTGCCCTGTTTTTTCACATTTTCCATTGTATCTTCGCTCTTATTAATCGCAGCGTGATGGTTTATAGCCTAAAGCCTTCCTCGATGAATGGTCTATTCAACACAAAAATAATTTTTCAATTTAGACGAGTAGTTCCTGAGATTAGCGCAAACTCTTCAGCTTTATATATTAGTATAGATGTGCGCGGGAAATTAGAACATTTTAGAATACTTAACCACCATATTAAGTAATCCTGACTTTTGTTAGGAAAGTGATTTGTTGGATCCATCTCCGCCCCCAATAATATAAAGGCACCGGGAACGGACCTACGTATTCACGCGGGTGAAAACGCTGGGCACAGCTAGTTTAAAATAAAAATAAACCATAAGCTACTCGTAACCCATACACATAGTAACATGAACTCTGTAAGTGCCTTTTAATGATTCATGTGAATTAAAAGCTTTTGACAACAACCTTGATTGTGATTAATTTTAAAAGCCTGGATGAGTATTAAATAAAATTTCGCCTGAAAATCCATTTTTAAGAGACTTTAAAATACGGAAAAAAATCTATTTTTGGTATGACTAAATGTGCCATAAGGTTTTACTTGTCGGTCAAAAAAATACTGTCATAGTCATAATGGTTATTGTCTCCCACGACTGACCAAATACGGAGTATATTACATATGTGGTTTAGCGTTTATTTTAATTTTAGTCTGCTTTTCTTTTTTTTTTGCTCTCCATTTTTCATCTTTCTAGATATTTTTTTGTAACATTCAAACAAGTTTTGAATTTTCACCTTAGTTAAAAATAAGGCTCATACAATGGCAATTATTGTTAAGAAAAAACTTTATTTGTGATATAAATTGCCTACAAAATGTCACTATATTTTCCCAAGGCTGCACAAATAGGTCCTCATAATACAACCTCCTAGGATCTAATCTTCGTTACTTAATCTCAAGTTCCTTAATTAGTAAAGTAATGCTGACGTCAGCGGTGGTCTAAATAGGTTAATGAGAATTCTCAGATGCAAGACCACTATTACGGGGAAAGCTGATAGGTTGACTGTCATATTAAGACTTAATTAGAGGCGTATGAAGTGGTGATTTATATCATAATCATGTTAAATTCACGGGTATTTCACCGGGATTTTCCTCTGGAAAATGCTTATTCTGTGTTGTTCCAAATGAGTATTAAATTGATTTTCAATGAATTAATTTTGTTAAATTAAACAATGTGATAATCTTGTGTTGGTATCATCATTTTCGAAAGTTGTGTTTTTACCCTTTTTGAACCAACCAAAATTATTTTATGTATGTTATTTTTTGTTTTTTTCTTGTTGTTAAAGTTTTTTTTCGAAAATAATAAATCAATTGATTGCACGGATAAACGATTGGTTGAGGTCATCACGCCGAACCCACTGAACGCGACGTGTCGTGGATCCCCTTGTAGAACAAGCATTAGTGTGATCCACGAATGCTTGTAATGAGTCTGGGTGTTTTTGTCCATGTAACTTGCATGTTTGTGAACCTCCTGCGATGTAAGGATTGAATTCTTCAATCTGGGCCCAGTTCAAGTAAAAAATAATGCAGATTAGAATACCGCAGATCAAAATTTTATTTAAACCTAATGAAATCCAACCAACTCAAATTGCTGAGGCATACCCATTGGTCATGCTGAAACCAAAACATACACAAATGAAATACCAGAGACCAAAACTAAAAGAAAATTAAAACTAGTTGCAGTATAAACAATCACCAGAACCAGATCTGACTTCAATTTAGATACTGAAAATGAATTTAATATTAATTTGAAAACCATCATACTGACCGCAGAATTTCAACACTTTAGGCAACTAAACAATAGAAGTGAAGTTATTTTGCGATTTGGAATACTGACGGTTTCGAGAAATGGTGCAAATTTGGGGCAACATAAGGATTTGATACAACGACCGATTAAATCCTGATTGTACATAATATATATACAAATAATAATATATCTGATTGACTGAACCGCTTGTTCTGATCCACGAACACTTGTCTTGAATCTGGGTGTCTTTGTGCATGTGACTTGAATATTTGTGCAACTTTTGCGCGGGTACCTTTTTTTTGAAGTATCAGAAATAAGTAGACCTGACATCCCTTTTTCAATTTATCTGACAAATAGAGGCCAGTTTTGTGCCAAAGCATCGAGTCGAATGTGGCCTCTGTGGTCTTCCTTCTTCTTAACTCCCCAGTTTGCAGTTGCCTTTGCTCAGAACTCATTCGGCATTCGAGAAATATGATCAGTCCACTTCTAGTCGAGTTTAGCGACCGCTGACCCTTTCTCATGTATTTGGTTTTTAGTAAGCGATCACTAAACTATCCTTATTTGAACTTTCTTCTCTGACAATAACAGTCCTTGTTTCTCTTTGCTCTATATGAGCTATGGTTATTTATTCAATGTGGTTGATAGTATATGAACGCACTAAAAATATTATGATACTAAAGTTTGAAATTGCAATCGCTTGGAGTTTACTGTCTTGAGAATGTTGTTTGTCGTCTTAGGGTATAAAACGAGTATTGAAAATTTTGTCTCAGAAATACTGTGGTTAAATTGCAATGTATGAAGGATGGGGTTTACGAACATTATGTAACATGTTAAGAACTTTTGTATTAACGGGAGCCTTAAAAAAAATATAGGAATCGTTATGACAGGATGTTTTTTTTTTTAAATTTGTACTTGGGCATTCCTTATCCATTGGGCATTTTAGTACAAGAAACTAGTCCGAATGTACTTATTTAGTATATTTTGAAAAGTATTTGTATTTTAGTACAACTCCTACACTTGTATCTTTACAATCTCACCATCACTATTACCTGAGTTCTATTTACTTTCATTCATATTAATTTAACATTCACCACACAAAACTAACCAGATGCAAAACCAGAAAATTTTCAAAGAGAAGCAAAAGGAATATTTCGAACCAAAAGCTTATAATATGGAACGTGACAGAAATAATCGCAAAATCGCAAATGCAAGTTTACCTTAACTGTTGAAGCCCAAACTATTAGTCACAGATGTGTCGGATATCATCCGGAGTTTCCTAATTAGGGAAGTTTCGACCAAATATCGGGGAGAAAACTTGTTACTATGCAAACGGATGTCGCTTAGTTCGGCAAAGTATTAATTTCGGATTTTGTGTTGGTACGATGCGTAATTTTGTATTTACATTTATCGTAGCATTTGTGTTAGTGTAATTTGATAAGTTTTTATGTTTATTTGCTTTTTCATTCATAATTTTATATACTAAAAAAGGGATGGATAAAATATTGGTGTATGAAGGATTACGACGCATTGCCATACACCGACACAAGAACGCTGATGACGTAGCACGGTTTAGTCTGGAAGAGTCTAACACTACCCATTTCCTCCCCCCGTGGGAGTGGGAGTGGTGTCCACGAAGATTCCCTCGCCTTAAAAAAAGATTAGATAAAGTATTATTAATTTGACTGCATGGATAGCTGAATAGTATAGGTCACCACGCCAAACCCAAACGTCGCGGTTTCAATGTCCGCGTAGGACAATCATTTCTATTATCCATAAAAAAAAATTACGATTTTAGTTGTAATTGTACTTGTACTTGTTGCCTTGAGTTTTTGTGAAACCTCCGCGATACAGGGATAGAATTCTTTTACGTGGCAGTCATTAAAAAAAAGCTTCTCCCGGTTCTGTTTTTTATTTTGATTCGAATTTCATTCGGTTCTCAATTCGATCCTCTCATACTAATGATAGATCCTACTAAGCTAATTGAAGATCACGTAGTCATCTAGTATCATCAGCGGCGTTAGCTGTTCATCGCCCAACTTTCCGCTTAATGCCAGTAATTTAACTTAATTAATCAAGCACAAATGTTTGGTTCCGTATTTACAAGTCGGCCCTAATTCGATTGAGGCAGTAGTAGATTTTGTCGGGACCCAAAATCGGCTAAATATAGAGAAAAAAATATTTTGATAAGTACTCGATTCATGTCCACTATTATATTTTTACAATAAGAATAAAAAAAAATATTTTTGTCATACTCATGATAATTATTAACGTCGATGAACATCTTGTAGGTGCTTATAAATAATGACTAAGCATGCGTGTAAATAAATAAATAGGGACATGGATGGTAGAAATAGTCATTAATCTACTGCCCCGTATATGTTCTATGGATGTGACATGCATAACTCATTCAAATAAAAGTTATCTTAACATTATTTTTAAATAAGCTAAGATATATAGATGAAAATATAAAACAATCAATGTGATATGTAGAAGAACTTGATGCAAAAATGCCTTTCTTAATAAATGGACTATCTAATCTATCTAATAAATCTTCTAGATTTAAAAATAATTTGACAAGGTTTTTAATTGAAAAATGTTTTTATAGTGTACATGAGTTTTAGATTATAAATTTTAGGTTTTGGAAAATTACATGTTTATCTTAATTTATTTTGTTATGATTATGATGTTGACCTTTTTTCTTTTGTTTTCTTTTTACATGATATTGACATGTTTAATGATTGAATGAAATTAAATGAAAATTAATAAAATATGTAGGTAACTAATATTTGCAAGCCGAAATTACAGGCAGAATAAGAGAACCATTGTCAACAATTTACCAACCTTCTGTACCTTATTTTGATTCTAATAAGGTATGAACTTTTTAAATCGCGAGAGAGAGATTTTGATAAGATTAATTTGTATATGTGTCAGTAATTTATGTAAGTATACACGTATATACTTTATTTAGCATTACAATATACCTACACAAACAAACTAATCAACATTAGTCTGCAATAGTTTGATTGTAAATTGAAATCGTCCTTTATGTTAATCTAACCTTCAAACCTTTGGTTTACAACCTTCAAATTGCTCTCTAAGCTCTGATAAACTAGATAAACTCCTAAATCAATACAACAAGAAGCGAGACGGCGCTTCGTAAAATGTAGAGTCCTATCCCCCTTCCGCAATACAGACACTACTAGTTTTAGTTTTCGTGGTAAGAGTACTGATCTCTAATATCACTTGAGTATCCATCGGACTATATGGGCAAGCTCTCGGTGTCCAACTTTACTAATTAGTAAAGTTTCTCACTCAGGAATGTGAAGTTGGTGGTATAAACAAATACTGTACAGTTCGGATAGTTTGTTACAGTTTATGACATTTTGGCACGTTGGGTTTAGTAACATTGGTGTTAGAAAAGGCTAGGTAGTATGTTAAAATTTTATAAGCGAGTTTTAAAGTAATTTACCTGTAATATTAATAAAAACCGGTCAAGTGCGAGTGGGAATCACGAAGTATTTTACCAGGAAAAAATACGGTCAATTGCGAGTCGGTTTCGACACACTGAGGGTTTTTTCTAATCCCTCACTAAATGGTCACTTATCCAATTTGAGTCCATACTAACTGTTAATTTATCACTAACTAGCTGTTGCTCGCGACTTCGTCCACGTGCCTAAAATTTTCCCCGTCTTTTCCACATTTTCCATTATATCTTCGCTTCTATTAGTCACAGCCTGATGTTATATAGCCTATAGCCTTCCTTGATAAATGGTCTATTCAACACAAAAAGCATTTTTCAAATCGAACCAGTAGTTCCTGAGATTAGCGCGTTCAAACAAACAAACTCTTCAGCTTTATATATTAGTATAGATTTAATTTCCATTGTTTCACTGTCTATAAAGGTTCTTTAATTTTCTCTTGTATAAAACAAAGTCGAAAATGAACCCTAAAAAAAGGTGTAAAGGGTAGCTTCTCGTATAAAAAGGATGAGTAATAAACTTTAAGCGTTTAACATAGACTCAGAGATATTGATGGTAGGAAAAACTGCTATAATGTGCATGGATATCATTTTAATTGTATTAATGGTCTCGTGACTTTGGATTATCCTTATTCTAATCTACGAGTATACTTACTAATATATAAAGCTGAAGAGTTTGTTTGTTTGATTGTTTGTTTGAACGCGCTCATCTCAGGAACTACTGGTTCAAATTGAAAAAATATTATTGTGTTGAATAGACCATTCATCGAGGAAGGTTTTAGGCTATAAATCATCACGCTGCGACTAATAGGAGTGAAGATACAATGGAAAGTGTGGAAAAAACAGGGCAGATATAACTCACAACTTATATCTTCTAACCACGCGGACGAAGTCGCGGGCGACAGCTAGTTGAAAGCTATAAACAATACAAGCTAACTTTTTGTGCTTACAAATTCATAAATCGCATCATAAAGCAAGCGTTGTTAAACATTACTATATTTAAACAAATTCAACCGAAGCCATAAAAAGCAATGAAAAAAAAAATCCCAATAAATATTTAACCTTTAATAATTGCAATTCCTTGAAATTGCAAAAGGGATAAACTTTTAGATAACTGCAAAATGAACTATTACATTTTAAATACATTTTTTAAACAAGATTTTATAAAAATATTAAACTCCATGAAGTAGAATTTCCCGAAAAAGTCCGCCATATTTTATTAAATTCAACCGAATAGTTTTTGAAAGGCATTTTTCTCCGAAATTTTTCGTCGGGTAAAATCATTGGTGGAAATGTGGGAAATTGTCGCGAACTGTAATTTTTCTGATTAATAACGGATGAGATTACAGATTCGGATTCCTATGAGAATCGGTTGCGTGTTTTAATTTTCCTGAGTATGCCCTGTTTCGTTACAAGATTATTTCGTGATTTTTCAAATGGAAATGACTTTTAGGTTTTCGCTTAATATAACGTGACTTTTTGTTCTACTTTTGGTATCGTTCTAACATTTTGTTGAAGATGAATCATGTAATTCGATTTGATGATAGTATTTTTTGGTTTCACGCCCAAAGCGTATAAAGAAAATGTGGGTCTCATGAGCCGTGATAGCTAGACAGTAAAAAATTAAAAAATCAAAGTTACAAAAAACAAACAACATCTACTAAAAATTAAGGTTAAGCTATGTACTGTTTTTAGTGTAAAAAATGTTTTTCTTGAACTTGAACAGAACCCTTAGTGTCCGACTCGTACTAATCTTTAATCAATAGCTTAATGTACCATAACTTTATCTGCACCTTAACTACATATATTTATATGTATACTGCAACGAATGCTGAACGAAAAATACTTTTAGTTTAGCACAGCTTAAAACCGCTTGTAAACATTCAAAATATAACAAACATTTGCAAATTCACTTAACAAAATATTTCCTATCATTAAATCCAATCTCTGAGCAGGTAAAATGTACAAGCTTCATTACACGAACCTAATTTCTAAGCAATAATTCTTTAGATTATAGAAACAGCAGCGCTCGTAGCGCCATCTATCGTTAATCGTTAGCTGCTGACAGCGTTATTGATGAGGGGGCAATTAATCATGATCACTTGTCCAAAAGGGTTTGGTTTCACTTAACGTTGTTGCTTTTCACACCTCATTTTGTTTGAGCTTCACACTTCTTCTGTTTCATTTATGTTCGTGTTAGTTCTCCGAAAAACTAAGCAACATTTTGTTAGTTCTCCGAAATCGAGGGAGTTAGGTATATATGGGTGTATAGACATGAGTTGTTCATATATATGGGTTGTTAACTTTGTCCTTGATTGAGAAAGAAGGTTTATATCGTCCATAAAAATAATGGAAATGTGTAGTATAATGTAAGAACGTTAAGTTTGGTATCCAGTTTCGTAACAACCTAAATATGTATGCTTTTTAATTTAGGACATCTCATAAAACTAGTTAAATACATGCTGATAAGAGAAGATAAAACGGATAATATAAAACCCAACATTTCTTGTCTGTTTTTTTACGTTCGAATTTAAAAAAACGTTTACATACTAACACAAAAATATCATGAAATAACCATGCTATAAAGAGTTTAATTTATTTTCCTAGAATTGTCAAAACTTATCTCGCAGTAATCATTTTCTTTCTCATTAGTCCATCATGGCCACACTTGATGGCGACTAAATGATAAGACCACTCACAAAATCATTTATTTTACAAACTTTATACGCTATCGGTTATTTAATCCGACTAAATAATAATTCAGAGTTATTTCCAGATGAAATTTTCGTCCATGTAATTTGGGCGACGTCTCACATATTAACATGATGCCATCAAAATGTCGCGTCAAATAAAGAGGAAAATTCATAGCTGACATGAAAATATAAGTACTGGATCGTAAAATCAACCCGACTTGACCCGCGTTATATCTTCTAGTTTTATATGTTTTATGATATTACGTAGTTTTATGTTTGGTCTGGTGTGAGGGAAAGGCGGTGACAAAATCTTCGTAGCTTATCAGGCTTAGTCAAGAAGTCATATTCTTAGTTTGGTTATCTTCTATAGCAATTTTCCGGAGCTTTTCTTCTAGTTAATAATGGTGAAGCAATTAATAATTTTAAGGTTTATTTTTATTCACTATTTGGATCCAAAATATATTCTCTTCCGAATCAAATTAGAACAGAAAAATACGACAAATCTGATATCAATAGGTAAGAATGATAAGATCAGAGGATACGTCATGCAAATCCAAAATTTGAACTAAAATTTGGGAAGGCAACCAAGTTTTGGGAATGTATTGTTAATATTGGTTATATATCTGCAACTTAAATATTTATCCAGAACCACTCAACATCATTAAACAAAAGAAAATATTAGGTTATCCTAAAGTTACATATCAAACAAACATTTTGGGTAGTTTCAATGTGTGATAAAATACTAAATAATCAATTCTACATAATCAGAAACTAAAACCAAACAGATATGCGGCTTGAAATTTCAGGAAATTACGTATTCAAATTCACGAGAGGATTCCAATATATGTCAGAGTTCCGATTGCCTAACTAGTTCCAAAGTTTACCGGGTCTCCCTAATTATGTCTTTGCAGTAGCTTTGAGGTCACCTTGCCAGTACAACTTTGCATAAAAGTTCGTAGGAACCTCTAATCATGTATGAATTTGGTACTAGAATTAGGTTAGGTAAGAAGTTTTCCTTTCGAGAAGAAGTCCAAAAGGACATAGGCCGGTCAGGGTCGCGCTGAAGCATGCGCGAGCGATCCCGTGGCTCTGGCTCAGGCATTTGTAGGGGCCCGGGGTGTTTTTAGTCGGTGGAAGTCCGACATATCACCTCGCCGTGCCCTCGGCGTGGGTTGAAGTCATTAGAGTTTCACCCCGGACAAAAAAAAAAATAGGTAAGAAGTTTTAGTGGAGTCGTGTTGTTATTTAAAGGTAACGTTAAAAAATATTATTTACAAAGGCATGAAGTAGAATGAATTAGTTCTAAGTTGACTTTTTAACTTAACTGGTCTTAACATATATATGGTTAAAAACTAAGAACACCATAAGAAATAGGACAATATAATATACGAACATTAGCTGATCTGGCAAACTTCGAGTGAATCGAAACCATCCAGGGCGATACCCAAAAGCATACAAAAAATAGACAAATCAATCCAACCCTTTAGGTGGAGTTCACTGATATACACAAATATAATAAAAATATATATAAAACATCAATTTCATAGATAATCAAATTCCCCTAATATCAATACCACGTTAAATTAATTTCATATTTTCCCAAATTGGGTTAGTGTTACCAATATAAATAGCAATTTTAATATGTTTGCAATAGAACGATGAACAAACAAAACTATCAAACGTGAAACCGTGAACCGTGAAAATAAACAGCACTTGTTCTTAATTTAAAAACTAGCAATGGAATCGGAATAACTGTATTTGGGTTTAATTTAACTATAACAGAAAGTTGAATGCGGGATAGTGAACAACTCTAATTAAATATTAATATTTCTCCAGTGAATCTAGGTTCATTGTTAAACTATACAGACCCACCTGCTGCAATTAAAAATTATCACACGGGAACATAAATTCGGGATAAATACTGGTTATAAACCATCTTTGTACCAAGTTTCGTCTAAATCAAACAGAAAACATGAAAGAAGAACACGCTTCCGTAGGTAAATTTCATTTAATATTCTAATAGTAACTTCTTCAATGTTTCATTCTAATGTTCCACCCATGTCGTGACTCTAAGCAACCTCCATAAACCTAATACAAGAAACCAATATACATAGGGCAAAAGAAATTACTCACCTAAAGTATTCCATCAAGAAAATTATGAATTCTTCAATACTTCATTTCAATCATTGCTACAAAGATAGAACACAATTCCCTAACAGTAAATAAAGGCTCCTCAAGAAAATTAGAAAATTTAATACCAAGAATTTTGTATCGTAACAAAATGGAATATTAAATTTAACACAGTGTTATTCTTGCCTTTATACCAAGCGACAGGCACTTATTAAATAACTGCACTGAATATAAAAATGAAGCATTTTAGTACACAACATACAAGCTTATAACAATTTACTACGGTATTCTCACATTTTCTCATCACGTAGAAAATATTGAAAAACGCTATTAAAAAATGGAAGTTACGACTTGGCGTTAGAACTTTTAATTGGGTGAAACATTCCATGTAGTTAGAAAATATGCTAACGTACTATGTTTTAGAACACTCAATTTTAACTTGTCTTCGAATATTCAAATTTATTACTATTAGATTAAGATCGAAAGTATTTTCATACTTGTCGCATTTTACATTTTACTATAAAAGTTTACACAACCCTCGTGGTTTCACGAAACTCAATTTTTCTCAGCCAAAGTAACAAATTCTTAAGTTTGAAATGTTACACGGTATACTCGTAAAACAGCGAATAAACACAAAGAATAACAGTAAAAGTTCCAGATAAGAAAACCTGGACCAAACTATAAACCCTGTGGTATACCCTGTAAAAACTCAAAAATTATTCATATTTGTAACTTGCTAAAGCTATTTTTCTTCCTAATAGATATTTTGGACGGAACTCTTAAAACTTAGACAAACGAGGGCTGCCACTAAAATGTTATATCATACCAACCAGCTTAAGCTGGTCTGTCGAAGCCGTCGGATGAAACTGAAAATGTTTTGACGTAGATTTAATACCGAGGTCAGATATGCTGGTCACATCTACTCTTGAAACTTATATCTAGACGTAATGTTTTATTTGACGCAACAGCGGGAAGGGACATAAAGTAAGGGATTGGGTTGCTTTGTTCCGGAAAAGTGGAAAAGTTAGGACCATATATGATAAAATTCTTTGAAAATCTCATAGTGAAATTGTCTGGTACAATGTTTGATATCCAGGTTGCTTACATTTCCACGAAACTTATTCTGCGAGTAGTCCTCAAGCAAAATGAAACATTTGGGAGTGTTTAATTGCAGATGTTACTTGGAATGATATTATTTCTTGATTACTATATTTAAAATCTCTTTTTTTTCCTAAAACTAAGCAAAGGCTTTCCTCCATCCTCTCTTTATCTCTCTTATGGCAAGTACTTATAACCCATACTTTTATAAGACAGTCGAAGCTACTGCACTATTAACACCTGAGCCTACCTGAAGTCTTTTTGATCTTTAAATTAACGAATACTCGCACTAACTGCAGTTAGAATAACAATACAACACCGACTTTAATAAACAAAGACTTGAATATATTGGCCTACCTTTAGCGAGATGATCGCGTCAGCTCATAAGAAGGAAAGCCGTTTAAGTCCTGGTCTTTACGCGTTAGTAAGCCGTTGCATCATTTAAGTATGAACCATTCTCGCGAAACCTTCTAAAAAATATGACTTATTGATTAATTTAATGTCTCTACATTACATGTAAATGAAGTTTTTTCGGCATTACTAACAGTTTTTGATATAAATAAATGTGTTTTCATCAATTCCATCAAACACAAAAACATTTTCTAAGATCTCGAGGCAGCTTACGTAACATCGTATAAATTATTCCTTCAGTTAACATGACTGGCTTTATTTAGAAGGCTGTAATTACACGTGATGTATCATGAAAGTCTCTAATTAATTATTTCTTGCCGTTTTAATGTTGACGCTTTGCTAATACGTCTGATAACGAACACGTTTATAAAGAACTCAAAACAGGAGGAATGAAATGTATAAAACTATTTTTTTTTCTGATTTTCATTTGTTGGTATAGTGAAACTGGCCAAATGCTTTTTCTACTCGCAACACCGAGGGCTGGCATATCTGTGAAAAATTCCACTGTCTAGGTATCACAGTTCATAAAAATGGACAGACGAATGGATGGACGAGTGACCTACGAATGGGCAGACGGACAGACTGCGGAACCACAAAAATAAGTACTGCTTTCAAGTTTGGACTCAGTGCTTTAAAAACTTATTTAGACAGTACGAATACCCTTTTGAAATGTGTCAAAACACATCGGTTCACGAATTGTAATTCAGAAATTGATCTTATTTCGACCCATGAAATGTCTTTGGCCTTCACCTTAAAAACATTCCATTTCTGTGACCTTCTTGTAATAATTTACCTGCCCAAAGTTAGGATTTTCACTCCTGGGATTTCAACATATTATTTAGTAGCTTATTGAGTGGTTTTTGGGTAAAAATCTAAGAAAATATTCTTGACAACCTCTTCTCAGAATACTGATATCGAATAATTAAATAAGTCGTCAAAATGTCCACATAGTTGTCAATCTGAAATTATACATTGTATTTTTTACATTTTGTTTGTTGAATCTTGAGATTACAATTTTTTTCGACTTAATTCACTGAAGCATTACGTACACATAATAGCAAAAAACGTTAATACTCACCGTCATTTTCTCCCTTTGTTCACAAGCAGATCTTTATTAATACCATAATCCCTCGCAGAAAATATTCCTAGAATTTTATCATCAGAGTTAAAAGTCTTGTCACCATTAACTCAAGTTATATCAAGTGTTGAACCAACTTACCGTGATGTCTTGCGAAAGCGACCCTTAAGTGCGTGTAAAGTATTACTTAGAATCTTGAGATGTACTTAACTTTTTTGAGTATAAGATTTTCGCTGTAATATTTGTTTACTTACTGGGGGTATATTGGAAAAGTTAAGCTTTTGGCTTCTTTATATGGATGTTACAAAGGTTTTGCGTTTCGAATATTTTTGATCCTGAGAAACAAAGGATTTTGCAACATCGATGAACCAAGCGATCTTTGGATTTAATATCTTTTGAAGGGTTTTTGGGAACAATGGGAGTAAGGATATAAATGTTTGGCGAACGCTTTTCTCAAAACTTGGAGTGCAATATGAAGGATTGTGAGCTGTACTTAACTACTTCCTTTATCATTGTGCTTCTTGGGTTCCGTAACCAAAGGCTCAGTTGGTCACCAAGCTGTATCTCACGAGTCGTGATAGGTAGGGAGTTCAAATGATATCCCGTTGTCGCTATGGCAACGCCTAGTACAGTCGTAAATTTGATGGGAGTGACCGTTTTTATGCTTTTTGCAAAAAGTATATGTACGAAACTCTAAGTCTTAAATGGGGCATGTTACACTAAACATACGACTCGACGAAGAATGCGTGAAACAAAATCGAAAAATAATAAATGAAATTTATAATGCTCAAAAGGTACTAAAAAAATAGATGAGAAGCATAGAAAACACACCACTGCGAGATGGCAGTGAATTAGAAAATATAAGTAGCTGAAGTCATATTTTTCCTTCTTCAGGAAAGCAACAAGTTACAATGCAAGAATAACGTGAACTACAAGGAATAGCAAGAAAAACATGGAATACTGTTTGCCGGCAAGTTATAAGAATACCGACTTGCAACGTACTGACTTGAGCTACATTCAGAGTAATTTCTAGAACTTATTACTTTTCCTCATATGCGTACATAACTAAAATAACTTTGGAGTATACCGTGTCCAATTTATTAAATGTCTAAGCATAACTTTTTTGAGAAGAACCGGTCAAGAGCGAGTCCGATTTCTAGCTAGAATGATTTTGCGTAAAGAAGCTTAAAAAAACAAGAAACTTCACAATAAAATATATCTATGAAAGTTATGACTATAACAACCGATCAAAAGACCACCTACCACCAAAATTAATACAAAAATCTTCATCAACAATTTCCGACTTTTGGAACGTATCATAAGGTGGTCATTTCAATCTTCCCGTTTTGCATTTTAATCCAAAATTAATTCTGTCAATTTATCATTGATTGATGAGTCAGTGATACCGACTAATGATATAAAGGGTGTCCTTGTAAACCCGTATCAAAGGGTAAACGCTCATTTTCACTTTGAAAGGTTTATCTTTGTTCTGTTTTGTTATCAAGGAAGGTGTTATACGATTTTGAACCTTATTGACAGGTAAGACAGATGTTGGTCTGTCGATTCCTAATTAAATAAAAAGTTGTTGCAATCTTTAACCACTTTGTTTGTTAGTCTCAGACATAAATAAATTGGTAAAAAGTACAATGAATTTGTTTCAAACATTTCTGTCAATATTTTTGTACTATTTTTAGCTACGTTATTCATATTAAAAAAAAAAAAACAGGTTTAGAATGAATTTAAGATGAATTAGCACAAAACGCCATTTAGACAGTTATGCAGTAAATACTATTGTTAGTGCCATTGTAAACTAAACCATCAACCAAAGCTATAGTTGTATTTGATAGTACATCCAACATCGTTAAATTATGACAATCCATACTCTATATACTAATATATGAAGCTGAAGAGTTTGTTTGTTTGTTTAAATGCGCTAATCTCTGGAAATACTGGTTCAAATTGAAAAATTATTTTGTGTTTAATAGACCATTTATCGAGGAAGGCTTTAGGGTATATATCATCACACTGCAACTAATAGGAGCGAAGATACAATAGAAAATGTGGCAAAAAAGGGGGAAAATATTAATTTTCGAGGGCTTCCGTTCAAATTCCTGACTTATATCTTCTAACCACGCGGACGAATTGGGGGGCAACAGCTAGATATCACATATATACAGATATCTTTTCTGCATCGCAACAGTGATTCACAGATACAACAAGGTTCAAAATTGAATGCACTCGAATCTCAGTTGTTTGAAATCTGGGCGACTATTAATATATTCACATTCTATTCGTTCATGTGCAACGTTTATTGAAATTCTGTATTGTTATGTAGACTTGTTGCAAACTGTGGAGGTATTGGGTAATAATTTTGATATATTTTATGAATACTGAATATTTATAAGGTGCAAGAATGTCGACTGAACTAAACCTGTTATCCGATATTTCTTTAAGTATCTTAGAAAGTTTTCCATTTTTTTTTTTTTTTTTTTAAATAAATGCGGACAACATCACATACATTGATCTGAACCCAAAGTAAGTTGCTAAAGCACTTGTGTTATGGAATTCAGATACAACGAAGGTACCACAAACACCCAGACCCGAGACAATGTAGAAATAAGAATTTTTACATTAACCCGACCGGGGATCGAACCCGGGATCTTAGAGCTAGCGACACCTTGAAACCGGTGCGTACGCCACTCGACCACGGAGGTCGTCATATGGTTTATGGGAAGTTAAGTTATATGGGAAGACTATTCAATGAAAGACTATGATTCTATTTTGTATAGTTACAATCTTGGGACTGATTCATTATTAAATGATGCAACGGTTTACTCACGCGTATTTATCGGGAGTGCCCGACTAGTTTTGAACCCAACCGGAGTCCTTTATAATGAGCTAATGCGGCAGGGTTACGAGACTTACTATAATTCCATCTGAAAGCTTGATTCCTCAATGACTGCATGGATAGCTGAGTGCAAAAGGTCATACGACAAACCTACCGCGATGCGTCGCTAGTTTAATCTAGCGTAGGATAAGCTGGCTGTCTTGTGCATGTGATCCACGAATGCTTTCTCTGTGTCTTTGTGCATGTGAATTAAATGTTTATGAAACCTCCCACCATTATCATTAAATTCCTTACCGCAGGAGTTGATATTCGTATTTAAAAAAACATGTTTGTAAAGCCTCTCACGATACTTAGGTTAATTCCCTTAAACGGGAGTCTTTTTTTTTTGTTTATATCTAAATCACTATGGTCTTCTATGGAGTTTGATGCTTTTAAAGTTAAGTCATCAAATGTCACTCACGCACCTCTCTTTTGTATTATAAATGGTATTGTTTTCATAAAAGACAAAAAATAAATTGTCTAACGCAGAATCGAGTTTGGTGCACGTCGCTATGTGGTTTTCGACAAGGCAACCTGTTAATAAAAATCCGTAATCTTTGAAGTCAAACTAAATATATGTGGTTTATATTTATCCTGCTTAATTATTAATTAAAGATCGTATAATTATTGAACTCTGAACGCTATTTATTTGCGTGGGTATCACATAAGCGGCAATTAACGGCTTAGTCAAACATCGGCGGTCTGTTTAATCCCTCTCTTATTTAACTACTTTCAATATTGGCTTTCTAACCGAATTTTAATGTTCCAAATGCGAAATAATTTAAACTTATTTCGGGTCTCATGAGTTCTATTTGTTTCGAGGCACTGTTGTAGTGTAAGTATGGGTAATTGTCTCTCTTTTATGATCATAAAATTTTGTCATTCAATTTTCGACCTTAAAAACATTTTGATCTATAGCCGTTCTACCAATTAGTGGCAATATAATACAAACATTTAACAAGGGTTTTGGCTACAAGAGATAAAATTATGACGTAATTATTCTGTATGGACACTATGTCAAAATTATATTTCTCTCGTAATCAAACGATTACAAAACGTGTTATCTTCTAAAATTCCCGTGTCACAATGTTAGTTACCGTACTCCTCCGAAACCGTTCGAGCGATTTTTATGAAATTTTGTATACATATTGGGTAGGTCTGAGAATATAACAACATCGTTTTTTAAGGGTTGCTCACACAAAAAAAATATTTTATTTTTTGGACGAAATTTTTTGTTTTTGTTTTTTTCTAATGTGGCATTAAAAAATACATACAACTAGAAATAATTTATTAGGAAAAACAACGCTTGCTGGGTCAGCTGGTATTTTATACAATAGTTTATCCACGCTTATTCATCGAGATATGTTCATGACTTTTCTATCCGCATTTCGCAAAAAAAAAAAAAAACATTTTCTAATTAACGTAATATGTCTGTTTTGTTACAGAATCATCTGCCATGGTTGGAACGGTGTTGATTTTCTTCGCATCAGTATCAGCATTCAATATTGGTAAGCTATCAACATTAAATTTCAAAAAACTGATTGAAACATAAAATCGTAGCTCAGGAAGCATTTTTTTTACGTGGAAAGACGTGGCAGTGATAGTAGTTTGGTAGTTTAATTAAAGGATTGAAGTTCTCAACAAAGCCTCTACATATAGGACCTGTGTCTTCGCTTTCAGGTTTCAAAAAAGACTGGCTGGTAAGACATTGTCAAATGTCATATTTTTATAATTCAATCCATGATCCATCAAGTCATTAAAGCCGTGCCCTAGAAACCATGATTAATATTTACACGTGAAAAACCATAAATCATTGGCCTAGCCTTTTCCCAACTATGTTGGGGTCGGCTACCAGTCCAACCGGTTTCAGCTAAGTACCAGTGTTTTACAAGGAGCGACTGCCTATCTGACCTCCTTAACCCAGTTACCTGGGCAACACGACGCTCCTTGGTTAGACTGGCTGTCAGACTTTTTCAAGCTTCTGACTACCTGTAACGCCTGTCAAAGATGTAGGAATAACAGCAGGGACCCACAATTTAACGTGCCTTCCAACCACCATCCTAAAACATTCCAGTAAAAAGTACTAACAACCTTCGAAAACAAACATACAAAATACACGTACAAAACAAAAACTGTTCACGAATGTTTGTTCAAAGCAATCAGCATCCCTAACTTTCACAAAACAATACAGGTATATACATACTTATATTTATTCATAAAATAATTTACATAACAACTCTTGACTCCAATGACAGCGCTTCAATTCAAGCCAAAGTTTTAATTATGCCACGAAATTAATTTCGGATTAAACCAGCACTCACGTTTGTTCCCAATAAGGCTTCGTTTTAAATTGATTTTTCGTTAATGACGTGTACAAACACTTGCAATTGGATTTTTCGGAGATACGCTAATTATTTTTTAAATCATCGAAATTGGTTTTATTTAATTATGTAATGAAGTTAACGAGTAATTGGACTTTTCATTTAATATCGAAGTAATTAGGTTAATTTGATTACCCACATTTATCACAGTTATATGTTCCTACTTCTTTGTATATTCTATGCCATCACTTGCAAGCGCTGAAGAAAAATATAGCGAGGAAAACTTGATTTTAAATATTGGAGTATGAAATATTGCCACACAAAAAACAGTCATTTATTACGATGCACTTTAGTCTTAGAAAAAATCTTTTTGTGTTCAATAGACCATTCATAGAGGAAGGTTTAAGGCTATATAACATCACGCTGCAACTAATACGAGCGAAGATATAATGGAAAATGTGGAAAAAACAACGCAGGTATAAATCATAACTTATATCTTCTAAATACCCGAACGAAGTCGCGGGCAACAGCTAGTTGATCAATAAAGCCGAGATCCATAATTCAAGCGTACTTAATTTCCACAAAAATGTATGAATATTTTCATTTCATCTTAAAACACAGGGTTTAGTCGTGAAAATATAAAATAAAGACAGTTTTATATTCACAATGTTGGTCAGGATGCATCTTCCCTAATCTCGACTTTCTATGTTTTATTACGCTGTATTTCTTTTGTGTTTTAATGAGGAAGATTAAGTCAATTTATTGCTATAAATTTAAACTTTTATTTCTTTTAAATCCATTCGACCTATTTAGTGTTTGTGGAAAAAGTTGCGTTGGGATTTATACATTTTCACTGAATATATTAATATTGTGTTTGGATTTTAGCAATAAACAGAATAATTAATAAATTATTATTTATTTATTTTGGTATTTTTATGTGTGTATGTATGTGCATAAGTGGCGGAAAGGGAACAATATTACTGAAACTCTGCTGTATACACATGACTGTCCTTATTTCCACCTGTCCATCTGTCCGTCTCTCTCCAGTCTGTATTTCGTTAAACGGGAGAGGAAGCAGAGATCTAAAAGTTAATAGCAAGCATATAAATTATTTTGATATAATACAGTATATCCACCCTAAAAACTCAACAAATATAAAATATACCCACAAATCTTAAGCCAAGAAAACTCTGAAATAACGAAGTCAATTAGGGCAAGTAGGAAAGACAAACAGTTTTCACTTCCCTTAGCAGAGCGAGGCAAAAAGAAAATATGGAAGGCTTTAGCCCAGAAACAAAGGGCTTAACCGCTTGTCATCCCGCGCAAATTGTTATGGCGCGCTTACACGAACCGCTCTTACAAATAAAAGGAAAATATACTGGTCAAGTCGAGTCGGACGAGCAGTACTCAGGGTTCCGTACAAATAGTCTAAGTAAAACAAATCGGTATGTATGGTAAAAAAAAAAAATTGGTTGTACCCATTCATCCGTCAGTCTGTCACCAGGCTAAATCTCATAAACCGTAAAGTATGGTAAATCTGACTCACACTTAACCAATCTTGCAATCCCATCCATTTATGATTAAAAATCTTAATAAAGACTCAATATTTTCTCTAAAAGACATTATCTAACATACCTTTGTTAAGAGGAGCACACGGTGCGCATTAAGTTCCATCATGCTTAAAAAAAAAAAAGTTTCTCTGGACCCTTGTGTAAACACCCCTTAAGACTTAACCGAGGGAATCTTTAAAGCGGTTACCTAAGTGACGAGGCTGCCTTCCGGTACATTGTTACCTTAAAACAATAATAATCTTGCTTCCATAACTTGGCTTTATTTAAACCGATTCTTAATAGTTAAATTAGCGCCAACTCATTGCGTTCACTCATTTGTTTGGACTTTGATTGAATTTGTATTGTTTTTGGTCTTATTGGACGTTTATTTTGATTTTTTTTTTATTTTGATTGACAAAGTGTTGTTTTTAGGCTTCCGAACCCAATGGTTAAAAATGGATTCCTTTTGATAGGACTTCATTGTCTGTACGTCTGTCACCAAGTTGTGTTTGAAAGTAGGTAGTACCTTGAATCAATATAATAATGTAAGCTATTATTTACCTATCGAACAGAATCAAGATTCCCATAGCTAGAAACTGAAATACAAATATTCGCTTCTCTTTCAAACTGAAAAGAAGAAGAAGAAGTAAAACCTCTAGCAGACGCCAGGACTGACATAAACGAGAGATGCCGCAAATTGAAAGCAGAAGAAAATGCTGAGAAAAAAAAAGAAGAATAGGACTGATCACACCTAAAATTAATTCAAATACCATCAAAGGCGCTAGAAGACGGTAGGACTGACATGGTAGAGAAACAACGAAAATTGGAAGCAGAGCCTGAAAACGACCAGAAGAACAAAAAAGAAGAATAACACCACAGCACAGCTACTGCCTAATGTCTACTACAAATGCACCGAAAAACACTCGAAATACCATCCAAACATTTAAATTACTCGTACTGTGAGCTCGAGAAATCGAATCGGAAAATACCGATTTTTAAATGAAATTCTGAATGAATCGTTATTGATCCTGCATAAGCTTTATTGTTTCTTGTATAATTATTGTTGGGGAAACTGTTGGTTTTCAGTTTCTAGGTCATGTTTTTTGGTATCAGATATTGGTTTGAGTATAAAAGAAAATGGTTTTGAGGACAAAGTTTGAGGTGTAAGAGACGATCTAAGTTTAAAATTATTGTGGAATTGAATAACGATATTAAACGGTACTGTATGTAAAATTTGTAGTTTTATAGAATAAAAAAGATGAAACTATATGCATTACTAAATCATTATAGACAAAATGTCAACAAAAGTTTCTATTAAAAATACTTAAACAAGATACAATGAAAATATTTCCTACCTCCCACGGTAAGAACTTTTACCCCATACAACTTTTAAATGGCTCGACCGTTTTTTGCCAAACATAGCTTAGAACACCCTTAATTAACCTTTTCGCAAAACAAACGAAATTGTTCGTATAATTCGTTCGGGAGCTACGCTGGTTCAAACGTTATACTTTTAAAAACGAACCTTTTTGCGTCGAGTTTTAAAAATATAAGTTCAAGCTCTACATAGTTTGTTAACTACGATAGATAAGAACACATAAACAAATGACGTTCAACATTTTGTCGCCCGCTAGAACACATGTCGAGTGACCCAGTTTTTTTATCGGGAAAAAAATGCGGCGAATATCTATGAATGAATTTTGTATTCGCTTCAAACAAATATGTGGATGCAATTTTTCTGCGCATTGGATAAGCCGGTTTGGTGTGAAAAAATAAAGGAAAATCCCAATAAACAGTTTTTTGTTTCTATGCTGCCTGCTCTTCTAGAAATAAAGAAAAAGTTCCATTATTGGACCTATTTATTTGTTCAAATTAAAGATTTTTTTTAACTGCTTTGCCTGCACCTAAAGTCATTGCCTGGAAAACGGTCTACTTAAAATAATATTTTTTTATTTTTTCCTCGCTGTTCATGAGATGCAGTGTAGTGACGGACAGACAGAGAGCTGAGCGCTAGTAATAGGGTTTCTAAACTATAATATACATGCTTATTGTACTCTTAATGACAGTTATGTCTTTCTCACCAAATTTGAATATGACCATAATAAGCTACCAAACATGATTCATCCTTTATTTTTTTTAATAACTATCGTGAGACTGATTCATTATTAAATTATGTAACGGTTTACTCACGCGTATTTATCGGGGTAGCCCGACTAGTTTCGGACCCAACCGGAGTCCTTAATCATGAGCAGACGCGGCGGGACCGCGAGTCGAACCGCCTTTATTTTTGTCCAATCTCACAACTTCACTTTGAGTAGAAAAAAAACGAAATTGAGAATCATTTATTAAACGAAAGAACATAATAGATACTCAATATAATAACAATATTGTTGAAATACTTTGAAAACAATATATTTCATCTTAAATTGAATTTAGATTTCAATTTAGGGGCGTCCACACAATTGTCGCTGATTTGTTGGCAGCGCGACGAAACGCTCAAATAACAATAGAAATATTAAGGAAATAATTTTAATGGTGGTGATACACTAGAGTATTTCTCAAAAAATCGTTTTAAAGTTGTTCATGCTTTCTCTCAATTTCTATTCTACTATTATTACTCGGCTTTCTATTCGACAAAATGCTTACATACAATCATTAAAAACTAGGTTATGGTACACTTTTACAGTTTAACAATCTTTGCTCAACCTCTATCTTCATTTAAGTATTTCTTGTTATAACAGTTAAAAAAAATACATCACCTGTCACAACTTAAACTGTAAAAAGTGTCTTGGTCCATGATGTATTGTGAACCAAGACTTGGCAACTTTTGTTCACAGACCTTTAGAGCTTTAAAGCCTGGTGACAGACGGACATACAGATTGCGGTGCCTTTGTTAGCTTTCGTTTTGTATTTTAAGAAAGGGCCTCCAAAATCTTTCGCGCAAAAAAATCTTAAAATCTTAAGTGTACTAAAAAAATCGAATACAAGGAAATTTATTAAAAAAATATCGTTAGCTTCACGTTCTAAAGTAAAACAATTAAAAACCTATCAATTAAAAAAAACGAAAACTTGAATAAACGAAAAGTGTTTTAATAAAACCGTATCAAAATCCCGATAATTTTCAATCCATATTTAATGCAATTCGAATTCCAATTAGCCAGGACTCTGAAATGAATTGTTGCGTGGCAGTTACGTCAGACAGAAGAAAAAATATATTTTTATTTCCTGTGCTAAACAAAAAAAAAATCGCTTTGTTTACAGGATCCTCATAAACGCATCGGGCTGTACAAATTTTAATGAGACCAGCAACATCCCTGTGTATTTTTTGCTCCGTGATTTTATCTTAACTGTAGAATATTGCAATATTTCGGTCCTTTGATGTTGAGTATCTGTGGAATGTTTATTAAATACCATGAAGTTATTGTTTGATACGTGAGGTATTCCTGTTAACATATTTGTAGCTATTAAATTAATAATACTAATATGACGTGAGCACGTCACGTTTGTAAATCGAATTTGAAATTTCGGTTGAATTATTTGCTTTATCACGTATGTTAAGAGTTATTAATTATTCGAATAGGCTTCAAAGTGACAGTTTTTGAGGTCAACGGACTTAAATGAGATAGCCAAGTGGTGGAAGAGCGCGACGTGTCGCGGGTTCAATCCCGGCGTTTGTGTGATCCACGAATACTTTTTCTAAGTTTGGGTGTCTTTTTGCATGTGACTTGAATTTGTGAAACTCCCCGCGATACAAGGATTTAAATGAATTAATGTCGTTTGAAAAAAAGTTGTTTTTGGTTTTTTTTGATGCTACGCGTCCAATACTGATGTTATAGTCATGTATAAAACCTTACTTATACAATAGGAGGCCTGTATCCGTAATTATTATTATTAAATAAGAGAGTCTTATGGAGAGTCTTTTAAGTATAAAATAACAATATTTTGATTATAATTCTGATTAATCAGACTCCCTAATTATTTATGCTTAATGATGAATACAATATTCCCCATGAAATACTTATAATATTTCCATAATTAGTCTTTGGTAATATACTCGTATATTCACGTGCCATAATTTCTGTTTAGTTTGCATATTATTTTGTAGAAATTCGATACCTGTGCTACTCGATCGATTCACAAATGTTACGCTTTTGTATATTTTGATTAGTTACGTATCGATTATGTACTGCAGTTATGTAATTTATTTAGTGATGTGTGCCTTAATTGAAAATTTGTGATGAGTGGACTTCGTAAACGCAGATATTTAGCAATATGTATTTTGAATTATGAAACCTAGAAGGGTTAATTAAAAAAAATAGTTGCAATGTTTCCACTATGACAAAAGAAAACTAAAAATAAAGATCGAGTTTAAGCAACGTTACTTACAGTGATACATTTGTTATTAAATGATTAGATTAGATTAGATTAGATTAGAATATTCTTTATTGTACACCATGGAATTACAGCAGTGATTCTTAATACATACAATGGTTTACTCACGCGTATTTATCGGGGTAGCCCGACTAGTTTCGGACCCAACCGGAGTCCTTTATCATGTGCAGACGCGGCGGGATTGCGAGTCGAACTGACGTCAGCGGCCGCGCATCTCGCTGCTTGATACATTTGTTGCTTGAGTAATAAATTTGTGGTAAATATCATCAAATTTATTTGTCATCCAACTTAAATTTATCTTCAGCCAATGTATACTAAACCCTCAGTTTTGCAAGTCCTTATAGCACATGCCCTGTTATTCCATTTTAAAAAAGCTCAACACGGAAAAACGTGTTTCGAGGATTCACAAACACTTACAACATACATAAATATGGCCCATAAATTCACACACCCTCTATCAAAATATTGAACAATACGTCAAAAATACCATCGCATTATCAATATTAAATGTAACATCTACCTCAAAGACATTCCATTGATTATCTAGTCACGGACGCGGCACAGGTGGTTCTAAAAACACATTATTATATTTTCCCTGTTTGATAAAACGGTAGTCATTTTTCATGTCAATTCTTGCGTATATATCTTGAGCTTTTGACGGTGATGTATGAAGCCGATGTGTTATAGTAACAGCCTGTATACACGTTAATTGAATATAAATTGAATTAAATTTTCTATTGGTTGATTTAAGATAAGATAACCCCTGACCTAAATGGAGAGTTGTTAGAAGTTTGATGTGTATTTCTGATGCATGATAGCTCTCGAACGGATTGGGCGATTTCAATTCAGTTTATTTTGTATTAAAGGTGAATTATGTGCAAATATTCTTTGTTATATATGTTTAAAAATCGGGCGGGATTAGGAGTTGTGATGAGAAAGGTTAATCAAATAATGGTTTATTTTTTTGTATTTGACTTTTTTATGTAAGTTTTTGTACTATTTGATTTGAAAGAAGCACGGGTAGCGACTAATAGTTTGAGGTCACCATTTGTGAGTGCACCAAGTATTGCGCTTTCGATTCTCGCGTAAAACAAGCATTTGTGTGTTCCACGAACGCTTGCCCATCAGTCTTTGAGCATGCGATCTGAATGTTTGTGAAATATTCCTCAGCAGAAAGATAAAAATTCCTTAATATAGCTGTCGTTTTTTTATTAAAGAAAACTGATCAAGCTTATCGCTGTCTATCTAGAAACAGACCTCCCCAAAGCAGAGCCACAATACCTGGCCATCCACTTTTCACACCCAGTCCCAGCCAGTTATCAACAAATTATTGCTTTTACAAATCATGACTACGATTCTGAAATCCGATTACGCGATCCGATGAAAGCTTTGTTAATAATTACACACACACATATTAATCCTCTCTATTATAATAGCAAATGTGTCTAATTAGTTTAGTATACATAATATATGTCACTTATCGTATGAATTATTGATTTGTACTTACAACCATTATGCTTTTCTAAGTGATTTCACGATAATAGACACCTAATCTTAGTCACATTGACGTATTATTATCTTCTAACTTCTATTGAATTTAAAATATAAATAAAAAATACTATTCCATAAGTTTGGCTGGTATATTTTTGAGAATATGCCAGCCTAGACTCGCATACGATGCGATACGATGTATGACTTTTTATGAAAATTTATTTATTTAAATCGTAAAATTTCTTATCGAAGCATTTAACCATTTGACCAGCAACAGCTCAGGGGAAACGTTAGACTGACAAGACAAAAGTTGTAGGTTCGATTTTCAGATTAATGTGCATAATATGTACAATACAGTATTTTTGATAAAAAAAAACATCTTGAAAAACAAGCACACTTGAGAATTTTCCAAGGGGTTTTCAGGCTTCGTGAGAGTTCCACAATAGGTTTTAACTTGAACACAAGATGTATACCAACCATATGAAAAAGATCCTTTCTGTGAGATGCAATAAGGCAATAACTAAGCTCATTGCCAATGCAGACATGAAAATTTAGCTGAAAAACATACTGAAAAGCCCATTAATATTAACACGCGTCTGCACTTCACTACGATCACAAACGGAAACCATTTAAACTTCAAATAGCCGTGTTTTTTCTCCCAAACTTTGTTTTTATTGCATCGTAAAAGAATCTCTATGATAAAAGCGCAGTGGGCAAAGAATGTTAAAAAAGATGGGTCGTTACTTATGTATTAGATGCATGTTTGTTCTCTGGAGGTATGGGAAAATTCTGCTGGGAAATTGTTGAGAAAAACGGCATTGGGGAGATAAAATAAAAATATTGAAGTGACTTTAGTCGACGATAAAATTTAACTCTCTTTGAATAAGTTTTTTGGCATTTAGTCAATCATCTATTGATTTTTTTTGATGATTGATTGGTCTAATTTTTATTTTAACCTTTATTGTTCCCAATTATTTTTTTACAACTAAAAAAAACAAATCAAACGTTTTACAAATTTTACTCCAAAAAAAACTTCCAAAACACCGTAAACAAAGATAGTTTATACAAAATTTTAACTGATCCAAAAATGCAACCCTCTTCTAAAATATCGTTAAAACATGCATACCCGATCACAGGTCAAAACCGCCAAAGAAAAAAAAACTTCCCTCTTGTCAGCCACACGGCATGTAATTTAACACGCCAGCTAGCCTTTCATGTAGGCACAAAACATACACTGCTGGTCTGTGTTCCCGAATGACGTCACTTCATGCATTTTAATGAACATAGCATCGTCCGTATGCAAACAGTGAATACGTTGCCCTACTGTTTTGTGTAGTGAGAACTTTTTTATTCTGTGTTGTTTTTAGGGTTAAGTACCGAATGAATAAGAACGTTACAGTATTACTAAGGCTTCAGTTTCGATCGGTCTGGCTGTCTGTCTGTCTATTCGTGTGTTTGTCACTATGAACTTCAAAATATATTCAAATGTGTTCAAAATAATTAGATATATTTGTTTAGAAACATATCTATACTCTATGCTTAATATATAAACCTGAAGAGTTTGTTTGTTTGAACGCGCTAATCTCAGGAACTACTGGTCCAAATTGAAAAATTCTTTTTGTGTTGAGTAGACAATTAATCGAGGAAGGTTTTAGGCTACAAACCATCACGCTGCGACTAATAGGAACGAAGATACAATGGAAAATGTGAAAAAAAACAGGACGGGTATAAATCATAACTTACATCTTCTTCTACCCACGGGAACGAAGTCGCGGGCAACAGCTAGTTATTTATAAGTCCAAAATAGTTTTAACAAATAAAATGATATTAAATATCGGGTTGATCAAAAATTGTATTTTTTTATTGATAATTTATTTTCTGAGAAATTTCTTTTCCTTCAGCTGTTTTGCTTTGGAACCCAGCGTCGCAAGTCCGACTCACGCTTGCCCACTTTTTTGGCCAGTACAGTCTATTTGAATAGACTTTTGCACTCATTATGTGAGTGTGCCAAGTTGCGGCCCTAGTTTTTCAATGCTTGCTCAAGATGCACGAATCCTATTTAGTATATTTCGGTCAACTCGTTAATGTTATGAATGAGTTGTCAACAGTATTTTTGAAAGAACTTCGTTATTTTACACTTATTTATAGTAGTTTGTTTTCCACAAAACGGCACGGAGTATCGAAGAAGACATACCATCGAAGGCGCCGTATGTATGCAGTTTTTGATACGATGTCAAGTAGAAGAATTGACAAGGAATTTGTGGAAATGGAAAAATGGAAGCTATTTACTTACTTTCAGACAAACTGCAAAACAGTTTTCTGGAACTCTGTAAAAGTCTTATGATCTAGACTTTTTAACACTACTGAATAAACAATCTAAGACAGAAATCTTTTCTCTGGAATGATTCATTAAACAAATAAGAATAACGCCTTAAATATGTTTTTAATGAGTACTCCGTCAAGCATTTTTATCTAGAAGATTTCTTAAGGTCTTAGTAAAAACATAAAAAATACTAAATAGGTCACTCAGTACCATATTCCCTTCATCTTAGGTCAACCTGGTCTATCTTCCATTTTGCAGTCTCTGAAGAGTTTTTGTATCCAATTTAGACCACATAATATTATAGCAATAAGGTTATATATTTTATGAATAATGTTTGCTCAAAGGGCTTCTGTTAATCCTGCCTGATGCATTTGGTTTGATATTCACGTCATAACATATATTCGGCAAAATTTTAGCGATTGAAAATTTAATTACTAAAATACTTTAAAAAATTATAACTAGTCGGGCTATCCCGATAAATATGCGTGAGTAAACCGTTACACCATTTAATAATTTTATAACCAGTAACATAATAGGATTTTCAGTAGTTTTAGGTACAATGAACTTAATTTTATGAAAAATACGAAAAAATCTAGGCTGTAATTTAAATTTAAGATCCATTGTATACAAAAATAACTTTGGGAAATGGCTTACGGAACTTTTTTGAGTAACAGTGGCTAAGTAACTAAGTTGGGAAGAGTCCTTTAATTCTTATTCTAATAACTTTGCTTGTTACGACTTTGATTCTGAGGGTAATGAAGTTCTGCGGTTCGTGGATCAGTTTCAAGTGAATAAGTTAATTTTGAAAATATTTTGAGCTTGTTATTTTTATAAGAAACCTGAAAAGCTTGGTTTTAGACAACGATATGGGATATCTCCTAGTGAAAATCAACAAGGAAATTTTCATTGAAAAAAAGATATATTTCTAAGTTTTTATTGATAAATTTATATTGATTTCAGAAAACCTGAAACTGAATATACTAACATTAATCGTCACTGAATGAAAAGATCTCGTAATAAATATAATTTCCTAAAGCAAAAGAACTGGCAATAACGATTATTTTTACCGTATGCCTAATATAGGCACCATTACCCCACGGAAACACTTGACTGCATAGAAAGCCGAGTGGTTGAGATCACCACGCCAAATCCAATGAGCGCCACGTGCCACTCGTTCCTTCAATCTTGAGTCTTTTTGCCTGTGCTTTGAATATTTGTTAAACCCAAGTAACACAAGGATTAAGTTGCTTAATGCGAGAGTCGTTTTTATTTACTTAAGTATAGACCAATATTGATACTTCAAAATGTTAAAAGATATACTCTAAATCATAGTATGTCTAAGTTGAAGCTGTATTCACTAGGGCAGTCACAAGGACAAGGAGAAAAGACAAAGCCCGAACGATCCTTTAAGACTAACGATTCGAAAAGCTAAAGTGGATTAAAAATATCTGGATTAACCTTTTAAGATAGAGATAAAATTAAAAACATAAATCTCGTGTTTAGAGTCTCCAATAGGGATGACGAAGATTTTTTTTTCAGTGTCCGTCTTGTAGTTTAATGTATGTATATAATAATGGAAACGCATAACATTCAAAAAGCGACTTTGATACTATACCTTCTATGGGCAAAATTGAACCTTATATACATACAGATCTATGCATATAACCGCAAAGACATCACGACTGAAACCCCAGTAAAAATGTATCATAAAAACCCTTTCCAACATCTAAAATGATGAGGAAAAGATAATAACTCTATGCAATCTGCGTTGTTCTTTTATACCAGCTCAGTATGCAAGCTTACATAAATCCCACTATCTATGTATAACAGTATTTTGTTTGTTTGCAGATGCGTTACGTGTCCCTCGCATACATGACTTGGCCAATGTTGACGCAGCGGGAACGAAATATCGCCTCACAAAGTAAGTTGGACTTTTAACTTTAAAGCTTACACCATAAGACGCAATTTAGAAGTTTGTAAATCAAGAGTCCGCTCCTAGCTTGCAAGTTTTCTTTTCAACTAACAGGTATTGGATTTTGAACTTTATTGTTTTGAATTGAAGTTTTAAATTCCGTGTATTGAAATGTTGTGGCCTGTTTATTTTTGTTGGGTAATCGAAGTGGAAAATTGAATGCTGCTACCATTATTTTAAAGTTGGTATTCGATTGACATGCACGTAGAGTAGTTTTAATATTATAATGAGAAACTGAAGTGAAATAAAATGTAACGGGTTTCATGCGAACGGTTTTGTATGAATTTTAAAACACATTCAGTGTCTTTCTGGACTGGATTATTTGGAAGCGAATTTTATCTTTAGTTTATGAAAATAAATGAAAAATTTTACGTTACGTTGTTACTGTACAAAGGAGCGCTACGGTAAAAATTATTATAAATATTGATTTAATAACTACCTAGAAATTATATTCTTAACTCATCTAATTTTTGTAGTAACTATCGTGAGACTGAACTGACTGACGTTATTAAATGACTCACGCCTATTTATCGGGAGTGCCCGATTAGTTTCGGACCCAACCGGAGTCCTTAAACATGAGTGACGCTTGATTAAACCATGGCATGATTTAAAAATAAACTCATCATTACCCATCAATGATATTTAATACTCATTCTAACCTAAAAAACGTGATAATAAAATAAATAAACCCAAAAAATATTCCACAAAGTTTTAAATTACATTTTAGGTACGAAATTCGATTCTCAACAGCATTCGTTTAAAATAAATTTGAGGCAAAATAAAAACTTCTTTTTCATAATCCAATCGTCAAAATCCCTGAAAACTTCAACAAAAGGCTGTTTTTACATTCTTTAAGTTTTGTTTGGGTTTCTGACGAAGTTGACGTTAAATTTTAAAGACTATTTTTTATTTGGATATGAATTTCATTTCTGTTGAGATATTTGAGGAATTACTTGTTTTATTTTCTTGTTTTGCGGCTTTTAAAGGAAGTTTTTATTAAACTGTACATTTTTATATTTTTATACAAGCTTTGGCAGTTCGACTCATACTCTAGACAAGACAAATTCAACAACGTCATAGTGAAGGCCTATATCTAGCTGTAGACTTCGACAGGCTTTTTTATTGATTAAAAACGACGTCCAAACTGCATCGCAAAAAGTTTTATATTTTATTTTCGTGACAAAGTTCTTATTTCCGACTTCAGGCTTTTTACAATTTGCTTATATTTTATTATACTTGTCTCGTGTTTGTATAAGAATAACAGTGTTTAATTAATTAATTAGTCATGCAGCACCTCATAAAGAAATGTTCATTGAATAATTTTGAGATACTCTTTCGAAACATATTGATAAAGTTACAGATTGGTCTATTGAATGTGAGAAAAATACACTTAAAATACGGAAAATAATAATATTATAGACTATGGTGGTTCGACACTTGTCTATGTAAAGATTTAAGCTGCTTGCACCAACTAGCGAGCTGTAGGGAATAGCGCAAGGAAATGTACAGGCAATGAGAAAAGTGATTAAGATATTTAATTTACTAGTAGTTAGGCAAAATTTGGCCCGAATTTGGTTGGTTGATGGGAATGTTTTTTTTTTTAACTTGTAGCGAATTCTACAGGTGCGTCACTAAAACCATAAAAAATGTACTTGTGTTTTGTTAAATTATAAGAAAGAAATGAATGTAGAGTTAGGTTTTTAAGTCACCGTTAAAGATTATGTTATGTTTCAGTTAAAGATATAATACCAAGTGATAATGATAGAACGATAAAGATATTGCTTTTGAGAGTATTCAAATTTATTTGAGTGTTCAAAGACAACATGGGTTCGGTGAAAAATCTAAAATGTAAAGGTTATGTTTTATTCGTCCCCAATAAACTTTTTTATTTTGTAAATTCACATTTTTGAATAATCGAAACACACAACGTAGGTTACGTAAATATAAATCCATAAACATCAAAGTTTCAGTTACCCTCAAAAATTGTGCTAAACAGAAAAAAACTCGACACAAACCAACATTTATTTTCGTTAAAGATAAAAACTCACACATAAACATCCAATAGAGCGTGAAACGGAGCTCGGAACAAAACCTATTCAATTCAATCGCTAACACTTTTCTCCGCGACAGTACAAACTGTAAGCCGATTGGAAAAAGTTGCAAACTCGACTTTGTCTAGTAATAGGATTTACCTAGCTCAGAGATTGCGATTTCTTACTATTTATTTAAACTTAGGAATTGATAGACGTATTGGCTTTCAATATTAGCTCTTTAAATTGATTTTCCAGTAGGATTTATGTAGTCTAAAACTTTTTTTTATGTCTGAGTTTTTAATGGTTTATAAATAAACAAAAACATGAGTTTTTGCGTCATTTTAAAGAACAAGCAGATTCAGAACTCGAACTCAGCTCGATTTTGGTATTTAAGTTTTTTTGAAAGATAATTTTAAAAACTGGTAATAAATTTTAGTATTTAGAAGTTCAATTCGCATACTCATTACGCAATTAAAAAAAGGTTGAAGTAACGAACAAATAATGAAAAGTATAAAAAATACAGTCATTTAAAGACCGTAATAATTGATTTTTCTACGGTTAGGTTAGACAACAACAACAGTCACTACAGTTCATGAGGTACAGCCTGGACGTGTCAACGTATTTATTGTGTTTCTGTTTTGACTTTTGTCTCATAATAATATAATGTATTAATTGCAATTGCAATTGTAATGTAAAGTTCATATTAAAAAAAAAAACTTCTACACTGTTAGCAGTGACGTAAAAATATGATTTATTAACTTCGTTTTATACCTTTTGAAGATTACCTAGAATAATAGGATTCCGCTTGTTGCCATCGGGATTTCGTAAGTTTTTAATTAATGATATTTTTTCTTCCACAGATCAAAACTTGGGACGTTGGTGGATAATGGTAAGTTTAAAATAAACTTAATTTTGATCGATATTTTACAAGTTCACAATTTGCCTATGACATGTTATGTACAATAACAAAATGTTTCGCTCCGTTGTGGGAACTATTCATCCCTAAATGTCTAGTAGTCATAATATATCTATAATAATCTGTTTTTTTTGAGACTAGGTAGCTTTGTGCGAAAGTTGTGGTATATTACAAAGATTTCGAACACTTTGAATGGCCAATTTACACTTTCCAAACCAAGAAAATTTTCTTTGACAACTTTTTTCAAACAAAACAATCTAGGATTGTCTTCTATTAAAACGGAGTTAACTAGACAATGGATTTCACACTTCTTTTAATGCAGATAACAGATTCTTTTGTTAAAACTTTTCATAAATCTCTTCAATAAGACAAGAGGGAGTTTATTGCACGGCAATGTTAGATATTGCTGAAACTAAGAGCAGATTGGCAAAAGGAAAAAAGAGGAAAATTTTATGATTCTATTTTTTTCTTTTATGACTCTTAGACACAAGAGTTTATAAAACGGGTTGAGTGCGATTTGGACTTGAAACACTGATAATCCCGTATAAATGGTCTGAAAACCTAACCACCATTGTTCAACCTTAATTGAATGCAAGTTCTTATAACGGCAAAGCCTTCCTAATCATCACGGTTCATGATTATTCAGGCCAATACAGACACCTTACACTCCGAAATTTTAAGGTTTTGTTAAGAATTTGTTGAACTAAAAAAATGGTTCAGAGTTTATTCATGTTAAAGTTATAAAGAGTTTGCGGTGAAAGGATGATCTCAAGATCTTCTGAAACTATTTTGAAAAACTTTCACTAATATTTGGAGAGTGTGATTCTTTCCGCGAAATATCTAGAAACGAATTAATACTGTGTATATTTTGGTTAAATCAATCCTTAGTAAAAAAATAGAGCAAATATTATCGTCTTTCCTTTAAAAAATACGTGAATGTTTAATTCTAGTAATGTATTCTAGTAATTAAAAAGCCTTCTATTGTTTCTACCAGTGAATGTTTTTCTTTTGTGTTTAAAGTCAGAGATTTTCTGTAATACACTGTGTTTTATACAATATTGGACTCCAAATTGAGTCAAGCTATATTTTCATAACGGGAAAAGACAAAAAAAGAACTTAGATTTTTTTATAATAATAACACTGAAAAATGTATCTGTAAAATCATTGATAAAGAACAGTGATTTTGATATAAAAACCAGTCTAGTACGAGTCCAACTTGCGTCGAAACAAATAATAATAGGCTCAAAAAAACAAGGGTCGAAAATAAACCATGCTTTACTTTCACTTTATATTATTTTATTATAACAGCAACCAATAAATAAAATAATTGTCAAGCTATAGCAGTTCATAAGAAAGAGCCTGGTGACAGATGGCTACACAGACGGACTGACGCACAGATAGTGGAGTTATACGTGACGTTAGGAAAACAGATGAGATACTTCTCGACTATACATGCAACGTTATCATTTTAATTTACAAAACATGTTTAATGAGTATTATTTTGTGTCAAATCGTTGTATAGCGAAAAATCTAATAAACATTTAAGGTTAATAGGAATGGGTATTTATTTAAGCCTTCACTCATAACTAGTATTTTTTTTAAAACGACTCCCGCACGGAATAAGGAATTTAATCCTTGTGTCGCGGGGTGTTTCACAAACATACAATTCACATGCACAAGGACAGACATCTGTAAATAGACCATTGTAGGTACCTGTAAAAGGTACTTATATCTATAAGTCATAGTTATTCCATCCCCAAGTACCGTAGAAGATAAGTATTAAAGGGATCAACATAAAACTTCAACAATTCCGCCACTGATCTACCTTTAAATCCGCATTTGCATTTTCTTCGTCTCAACACTGAAGCCGGTTTGAACTGCATAAATCTGGTTAGATCCAGTTCGAGGCGGATTTCGGCGGTCGTTACCGGAATCAGGGCACGGATGACGTTAACTTTGTGGAGTTTTGAAGTTAATTTGCAATTGTGTTTTAATGCTTTTCTTTGAAATATATTTGACGTTAAAAAATACTATTTTAAGTTGTCTTCAGTGACTTGTAATCATGGACTAGAGAAAGGAAAATAGTACTTAGATCCTTTCCTTATATTATCAAAGGCAGGTTTGAAATTGTTGGTGTTGGTAAACAGTTTTATACCGCTTTGAGGTCTATTTTAGTCTAAGTTTTTGTGTATCCCTGGAATGATATATCACTTAGTAATTAATAATAGAATTAGACAATATAGTGTCCAATGTGTTTTCACGTAGTTGGGGTTTAAAAGATTGACAAAATGATGATTATTTATGGTGACACATTTTTGTGGTTTAGTCCACGAACTTCAAATACTAAACGCGATATGATTGGAGGACATTGCATCCAGCTCGTTAGAGATTGTAAAAAAAATAAACAGTAAAATCTTTGTTAAAATTAAGTCAAATGACTTCAAAAATTAATTAAAATAACTTCAACCGAAACTAGTTGGGCTATCCCAATAAATACGCATTTTAAACCCAAGTGTTGTAATTTCATAAAATTAAACATATTCATATTCATATATTTATTTGCATTCCATAATGTTACAAAAGATGTTAAAGAGGTTTAAAGCTAGGTACAATGTTATGGACCCTGTTAGGGGCACAGCCAATGAAGGCATTACAAATTTATATTATATATTTCATTAATATATAAAATATTAATTATATGCCATAAGTAAGTAGGTTTTTTTTTATTTATTTAATTTAGAATATTTAAGGATACAGTAATATGAAACTATGCTATGGTTTTATCTTCTATGTACTCATTGACTAAGTACTTCTAAGTACTCAAGCAAAAGTAAACCTTATCACTCTCAAAATAAGAGCATTAACAAACCATCACTCTCATATAACAACAACACTAACATATTTTCAACAATCCACGCACAACAACACTCATATCAGCTAATACGTAATAACCTCTATAATTACCGTTCATACCTTCATAATAATATGTTAAATAGTGTGATAGGTAATTAGTCAATGTTTCAGAGAACTGTCAGGTTATGCAAAGCTCAACGGGTTGAATTAGCGTCAGCAATACTAATCAGACTTACTGTTGTATTGTGTATCCGTTTACTGATGCTTAAGATGAGAATTAATTTCGTCAATGTTGTTTGTGTAAGCCGAGACATAACTCAGTACTTGGGCTTTAAGGATCTGAAATTGTAAGACATATTTTTTCCCATGTTGTACACTCATTTGTCTTGTTTGTTGTTCGGTTGGATTTGTGCAACTCAATTTTGAGGCACTTTCCGATAAGTTAGGCTGAAATTTTCACAGTAGCTTCAAACCTGGTGACAATGTAATTTACACATAAACGGTTGGACCGATTATAAAAAAAATGTATGTAGTTGTTACTTGGATTTTCTAAATCTATTAATTCTGTAACCGTATCTGCCAGATTTTACTATAAAAATACTTATAAACTATCTATAACGCTTAAAATTTAAATTTTACACATTGGATTTTATTGCATTTCTGTAGCAAAGACAATAAAAATAATACTTAAATACCAAGAATATTTTCACTTATACACAAACTTCGACTTTGCCACACTTCCGACCCACATAGTTCTAATGTAAAGAAAGAAAATACCTGAAAAAAAATTATCAAATTCTTAGCAACATTTTTAAAGCACCATGTATAAAGAAAAGTGCCTCTGAGTCTGAGATTACCACTCAGAACACTTGACCACTCAAAGATATCTTGAACTACTTTCTGCCTTACTAAGTGGCGTATACACGGATGAAATATTTCACTTAACCCTTTGCTTTTATGAGTAAGCCTATTAAAAAACTTAAGGAAATTTCCTATTTTAATACCTGTGCTAAGGTTGACGTGATGATTTCTCTGTGAGAGCTGTGAGCTTCCGAACTGATTGAGAGATATCAATTTAGTTGTATAAGTTGATCAAAATATTACAGCGAATGAAACTTACGCGTGAAGTCACGATTTTGTATTAATTTTAAAAAATCGTTATGATCCAAGCCCCTTCTCCAAAACTTACAAGCAGTTTATCTTTGTCAAATTTAGTTTTTCGGAAAAGGGAAAAATACGTGTCTAAAATGTTTAATTACCTAACTGAGTGACTAAATAGATTTTTACTTTTTATACCCAGCCGTCGTCTTTATTCCGATCATACGAGTCCTTCTACTTCGAACTCGTATAGGCCACTCGACCGCTCCCAACTCCCATAATAAGACTCTTAATCAAACTAAATTCAAAACAGCCAATTCAGAATTGATCCACACAACGCCAACGTTCCCCAGAACTTAAACATACAAACAAATTCATTAAACATTTCTGTACACAATCAATACGATACGAAATCACAAACACAGCTAAGTCTGGAATTTATGGAGAACTGCATATATCTGGATTAAACCGCTTCGGACCGGATTTCGGCGCTCGAAACCGGCGCAGCGCCAATCAGAGAACGCTAATCTCACTTAGTTGGGATAAGCCGTATAATGTTATTACAAAGTTATTATTTAACCAAATAGAAAGGTAATCTGGAATTGTAAAAGGCTTTTTATGTTTTTCAAGCTATTTTAAGAATTAAGTCAGATTGGGGTACGTTAGGGGTCTAAATGACCATAATACTGCTTTACGGTGTTTATTTGCTTAATAACTTATAACAAGGTGACTTGTGTTTACAAGAGCTTTTAATGGTTGTACTTGAATACATGGCAAATAGCAATAAAACATTTTCCATTGCAGAGTATTTAAATATTAGTAAGAAAACACAGTAAGGGAAATTGTCACCTTCAATTCATGATAAGATGAATTTCGTTATCAAAATATATGTTTCTCTTCAGCTTTATCGCTGTTTACAATGTAACAAATTGTATAAACTCTCACATACTTCCTCGAAAGAACACAAATAGATCTAATGATACAACTAATCCATCAATTGGATAAGTGGTTTTGTGAACAGTGATGAATTGTATTCAGTATTATCAGTAATTACATACTCCTACACATTTAAAAGTATCTTTCTGTGTTTCCGTCTATTGTGACCAAACGCAGCTGCGTATGATTTTTTCACGTAAGTCTGGCATGCGTTTATGATGCGCCGCTATAGTCGCAGCAAGGAGAGCAGGATTAGCACACATTGACCTACCGCCCAATCTACTGGCCGGAGGAAGCCCGCGATCGGTGTATGAAGGATTGCAAAGCATTGCCATACACCGACACAAAAACGCGGATGACGTAGCACGGGGGTTCAGGTTTAGTCAGAAAGAGCCTGACATTACCCATTTCCTCCCCCGAGGAAGTGGGTGTCCAGGAGGACTCCCCCGCCTTACCAAAAAAAATGATTAGCACTCACCTTTCCAGTAGCGTCATCTTATAAGCAAAATGTTCCTGGATACTAGCACATTATGTAGTAGATGGAATACAGAACGTTAAACCCACTGTGCGTGACTGTGTGACCCAAGAATGCTTGTTCTGAGTCTAGGTAGCTATGCTAATGTTATTTGAATGTTTGAACACCCTGGCGATACAAGGGTAAAATTCCTCGGTGAAGAAATAGTTAAAAAATGTTGACATACCATTGATATGGTGCCACGAAGCACCCTGAGCTAGAAGACGAGGTATATTCATGCAAGAGTTCTCTCTCGTTCTATTTTTTTATAAGTGACGTGGCTAAAAATTATTGAGCAGTTTAATCACTTAAGTGCTCGGATAAAATTTACTTGGTTTCGGACCATAAGTAGAGGGGTAACTGCACGAGTAAAACGGAGAGAATTGTTAGTCGTGTATATCGTTTAGGGAGCCTGTCATGTACGTAATATTATTGCGGTTGTTGAGGAGAGATACCTGATAACGTCAACGCCACATATTAAGTTGTTACGCCTCCACAAAGATTCATTATCTTTATATAGGTAGGTAGATAGAATATTCTTTGTTGCACATCACACACACAGGTTTTTATAGAAATAAATAGTTACATGGTGCCACAATGGGCGGTCTTATCGCTAAAAGCGATCTTTTGCAGACAATTTTTGGATGAACTAGATTCTGAAGGGTTATTATATATTACTTTAAGATGTTGTGGTCGAGGGGATGGTGAATTGTTGTAGTTGTGCGAAAAACAAACGCTACTCAAGTGCAGCTCGAAAGATGATAATAACTAGAAAGCCTTAGAATTAATCGCACGCGACTCCAATCGAACGTAATACACGGAAATACACCTTAATACTTACACGAACCTAACATAAATAAGTATGTCCAATTTGAACAAACGTACAAATTTATGCGCACGCAATTACACAAATGAAATTAGACAATTTAGTGACGCGGTGAAACGTAGACAGGCAGAGCGTTGCCGAGGGATCGTCTATTACCCGGTGAGGGTCAGATCGGTACTTGTTCTATGTAAAGTATTGGTGTTTTCCTAAATTTGTTAAGGCTGGGAGCTGGTAAAAATAGTATTCGAAAGTTCTTTAATATCTATGGTTCTAAATAGTTATAAAGTAAGTGTTAAAAGATCTTGTCTAAACCTAAATTAAATGTTAGTGCAGCAACAGAAATGCAACATTTCTGGAAATTTAGATTGTCAAGCGGTGACTGGTTTACGAACAGGGCGGAGAGACTGCAGGCAGACGATCAGTCAGCGAAGTCTTAGTGATAGGGTTTCAATTCTATAGTTTTTGTACGGAACCATAATAAACGCAAAATATCCAAATGTGCAAGTTTGTCCTCAATTCACTCGCAAACACACCGATTTTGTCATTTCCGTTACAGATACACACTCCGTAATATACAAAGAGGGCAAAATTCTATGCATCTAGCAATCACAAAGCCATTTAGTATAAAGAAAATGAAACAGAGCAGGTCAGAAAGTGCTAAATTGCAGGTTTCTCGCAAGGCAAGTGATATGTGTTGGAGCCCAGCGATGCGATGAATCGTATGACATTTAGCTTTGATATGAAATATGTGTCCGACTGCAGTTCATGTGAAGCATTGTAGTGTCCAACTATTTAAGTGGACATTTTTCACTTAAAAGATGGTAAAATCGTGAAACTGATTCGTTTTAAAATGATGCGTTTAGTTGGGCACTTGCCATAAATACGCGTGAGTAAACCATTGCATCGTTTAATAATGGTAAAAATCGGTCGTAAATTGTAAGGATACATTTCATTTGAATTTGTCACTGATATTATGCGTTCGAGGAATTTTAGGATACACCTTGAAGATATCTCACTGCATAAAAACATTTCAAAGTTTTAAAAATTAAAATGTTTTAATTTTTTGTAGTCCTAACAAAGGCGCTAAAGAAACGTTGAGTCACATATCTAATGGCTGTAGCGGTCAAAAAAGATAAGTGTTTCTATTGATATTCTAAAAAGGTTTATTTCGAGTTAATGAATATCAAAATTATATAGGAAAAGAATAAAATGGTTAACTTAATTGAAATTTTCATAAAAATGTGCACATTTAAAATTTTAGTTTCAAGGGAACAATTTAAAATACTTCTACTCTTGCTGTGCCTGACAAAGAATTACGTAATAATTCACCACATACATATGTAACACTAGCTGTTGCCCGCGACTTCGTCCACGTGGTTAGAAATTGCCCCGTTTTTTCCACATTTTCCACTTTATCTTCGCTCCTATTAGTCGCAGCGTGATGTTATATAGCCTATAGCCTTCCTTGATAAATGTTCTATTCAACACAAAAAGAATTTTTGAAATCGAACCAGTAGTTCCTGAGATCAGCGCGTTCAAACAAACAAACTCTTCAGCTTTATATATTAGTATATAGATATGGATTATGAATGAAAATTCCAACCCATAACCATAAAAGTGGTATTATACTCGTTGCCTATAAGAAAAATCTTGTTATACCAATAATCCAATTTATACCCAAGCTAAAAAAAAAACAATTGCACGAACGTAAACTCTAAATAATATTTCCAAATATCCTGGATCAGCGTTAATACAATACGCGACGAAAATGCACCAAAACTTTATACATTTTGTAAAACATTTGTAGAATGCACAACCATTAGGCGAAACTGAGGGATTATGGCAAATCTGGTGCGCAGAAGGCACTAAGCTTTGAATTTATCGTTCGGAAGCGCCGCAAACGTTTCTTACGTGTGATAGTTTGTTTGCGTAATGCGAGGTTTCTTGTTGAAAGTGCTATTAAGATAGAAAATTGTATAATTGGGTAGATTTGAATAGTACGTGTATTTTACCGAAAACACAATTTAGTCAGGTAGATTAGTAGATTAGAATAGATAAGAATATTTACTTAATAAAGGACTCCTTTTTCTATTATTAAGGAATAAAAATATTTTTTTAATAATGCGTTTAATATATAATTTAATTACAGTAAATCAATTTGATATTTTCTTTCGGTTGACGTTCTCAAACGCAAATTTATAGAGAAGTCGTTTATTTTTCATCTGCCCCCTTACCAATAATAATTTGCCATTCTTGCAAAATAATTTACTAAGATTTTTTTTTCAATAACGTTTGGTAGACGAATAAAAAGTTTGAAACGTGTTCTCCAGAAATGACATATATTAAACAAAAAAATAATTGTAAGACGTAAAAAAATATTTAAATGTTTTTTTGTTATTTAATTAATTAATATTAAATTATGTACCTACTAAAATAGTTTATGAGCTCCTATTGTTACTAACCAATTTGGATCATTGTAGTCTGACAGTTAAATAAATTGAATTGAATTGAATAAAATATTAAAAAAGTGGTTGATAATAACTTAATACCTGCTTTCAACAAAACACCCTCTATTTTATTTAACTTTAGAAGACAATCTAAAATATTGTTATATTTCGTCCCCAAAACTGACCTAATCTGTTTCTAAGGATGGAAACTGTGCCAATAGCCTCGTCAAAATTTACAACCCCCGTTTGGGCAATCCCACGATCCGTTCCGCCTGCGACGTTAATCCGCTGTGACAGCATAGCCAAAGCTCACTTTATAAACTTCAACTATAAATCTAAAATAATATTTTTATGTTACCTAGTAGAAACTTTTTTAGAGTTCTGTACGCGAGGGGTAAGGCCGGTTAAGTGCGTGTCGGCTCGCGAAACAGATAGTTTCGTAAAAGTATGCTAAAGATAAACAAATCTTCCTTTACATTCATTACCATAATAATTGAACCTTTACATTCATTACCATAATTTGACGACCTCCGTGGTCGAGTGGCGTGAGCACCGGTTTCAAGGTGTCGCTAGCTCTGAGGTCCCGGGTTCGATCCCCGGTCGGGTCAATGTAAAAATTCACATTTTCTACATTGTCTCGGGTCTGGGTGTTTGTGGTACCTTCGTTGTATCTGAATTCCATAACACAAGTGCTTTAGCAACTTACTTTGGGTTCAGAACAATGTATGTGATGTTGTCCGCATATTATATTATATTATTAATTGGTGATTAAAATCGATATTTATTTTTTGTATTTTTATTTATAGCACAAACAGAAAAACGGCATCGGTGAAAATTTCAACTGTTTAGCTATCACGGTTCATGACAACTTATTGACGGACAACGAAGACTGTAAAAGGCTTTAATTTTTATCCTCTGAGTAGCCCTATTACTAAGTTTTTTCCATCTGTATGTCCGTTTATCCGTCACCAGGAAATAACTAGATTGTTGAAATCACCGATTATATATTTTTGTTGACGCAACCCATTACAAATACCTAGTAAGCAGATCAGTGGATGTCAGGCGTCCATGCACGTGTTTAACGGTCGAGTGCCCGTGCAAACATCACTCGATATACAATTTCAATGGTGTTACATATTGGTGAATATGAAGATATAGTATGTTTATTTTGTGCAGTATATAGAGAAAAGCCAATGAGAACTGTTGGGTCTACTAGATCGAAAAAAGATGAACGAAAGACGTGACTTCTAAAACTAATTTGTATGTGAATGATATTTTATAGGAG
This sequence comes from Trichoplusia ni, assembly GCF_003590095.1. Lineage (NCBI taxonomy): Eukaryota > Metazoa > Arthropoda > Insecta > Lepidoptera > Noctuidae > Trichoplusia > Trichoplusia ni. The sequence continues at coordinate 5,371,629 of NC_039489.1, read as the reverse complement.
AGGTGTGTGTTTACTCTTTTTAGATATAAACGTGATATACTATGACCAAAAATAGAACTATTCCACTTGGCAACTACTGAGCTTATGAACAATATTGAGGTATATTTTGTCAATATATGAATTTGACTTTCTTTGAGTGAAAGAGGAACAAACATCTTTCGTGTTTATAATATTAGCAGGAATAGTAGGAATTTGTCTGAAGCCACACATTTCTTACCGTCTTTGTAATTTCCAAACTCCGTTTCAACACAAAAATTCTTACAAAACAACACCAGTCAGAAAATGAAGTTCAGAAAATTCGTAACGAAAATGTTATCTCGATACAATTCCATTCGCAATAGCACTTCTGTGTTTTATTTCTCGCGAAACTTTATTTGACCTACAAAAGACCGTCATAAACTTGTTTTTACCTTTTTTGTTGACTGATGAAAGAAAAAACTGATCTCGTTCGCTACGAATGTAGTTTCATTTACTGGTACGTAGTGTGACGTAGTTTTATCGTGCTTTTTTATTTTTTCCGCTGGCTTCGGACTTATTATTTTAGTACGCGGAACTGGGTAGCTATAGACGTCTTTTTATGCCTGCATGAAACAGCTTGATGTGGAACCAGGTTGAACTTGTTTGGAAAATGGCTGATGATTTTTGGATAAACTTTATGATATAAGAAGAGAACATTTTGAGTTACTCTCACGACTGTAGTAAATGCAATTCAATAAATAATGGGATATGATCGTTGTATTCTCTCCTTACACAGTCAATCGACTTCAAAAAAGAGGGGATTCTCAATACGTCTGTATTGTTTTATTAATACGAAATTCCTGGCATTTCGTACACACAGGTACTGAGCTAGATTTTTTATTATTTATCAAACCATTTCTATCTCCGGAGGACAAAAGCTTTAAAATATGTGAGTGCGTTTTGTTTGTGATTTTTAGTTCTAGCTAGGTTAGAATGATTTCCATGAAATTTTGGTGCGGAGATAGCTGACACTTTTGACTAATACAGTTATACTTCTATCCGTCGTCTTTAAATTAGGGTAATGATGCAGTTTGAACCGACATCCAGGCAGGCAACGCTTCCAGAAACATCATTGGTCTAGCCTTTTCCCAACTACATATATTAGGGTCGGCTACCAGTCTAACCGGTTTCATCTAAGTACCAGTGTTTTACAAGGAGCGACTGCCTATCTGACCTCCTCAACCCAGTTACCTGGGCGACACGATACCCCTTGGTTAGACTGGTTGTCAGACTATTCAAGCTTCTGACTGCCTGGTACGACTGTCAAAGATGTAATAACGCTACCAGAAACAGCTTGTTCAAAAATATAATAACTAAATTACAACCAGTATCAAATCCCTCACCAATTTACACAAATACGAACTATCAATGTAAATCATTCGACATTTTACAGCGAACCCAAGCGATCAATTTAATATTATAATACCACACTCATATGCATATGCACGTATAGGCATATATGCATAGGCAGTGGGAATTAGGCAAATGCAATCGGATTTAGGTGGCCAAATCTGTGCGGCGCAGATGCGGCTCGCTATGTTTGCCGCTGTTTGTGGATTATGTATCGAGATGTTCTTGTTTGGCTTGCAGGAGTAGGAATGTAAAGTTGTTGGGATAGGCAGAGTGATCTCTCTCTTTTTTTAATAATAAATGCGAACAACATCACATACATTGTTCTGAACCCAAAGTAAGTTGCTAAAGCACTTGTGTTAAGGAGTTCAGATACAACGAAGGTACCACAGACACCCAGATCCGAGAAAATGTGAATTTTCACATTGACCCGACCGGGGATCGAACCCGGGGCCTCAGAACTAGCGACACATTGAAACCGGTGCGTACGCCACTCGACCACGGAGTCGTGAATCTTCGCAGTAATATGTCCCACATGGCGGTGGGACCAGCTTTCCAAGAAAAAATATCTTCTCCACTTCCCTCATTCCCTGACGTCATTCTCGGATAACTGGCACTCAGGGAACAGGTAAGAAAAAGTTGTGAAAAAATTGTTCATAGGTTCAAATATTATAAAAGTTATAACAGTTTCGGTAAATAGATACAGCAAAAAAAGAACAAATATTAGAAAAACAGAAACTTGGACGTGATAAAAACTCATCCATCATATTCATTGTAAGTCATGTCAGGTAGAAAATCTATGCCATATCATAAAGAAAAAGTCTCGCAAGTATATTGAAACTAAATAATTATGTTATTCCTGACAGAGATACTTTTTATCTCCAATAAAGAAAACATGGTACTTACTAAGGCTCCACTATCTACGCGTGTGTCACCAGGCTGTATCTCTTGAACCGTGGTTTTTCACTTAGGTATATTATATGCTTTATGACACTTCGACAAAACACACTAAAACTAAAAATCGCGTAATTTGCTTAACCCATTAAGCAAGTTACGCGATTCTTTTTGTCTGTTATCACATTATATCATAATCTCTAAACAAAATCTAAATTAGCCTTTATCAGATAATTTATTTATTTTAGACAGCAACTACACACAACATTACATCTGAAACGAAAGAAACGAAACATTAATACGCCGATCCTGTTTAAACCTTAGCTTATACTGAAACATCAATCAAGCTAGGACACAGCAAACATCTGTAGACAAGACCTGGATTAGAATCCATCACAATGCTTCAATCAATGGATTAAGGTTTATGTCACAGACTCCTGTACTAAAACACAGCTCTGAGTCTAAGGTAACTAATAAACTCTTGAAACTAATGCCGTTGCTAGAGCGAGATGTCACGATACCAATGTAGTTTTGTCTCGCTTACTCGATGCATTAAGTTGGTTTAAGAACCGATCTCATAGTAATTGCAATAATGAAGTACATATACTAATACATTTTTGACTTAGTTTTAACTAAACTAATCAATGAAGATTGCTATTTTGATCTGTTTTTTATACCATCCGGTTATTGAGGATAAGTTATTCGACAGCAATGGCATTGTTTTTTAATCATTAAAGAAAACCAAGAGATTTATTTTACTTCTGTCGTCTAACATTGCCTTATACTAACAACAGTAGCGAGCATATAAAATATTCAAAACTGCATCCAAGAACAATCCTTTATCTGACAAATCTTTTTAGAAACAATTTATTCAGAACAATAAACCTCTTTCTTAATAGTTCTAAATTCAAATACATTTTCAGACGGTTTAGACATTTGGTTGAATATAGAAGATGCATGAGATATTCGTGTACACGCTACACTTAAACGCCTTTGCTTTCTACCAGTAGTTCTTTCAGAACTATTGAAGGCGTGGGAAAGGGACGCCGCTCTACAAAATGTATGAGCTATCTCGCTTCCACAGTTGATGTATTGAAATTATAGGCTTTCAGGGTACGTTGTTAACCAAAACTAGAGAATTGAGATACTGAGCAGAGTGGGAAGCGAATTAGTAAATGTATTTATAATTATTAAGTGTTTGGTATTTTTCTACAACGTAATAATGCATTTACAGATTCTTTTAATAACAACTCCCACGCTAAGGAAATCATTTCTTATGTCTCAGGGTTTTATAATCATTTAAGTCACATGCACAGTATGGGGGTCTTTTTTTAAACAATAGGAAAAGAACACAACAGCATTTAATGTAGTTCATTAGGTGTTCGGGCGAAAGCTGTTCATTCGATTACGACGAAACGTTTTGCACATATTTTTGGAGGTATTGAAAGTAACAAAGTAACATTTTTTTGGCTTAAAAAACAAGGATAACCAACATTCCCGTAGGCAAACTCGCGGGCCACTACTAGTATGCTGAATGTGCGTCCCATGAAACAGCCTTTAAACACACTGAAAATTGATTAAAAAAATAACTCATTAATTTTCATTATATTTCATTACCATTAGTTTTTTTTGTTTTACGAACCGCTTTACAGATTTATTTAAACCATAGAAATATTCTATGGTAAATAATAGAATATAAATCGCAAGAGATAGAGAGATCTAGAAGAGAAAGGGGGAGACCTTGGCCCAGCAGTGGGTTCTAAAACAGGCTACATAAAAAGTAATATTCATCAAAATCTATATATAATGTTGAACACTAAAATTACCAGTTAAATCTTCGTGTTATTTTTACTTTTCAAAGTCAGCCAAGCAGTAACAGCATCTCTTTGGCAGAGATTTAATCCTTCCAAACAATTTCACTTCGGTACATTTTAAGAACACCCTTTGAACACTACTTTAATTTGCGATGCGGAGTTGTTTATGTACGTGAGTGCATCTAATTATTTTAAGAGATAATGTTACAGGGTTGTAAAAGGCGACGTTCAAAAAGTTTCTGCTTTGGATTTTTTAATCAAATGGTATAAACGGATTTCTAGTTCTGAGACATCACTGTCTGTCTCTTCATCCGTCTGTTACCACACTCTATCTCGGGAATCGTAATAGACAGCTTTAATTTTATCAGAGAATTTATTTCGTTTGCGACTACAAAACACATTGAGGTTAAGCAACGATTGTTTCGGTTATAAATGTAATGACTTGAATGTTTTTTTTCCTATTACTTCTTTGTAAGGAATTCTCAGTATCACAATAACAAATCGCACTTAACTTGTTTCTTTTCTATTTTAGGAACAATCCAAACGCCAAATTCCCACAACTCAACCCTTATCTACAATCAAAATTTTTCATAAGTCTCGCACTTACATAATCTTAACAACTACATATTTATAGTCAACAACAATAGGACGAATAACAAAACAAGCCAAGAATGTCAGTTACGAAAGTTTGATAATAGCGAAGTTGGTATAAACAGTGATAACGGGTACATTGTCTCCTGAAACAATGGCAAGTTTTCGGTAAATTCGCAAGACAGATGGTGGAACACTTCATGATTTTGCGTTGTAACTTGTTTTTTGTGAAGGGAGATTTGATATAAATTGTCTGAGTGTCTGCAGCCACGCCTTACTGTGATAATATTTTGGAAGCGTTGAGCACATGGCGTGTTTAGAACTTTAAGACATAGCTTTGCGGCCCTGATCAAAAACAAAAAAGTTTTAGTGAGTTTTCCAGGCTCTTTTAAAACTCTACAATAATAACTCTAGGTACAGGGTTCCAAAATTACATTCCTATGGAGGAGAACCGGCAAAAAAGTTCCATAAGTTACTCTCTTAATTCATAAAATCTTGGGATTCATACATTTTTAAGGGAAAAACAACAATCTTAAAACATTACTAATAATAAATCGTAACAAAGTCACAAAGGTTCGTCGGTACCATCATTAAATATAATAATATAAAAAAAACCACGATAATTAGGTAAGTTACACACGTTTCCCTCATAAACCCTTGCGTGCATGCCCTTAGGGATTTTTCACTGATAATGAGACCTTTAGATATGGATCCCTGTAATTCCTCTTTGCGTAAGGGTGGATGGCCTTTGCCTAGCAATGGGACAAAATGGCTTATAATAATAGCAGTGAAAAAAAAACAAGAGATGGTGTGAGTCAAAGTTTTATATGACATCCCAACTGTGGACTACTTAAGGCAGAGATAAATTAATGTCAAATACAGTTCGTTTTTCCAAAGCCAACAGAAGAAAATAATAAATAGATCATACGTACATCCATGTAAATAACTTTTGATTCCACAATTTTTCACATATTGTTTGTTTGTAAATGATTTTATAAAATTATAAAAAAACCTTATAAACTAAAACTGCCGATCACTTTAAAAACTCTTACCTCTAAGAAACATTCTCACAGGTTACCTATTAATAATAAACTTCTAACTACTAAATTACTCTAAACTAACACGTAAGGAATATATTGAAGTGAAATTGCATTAATCCAGGAGCTACTTTGTCTTTAAATTTGCTATTCTACCATTGAAAAATGGTGTCTTTCGTAGACTTTCAGTCTTTATATGAATCGCCCTGTCTGCGCGTATTTTCAGGAACCTCATTTCAAATTAAAAGCCTATACAATATCACATCGAATAAGAATTGAAAACAAACAGAACACTTGTAAACCTATGGGAAATACAATCTTGTTCAATAAGTCTATTGACATGCCAATTCAACACATTCCTCAATTCATCAGCGTTCAAAATGGAAAGACATAGTTTGTCTAAGACTAAAGAACTCTACTTTCTACACACAAAGATCAAAAAGTATATCCCCAACTATAAAAGCAACAAAGCTGAGAGTACAAGAGATCCCTTGCAAATCCCCTTTCAATCACAATCACTGCCTTGTTTTATTTATTGGGAAATAAACGAGTATTCAACGTATGTAAAAGTCAGAGACTTTGTTGTGGTACGAGTTAAAAGAAAGATGTTTTTCCTTTGTATTTTTAAAGTATGAAGATAAACTAGCAGAATGGTAAATGGAAAATATCAATTTCTCATTTTAAATAAATAAATGTAGGAGTTAAAACAAGCACAAAATCAACATTGTTTTTAAAATAACAATGTTCATTCAAACCACCGGCTAGTTTTTAACAGAAGAATGATCTCATAAGCTTAAATAAGTAAAAAAGAAAACGAAATTCCACATCAATTACTATTGAAAACAATTTTTGTTGTAAAATCACATGAAAATTTTCTTTACCAAACCTCATTTTCATAATTAATATCCAAGAATCAAATGACAAAAAAGAGACACCTTCTTTGCCATTCTATTCTAATTCTACATCATACAACATGACAATGCAGCCAGCCTTCTGGGCACGTTTCCCGACTTTGGCAGGGATGAGGATGTCTTTTTTGACGCTTTGTAAATAATGTATATTTTTCTTTTTATATTGATAAAGTTTTAAAAATGTAAATATTAGTTTATTTTAATTTTAAAATTTTATTTTCAATAGATTATTACTTTAAGTATGTATTTATGACATGTACATAGATAGTATGTAAGAGGGTATTCACTATTTGTTTGTTGATCAATAAACGGTAACTTATTTTAGTATTTCTAAATCGTTAATTCTACATCCATATTCTCCCACTATTCCCAACATATTCTAAGCAACCAAACATGTACCCCACATCCTACACAACCTACAAACATTTTCCCCCACATTGACTACAGCCTTACAATACAACCTCTTTTATCTTGGCCCGCTAATACATAATTCAACACACAGTGCCTCCTAATGTATTAGGTCCGTAGCTAAATATTTATATGTGATTCAATCCACTAATGAATTTTAGTGCATTCGCGTAATTGTTATCAAACTTGCGTTCATGATTTATTCAAAGCAATTTGCTGGAATTGTTTCGTCCTATCATCCTTTTTCGTGTTGTTTCTCTTGATGTTTGCTGGATATTAATTACATTAGTCGTTAGATATTCCTTGCGAATTGGAGGGAAGAGGCAAAGAGATTAGATGTATAAAAAAGGAGGGAGGGCAGAGGGGTAGCAAAGGCAGACAAAAAATACCTAGGCATCATATTCTGTAGAAAGTTGTTTCCAAGTAAGTAGATGTCGTTTTAATTCTAATTGATTGAAAACCTTTCATGGGTTTTCGATGATATAGTTATCAGTGACATTCCAGTTTAGTTCAAGAATTTTTTAAGGTTAAATCTAGTTTAATTAGTTGAGTTACTAAACGTCGTAGAAGTGATTATCAAGAAAATGGGGTATGATGGGCTTCGTTGTGTTGGAGATTGATTATTATTTATATTTGGGAAACTAATGTATGGTTCTAATTATAGTATTAGAACCAATTTTATACTAGAGCATTTAAGAGACGTATCGTTATGCCAGTAAAAATTAGTGTGGAAAATTGATAACTAGCTCATTCGCAATTATGGCTATATTATCTTGCGTAATAATTAGCTATTGATGCTTTTATGCATTTTGGGCCTGATTTGGTAGAAAAGAGGCTTATTGCTAATTGCTCGTACAGAAGCATTCATCAAATCAATTCGACAAAAACTATTGTATTCTGAGAACGGCATAGAAAGCTCTTTCATTTAGGCTTTCAGCCTATTCACGTTTGTAGGCCTACAATTTACTACGAATTGATACGTATATTGAATTGACTACAATCTAGACCTTCAGGCGATAGATATATACAAGAGAATTCACAAAGGTTTTCTCGGAAACGATTGTGTAGCTTTCCCTCCGACGCTCATTTCATTAGAAATTGGTTCAGAACCTCCTTTACACAAAGAACCTAAAATCTCTTATTTTCCGTGATAAACTAAGGACTTTAGTACCTGTGTTTTGTAAAAGCATTCTGTGTAAGAATCTCAAGAACATAAAATTATGAGTTTACTGTTAAACCTCTATTCAAACAAGAATCTTAGCACCCAAAGTTTCCACTAACATTTCTTAAATAAATAACGTCTACGGAGGTACTACGAAACAGCTACGCGGCTACGAAGTCTACGATACGTAGCATGAATTCTAGTAAAATTTAACGAAGTAGTTTTTTGGACATTTTGTTTTTGATAGAAAAATTAATTGCTTGTCGTTGTGATGGATTGGGATCTGTGAAAGGTTTTATAAAATAGAGCCGGGCGTGAATTCAATCAATCATTTTAAGATCTAGGCAAAATAATTTAGATGTTTTTGGGGTTCTGTAACCAAAGGGTAAAAATGAAGTGGTCTTATTAAGGCTCCGCTGTCCGTCTGTGTATCTCATGAACGTTTAGCTGAAATTTTGAAAAGCAGTTGAAATTTGTTATGTGGGTACCTACATATATCTTTTAAGAACAATTATAGGGTAGAGCACGGACACCGTGTGATTTAATGACTGCTGCGTCAGTCGAATAAACGAGTTTGTACGTATCGGTTGTTATTTCTTCTTCCACGACCCCTTGGACATAACAGTTGGCGACGAGGACAAAGTACATAAATTACGCGTAAAATAAGATGGCAAAAGTATCCGCTACATTGTCGGTCGGCACGATAACAGTGTTTAGCCATGAGCAGCAAGAATGGCAGTTATATAAAGAAAGGCTCGAACAGTGGTTTCTTGCAAACGAAATTGGGGTAGACGTGGATAAAGCCGGTTGTAAACGTCGAGCAATATTTCTGAGTAACTGCTCGGAATCAAGCTATAAACTAATTCGCGATCTAGCTTTACCGCGGCAAGTCGGTACCTTAAGCTATGCGGAAATAGTTGCATTATTGGATGGACATTTCAATGTGAAAAAATGCTTGTTCGCGGAGAGACATAAATTTCATGGGGCCACGCAACATGTCGGCGAAGGGTTGCCAGAGTGGGCGGCACGAGTACGTGGTTTGGCAGTATACTGTGGGTTCGTGTCAACAAACCTTGACGAGCAGCTTCGCGACCGTTTTGTGCTGGGCATGGCACCTGGACCAGAGAGAGATAAACTCTTCACCAAGGCGATGTCCGAGCTGACCCTGAGCAAGGCCTTGGAAATAGCTGAAGGCATACGCAGTGCTCGTATGGGAGCACAAGAAGCAAATCGGCAAGTGGACGCGGGTACGCAACTTCAAGTGATGAAGTTGGACACGCAGCATAGCGCAGCACGCGGACGCAGCGCGCAATCGCGCAGGATGTTAACCACAGCTTGCGGCGAGCGAGCTCGAGACAGCTACGGCAACGGCGGCGGCAGCGTCGGCGGCGAATGTACGGCCTGCGGCTACGCAGGTCATCAGGCATCGAGCTGCCGTTTTGTGCGTTATAAGTGCAAAAAGTGTGGCGTTCAAGGACATCTAAAGCGAATGTGTAAACAAACTTTTAATAAGCAACACTATGTCGAGTGCTGTGGGGATGCTGGTGATGACGGTAAGCACATGTGCTATAATATTCGCACCGTACGCGGCGAGCCGATGCGGGAGTCTGTTTGTGTCAATGGGATCCAGCTAACTTTTGAAATAGACACTGGTTCACCAGTTACCGTTATTTCTGAGCAAACTTATAATAAATACTTTTTTAACATAACATTAGAAGTCAGTGATGTTATTTTGCATAGTTATAACGGTGATAAGTTGTCTATTCTGGGTAAAATAAACCTACTGTTTACATATAACAATAAAGCATTCACAATAGGAGTTTATGTTGTACGGAATGGAGGCCCCCCTTTATTAGGCAGAGATTTCTTTTCGCGCTTCAACTTGCAAATATGTTCGTTAAATAACTGTAATGATTTTGTAAAAAATATTGCTTCAAAATACACACAACTATTTGGAAATAAATTAGGTTGTTTTAAAGGCGTAAAGGTAGACTTAGCATTAAAGTCAGACGCAAAACCGATTTTTTTTAAAGCCAGACCTTTACCATTTGCGCTTCGAGAAAGGGTAGAAAAAGAATTGAACCGTCTTGTAGATTTAGGAGTGTTAGTACCTGTAAAATACGCAGAGTATGCGAGTCCCGTTGTGCCTGTTTTAAAGCGAGATGGTTCGTTACGTTTGTGTGCCGATTACTCCGTGACAATTAATAAACAGTTACTTGTGGATAAGTACCCTTTACCTAGGTATGACGAGCTGTTTTCAAAACTGCACGGCGGCAAGTATTATTGTAAATTAGACCTTTCGCATGCCTATAATCAATTATGCCTTAATGAGAAGTCCCAATGCTGACCTGTATAAACACACACAAAGGTTTATATAAGTTTACTCGCTTAGTGTTCGGACTAGCGAGTGCCCCCGCCATTTTTCAGCGGAACATGGAGGCGCTTCTATCAGGGTTAGATGGTACTCTTTTATTTTTAGATGACATTTTGATTAGCGGAGTAGACAAAGATCAGATGATGAGCAGGTTGAATGAAGTTTTCCGTAGGTTGCTAGAAGCGGGCTTAGTTTTAAACCTAGAAAAATGTACCTTCTTTCAAGAATCTGTTTCCTATCTAGGGTTTGTCATTGACCGTAATGGATTGCATAAATCTCCAGAAAAAATTAAAGCTATTACGCAAAGTCGAGTTCCTAGTAATATTACAGAACTAAAATCATTTTTAGGAATGGTAAACTATTATCGGAATTTTATTAAAAACGCTTCATCGATTTTAAGTCCCCTGCATGACTTACTTAAAAGAAATGAGCCCTGGGCATGGACTAAGAAACATGATGAAGCAGTGTCAACAATTAAACGCGAGTTAGTGTCTGAGACTACATTAGCGCATTTTAATCCAGAGGCATTGTTAATTGTAACTGTCGACGCGTCACCGACCGGTTTAGGCGCCGTGTTATCACAGGTCGAAGGCGGTATAGAAAAACCTATCTCGTATGTTTCTCGTTCACTGAATGCAGCCGAAAAACGCTACAGCCAAATACAAAAAGAGGCTACCGCTATAATTTTTGGTATAAGAAAATTTCACCAATATCTGTATGGTCGACCCCAACCTTTTATTTTGAGAACTGACCATAAACCCTTGGTTACAATTTTTAATCCAGACAAGGGCATTCCCGAGATATCAGCAAATCGTTTACAGCGATATGCTATTTTCCTATCCGCATACAATTATAAAATTGAATATGTAAGCAGTGTACATAATTGTGCGGATTTCTTAAGTCGATCGATAACGGACGATTTAACAATAACCGCCACGCACTCGGCGCATGATGAGTCATTAGTAGATAAATCCAGTTACGTGTATTTTGTTTACGAAGAAGAAAGATTTTTGTCGATGATGGATATTAAGAACGCAATTGAGCTAGATAAGGTAATAACAGCCGTCATCGGCTACTTGTCAAATGGTTGGCCTAATAAAATTAATGAACCAATAATTAAGGTTTATTACAGCCACCGGTTAGAGTTGTCTGTAGAAAACGGTTGTCTTATGAGGGGCCACAGATTAGTAATTCCAAATAGTTTGCGATATAAAGTATTGAAAGAGTTACATACAGGTCACTTAGGAATCACAAAAATGAAAGAAGAAGCACGCAATAGATTTTGGTGGCCGGGTATGTCTGTAGCTATAGAACAGTACGTCGGCTCATGCGCCGCGTGTAGATCGCAGCGCGCCGCGCCCCCGCGTACCCCTCTCACACCATGGCCGTTCCCTACCCAGCCGTGGCATCGCGTACACTTAGATTTTCTAGGGCCGATCAGCGGTAAAACATTTTTAATTATAGTAGATGCGTATTCGAAATGGGTGGAATGTTTTGATGTTTCAACGGGTTTCTCTTCACGAGTAGTGATAGAAAAACTATGCGAAGTAATGTCACGATTTGGCTTATTTCATACGATTTGTTCAGATAACGGAACGTCTTTTATATCACATGAATTTAAAGAATTCTGCAATCGTAATAACATTACTCATTTAACTTCACCAACATATAACCCAGCCAGCAATGGACAAGCAGAAAGTTATGTAAAAATTATAAAAAAGGCAATAAAATCATACTTGTCATCAGGTACATGTTTAAGAGATTTGAATGTTAAAATATCGGAATTCTTGCTTTATTATAGGAATTCTAAACATTCGACCACAAACAGATCACCGGCAGAGGTATTGTTCGGACGCAATTTGAGATGTCGGTTGGACCTCCTGACACCGACCACCACCATGCCATCCGACGCAGCGCTTGACACAGTGGTTAAAGTTAAGCAGTGTTCGCAGATTGACAGTTATCGTGGCAACCGTAAAGTTACGTTTAGTGTGGGTGACCAAGTTCTGGTAAAACTTTATAGTCAACAAAAACAATATTGGTCACGTGGTGTGATTATTAAAAGTGTAGGAAAAACTGTATATTTAGTCCAACTAACTGAATCGGGTCAAATTATCAAAAGACACGCCAACCAGTTGCTCAAATATAGAGGGAGAGAAGATAAGTCATGTGAAAAGATCGTTCCCGCATTCATACTGCCAACACATCCGACTAGCACCGACCAGCTGCAGCCCGAAGTTTCTGCTGAGGAGTCAGCAGCACAACCAGAGACGACCTCAGGACTTGTTCACGGTGACATCTCCACGGAAGAGGAAGCAACCTTGGCAACTCCCTCTATAGAACCCGAGCCAGACCCGCGCTCGAAACGAAATAGGCCTGTTGTAGATTATAAGAAGTTCTTCTAAATAGAGGTGGAGGGATGTTATGTGGGTACCTACATATATCTTTTAAGAACAATTATAGGGTAGACCACGGACACCGTGTGATTTAATGACTGCTGCGTCAGTCGAATAAACGAGTTTGTACGTATCGGTTGTTATTTCTTCTTCCACGACCCCTTGGACATAACAAAATTACAAGACGCATCTTCATCTTTTGCCGCTTTGCACCAGAGAATACAAAAAAAAAGAAAAATCGAGGTGAGATTAAATTAGAATATTCGGTTAGGCTACGGTCATAAATTTAAGGCTGGTGTAAAAAAAATTTTTGGCTAACCACAAATATATTCGCTACTAAATTGGTTTGTTCATCTTTATTCTACTTGTACGGAAACCTATGTGTCGCGTGTTCGACTGGTACTTGACCGGTTTTTTATGTATATTAATTTGATACATTTCCTTTTTTATCGAAAATTAGCTTGTTGGTTACTTTTAATTGAGGATTTTTAATGTAAAAAATAAAGAAACCTTTTAATATTGATCATAATTAATTGGATTCTTTCTGTAAGTTACTGAAAACGTTTGATTCTAACAAATTACTTCAAACCATATCTTCTACACCATAAGAAACTAACCGTATCTAATAAAAAGACCATTAATCTGCACTTGACATGATTCTAGCACAATTTCGAACTTAAAAGTTAGAAATTGTGCTAGAATATTAGCTAGGTTTTTATCATTATTTAATAATACATATATATTATATCTTTAACAAAAATATTTTATCCATGACTTTCTTACCTCATCAATCTTTACATACGCACCAACAAATCACCATACCAATGTCTAAAACCCATACAAGCCTACACAAAATAACACCACAACAAAAACTTATTATGCACAGATATTTCTGCGGTCCTGTCATAACCCTCGTCAGGTCTAATGACGTCACGGATATATTGAGAGTTAATCCGTGTTATTATATTTATTTATTTGGATTCTTATGTCAATATTTTATAATCCGGGTTTCGTTTACGTCAATATTTGGGGTTGTGGTATACCGAAATCCAATGGCATGTATTTGGGAGTTTTAATTGTCACATCGGGTTTTTCGTTCACCAATACTTTTAAAAGAATTTGAATGTTGTGCTGCTACCATTTCTGCCAAAATTCCTCGTGCCCGTCTTTGCCCATAACTTGAACCTTTAAAATGGTGCTTTTTGGTAACAGAATTCGTATAAATAACTTTTGAAATTAAATGATACAGAATATGGTACTTACATAAAAATGGGTCCGAGCTCAAATCGGTCATACTGAATAAGGCTGAAAAGTGGCACAGACTGAAAACATGTCGTACAACTTTTGTAATTACTTACTTCTGTACTTTTACTGTCCTTCCAATCGAATTTTCGTCTTCAAATCCAAGACAAATTTTAACAGGTGATAATCATTTTGTCATACGCACATTTATTCGAAAGTAAATTGGTGCTTACCGCGATTAGAACAAAGGACGTTTGATTTGTAAGGAAAAGTTTCTATCACTGCTATAACACATGAAATAATACCACATTTGAAGAAACAATAAAACAAAACACTCAACCCTATCAAACACTACCAATTGATCCAAAACTCTTGACCCAAATGGACTATTAGAAAAAGATATTTACAGAAGCCCTGGCATTAATCAGACGTACTTACAAATCCCCGGATAGCAATAAAACATATCGAGGAACGGCATTGACAACATAATCCTCGTAATTCCGAACCAGTCCGATATATCAGTTCAGTTCGACAGACTAAGCTAACGTCAGCATTTGAAATACATTGACGGAGTTGTTTTGGAGAAATATGGGGAAGCATCTATCATTTGGGATGTGAGCAGCAATGGACATTAAGGATACTCGGATGTTTTTATGTCATGTTTTGTTTTTCGGACGTTATGCACTTGGACTGAAGTGCAGGCTTTGAGTGATTTTGCCGAACTATAATTATATCATCTTGAAAAGGAATTTTAGCTTGCTTAGGTTTACAGCTAAGGAAAAACTGTACGATACAATAAAGATTAAGCCAGTCTCATTGGGAATGGTTGATCGTTCATGAATATTTCCACATGTCATACTCATGCATTTTTAGAGAGTTGACGTATAACAATATTGTGACATACCCGATGATCATACATTGAAATCCTCAATTTTTTTTTTGATTTGCATTTGTATTAGACGCCTTTTGGCATATACTGTATATAAACCACATGAAGCAATTGAAGGTCTGGTCTTAAATTTATGGAAAAACAAAATAATCACCAACTTGAGCTATCAAACAATGCTTCTGAACGTCGAAAATACAAAAAATAGTTACCTAATTCGCCCGCTCGTTACTTCACACCCACTTTTAATCTGATCTCCAATACCTAACTTCGTATATAGTAGATATCCCAAGTATTACTGGCAAAGGCATCTAAATTACACAAAATTATTTACCTCAACAAAACTATATCAAAGTGAACCGACTTAACCTTTAATTAATTAATAGCAATACTTGAAACTGAGTCCTTTGATTAGTAAGATTTAAATCTAAACCTTGACATAAACTATTCAAAACTCAGAATAGTTTAAATCGAAATACAATGAAGCATCGTAATTTCAAATTATGTTTGGAGAATCTATTATTTAGAATTCCTATTGTATTTGAATTGGTTGAACGAATAAAGTTTATGGAGTATTTCTAAATACTCACTAAAAGTGCTTAAAGAAATCAAATCGATTGGATATCAAATTAATTACTGAGACAAAGTTGCTTTACCTCGAGCTAATACATAATCTTTGAATATTTAAACTGTCTACCTATCAAGGATGCTTATACAGCCTGGTGACGCAGAAATAGGTAGACAGGCAGCATTGCCTTAGTAACAGGTTACCATATACGAACTGACTCAGTATAAATTTTGTTAATTCGTAACGTCACTTTTTACTGGTCAGATAATGGCAAAAATGTAAATCTAATATTATTTATTATAATTTGCTAACTGACGGATTAAAAAGATTTTTGCTTTTTATACCCAGTCGTCATCCCTTTTTCAGATGTAAGTAGAACATGTACTACGGTTATGCCATTTATTTTT
The DNA here is from genome assembly GCF_003590095.1 of Trichoplusia ni. Classification (NCBI taxonomy): domain Eukaryota; kingdom Metazoa; phylum Arthropoda; class Insecta; order Lepidoptera; family Noctuidae; genus Trichoplusia; species Trichoplusia ni. Next base: position 5,355,571 of record NC_039489.1, on the reverse strand, counting down.
AACTAGCTTCGTCCTGAGGTTTTTGTGCCGTTATATTTTAGTCTGAGGGGTCATGTTGTAAAATGCGATGTCATTCAAATCCTACTGGAAGTTACAGAATTATAGATATGTATCTTTCTATGAAAAAAGCCATCAGATGATCTAAATTTGTATGGGACAATGTAGTTGTTTTCTTTTTTAATTCCACGGAGTTTTAATGCTATGAAAAAACTTTTTTTTTTCATTGGTTAGACATGACCAACAAAGGAGTCTGTACAAAGTCCAATATAAAAGTTTGTCAGGCAATCTAAGACCTTAGCAAATATTGATTTATAGCAGCTCTCCTTGTTGAACCCATGTCTCATTTAAGCCTTTAACACCGGGCTTATTCTTTCAGACTTCAACCTGTAAAGGGTTTGAAAAATTGTTTTTAACTTATCTTTTAAGTATAAATTGTTCTTACCAAAGTTGCTATAAAAGATAATTATTTTTAGTCATTTTTTTGTACATATTTAACCTAGACCTTGTCATAGTTTTTTTGACGCTTCTCGGTTTTATTAAACATGAGGATTTAAATGACGGACTTAAGACAAAAAATAAGTGGTATACATGTCATAATATGGTTACATACGACACTAAAAATTACTGCTGCGACTGAAAGTTTGACACCAGAGAATATAAAATAGACCGTCGCACATCGCATGAACATCGAAAACTCATTTTTGGGAATGACATTTTGTTTTCAACGAATTTGACTAGACAAGTAACATTTTCTCGAAAATCTGTTCAAATTACTCAGACGAACTCTTGAACTGGCTGCACTGTTTTCCAGTCCTTCTCATAGCCATCTACGCAATACAATCAGATTGGAGCTTGAAGAAACGGAACTTACCATAGGATTCTCATAGTTCAACAGGTATAAATCTAGTGGCTATAGGCAATATCTACTTATTAAATGATGGAACGGTTTACTCACGCGTATTTATCGAGAGCGCCTGACCAGTTTCGGACCCAACCGGAGTCCTTAATCATGAGGTGACGCAGCGGGATCGCGATTCGACTTCATATACGATACGCGTGATTAACCGTTACATTATTTAATAATGAATCGGTCTCACTCTCACAGTATTTACTGTAAAGTTTAATACCACAATCTCACCTCAGTACTAATTGCATGGCCGCAAGACAATCTCATTACTTGTCAGAATATGGATTCAATGTAAACATTTCCTTGACGTTCAGTATCTCAGTGTTTTGTTTAAGTAGTATTGTTATTATGATAGGTTTAGGAAAATAGGTAGAGAAGAACAGAGTACTCGAATAGAAAAGCACACAAACGTCCTTAGCATGTGATTTTTAATTTAAAACTAGGAGTCCAAACATCATAGTGAGTTGCATATCTTGCATACCGGTCAAACAAGCCAACATTGCCAATCAAGGTAAACAATTTTAGTTTTAGGGCAATATTTATTATTTGGGTGGAAAGTTGATTATAAATGTTACCATAAAACTAAAATTGATTCTTATTTAAGAGGATTTGTTTATAAATTGCTTTCGGGGCAAAGATACCTTGATTGGCAAAGTTGGCATGTTTGACGGTACATTGCTTCATCAGCCAGAGTCAATTCTGGCCAATGAAAACAAATTCAATTGAAAATCTATACTAAGGTGGCTAGAGTAAAAGAGTTCTTGTGTGCAAATATTGACTTTTTTATTGCATTTCATTATGAAAAATTGAAGTATAACTAAAGAACGAAGCGCATTATCTAGAAAGTCCGCTATAAACCGATTCCTGTAATTCTTTAAAAATCCCCTTCCAACATTCGTACATCTTTGGTGGAAACGCAGCCTAAACATGATATTTAGAAATTGTATGATGGCAGCGATGATAAACAACCTAATTAAAAACCACATATCTTGTTACAGGTACATACAATGAAGATTACGTAGTACCAACGCGGGGAGTACAGAAGTAAGTGTTTCATATTTATTAATTAAAATATTGTTTATGTTCATCGTACATTCAAGTTTGCATATGATGTGTAGGGTAATGAAACTGAGTGTAATGAAAATCTTCTCGGAAAATGTTATAACAGATTGTTATTTTTTTAATTTATTCGGTCTGATCAAGTTATTTAATATTTTATTTTTAAGGAAATTTATGGTTAAGAAATCCTCAAGGATAACCACCTCATTTTACTTTCGAAGAAGGAAGTGGGTAGTATTAATCTCTTACTGACTAAGCTGAACGGACATGCAACGTCTAAAGCATTTAGTTGGTGAGCGGCAATGCCTAGCAATCCATCATAAGCAAGTGTTTAGATACCTCAACTTTGCAGCATCGGTCTAAACACACGTCGGCATGATTTTGATAATACAAAATATGCATAGCGATTTATTCCCGTCAAATATAATACATGTCCTTTTAAATTTTTTTTTTTTTTTTTTTTACAACTCACACACGGTTATCTGATCCCAAGCTAAGCAGAGCTTGTGTTATGGTAACCAGACAACTGATAAACTTACTTATATATTTCTAAATACATACATATTATAGATAAATTACACCCAGACACCAGAACAAATGATCATGCTCATCACACAACATTTATCCTGGGCGGGAATCGAACCCACGACCTCCGGTATAGCAGTCAGGGTCACTAACCACTAGACCAACAGGCCCGTCAAATGCACATTATATTTGTCTGTCACAAACATACAAACATTCAAATCAAATGCACAAAGACACGGACACCCAAACTTAAAAACAAGTAGTTATTGGTCACACAAATACTTGAACGGTGTTGGAATCAAACCAGCACCACTAACTTACATTACACACGTGCGCTCAAGCAACATCTACATGCAAATCTAGTCCCAAAGGTCATCCACAAACAATTTTTGGAGGCGTCGAAGCAAGACCCCAATCATTTTACATCAAAAGGCACCTTATGAAAGATATTTAGATTAAGTGAGTGTTAATCCTTGTACCTGTACTATGAAACCTTAAAACAAAACTATTTTGTATGTAAAAGTGAGACAGCACTCTACATTGTTCGTAGAGGCATCTCGCTTAAACAACGGTAATAGTCTTACCGTAAGATATCATGGTACGGGGACTGATCTATTCAAATAGCCAAAGACCCAATAAGATTCGGGAGTTAATTGATGAAGGGTTAGTAAGGGATACTAAGGGATACTGAGGGATAGAGGATACCGTACTATCTATGTGTTCAGGCAACCCTCGGACAGGTTTAGATAAAATGGTTGATTGATAACGTATATGTACAAGATAGATTATGTCAACGTTTATTGCCAGTCTATAAATCTAGTCTTCTGGCAAATAAACTTGTTATCTAATTTATTTCCTTATATGGCATGAAATCACTTTGCACGTATATTGTTAAAGCATATCATTTTGAATCGAACACAGCATCGGGAATCGGAAAAATGTTACAAAAGGAAGTTTTATTCTTTCTTGCAAAATCTCACTAATTTGATAAAAACAAAAGTTCGTGAGGATGTATTACTACAATATGTGTTACTTCTGTAAACAAAAACTTCTAAATTACGCTTTCTATGCATGACTTACTGACTAACTAGTTACCGACGTTAACGCGAGATGAGCTATGATGACTGCTAGTAAAAATATATGCCAGCATCACGAATATTTCAAAAACTCTTCAAAAAGTTACATGACCAGCTTCAACAAAATCGGTTCAGTATTTTAATTTCAAAACCTAACAGACACGAAAATTCCCTTTCACATTAACAATATAAGTACAATGAACAGTACAATAGACACAGCCAGTTAATTAATAACCAAACAAATAATTTAAATGACTATTTACCTTGTAAATTTCAAATTTATTTATTTGTGGTACATTAAATATTTACATTATCTTGCGTTCGGGGCAGAGTCAATGTTTGTGTAACGTTAGGTTAAACCCGACAAACGTTATGTTAAATGTTATGCTTTGTTTCATTAAAAATGATTAATAGGTGTTAATTTGTTACGGAAAATATTAGTGTGCCTGTTTCAGGGCCAATGGAAGGTAAATTTAAAGCTTCATAAAGGTGTAATTTAGTCATTGTTATATCTATTTAGAATAGAAACCTAAAAGGTTTCTCTAGATGCAAGGGATGACATTTCATTACGATAATGAATCGAATGACGTTAAGTCACATGACTAGTGGATCATGTGTTGACTAAGGCTTGTTATCTGGTTGCAGGTTTAGCTAATTCCTTCATGAACCTTGAAAACTTGATGGAAGAAAATTTCATTTTGTGAATAATATGTTTATTTCTTGTAACTTATTTTTAGGTCTCGTTTTAGTAAATGTTGTCTTTCAAATAATGGCAGAAACAAGTTTTCGATACAAGTAATCTGTTAATGATTTTGACGTAATCGACCGTATTTTTAATATTATTACCATCCCAGAGCATAACAATAAAACAAGAGCATTAAAATTTCTTGAATAAAACAATATCCCCAAAAATTTGTATCAAAAATAAAATACTAAAATTTTACTTTAGAAGATCGCGCAAAACACAAAATTTAATATAACATTCTGCCAACATCAAATAACGTTCGCTAGCCTTTGACTATGTCAGAGACCAAGTCTAATACTTATAATACTGTGCAGTTAAAAGGTATATTTGATACAGACGTACAAACAGTACATGTTTACTGAACCGATATGTTTGCTTTTCGCTCCAATGCGAGCCAACCGAGAGATACAAGAATGTTACATAGTGATGTAACGTAGCTATATTGAATCTTTGCTAACATTATAAAGATAAGGAGGTTGGTTTGAATGAGCTAATCTCTGGAAGTACTGGTTTGTCTGATATCTGTTTCAGTTTTAAATAGTGCTCATGTTGAGGAAGGCTATAAAGTATGTAACTAAGTTGAGTAGTGAAAACATATAAACGCCTATCTAATTGAGCATTTGTGGATCACGGAATTGCTTTGCATATGCCAGGATTGAAACCATGATACGTTTTGGTACTTACTTACATATAATAAATGCAAAAGTGTCTCTGTCTGTCTCGCTTTCACGCCGAAACTACTGAACGGGTGGTAATATTTGTTACACAGATAGTTTTGAGCCTGAGAAAGGACATAGGCTACTTTTTAACTGAAAAGAACTGTTGTAAGGGGAGTATTGGTTCAATATGTAGCGGGCGGGCCTACAGGTATCATGGCTTTTGCGAGAAATAATCAAAAATTGCAACTATGGCAACTGTCAGAATGCCGTTGGTATTGTCGTTACTTTTTGAAGTTACAACTAAAATAGTTTTTAGAGTAGATTAATATTTATGATTTTTTGTCAGTAGGTATTTTTAGCATTGATTATAAACAAAGTTCCAAGTTTAAACGACGGTAACATCGTAGAGCACAGTTAGAATTTAAATAATTTATAACTTATGTTTTTAATTTGCTGTATTTAATGGCTAGAAGGAATTCGTTCATTGCCACGTACAGTATCGGTATTTAAATTAAGCCCGGGGCGTTTCTAAAAAGTTTTTACCTAAAATAATATATTATACGACGAGAAAAGCCATTATAATGTTGAATGTTCATTTAAATTACAGTAGCAGCAAAACAAATGATAAATGCACTGAATACATTGCTATTTGAATTGTAAGTCTTGAGAAAGTAGTCATAAATCGGCCTTACTCTTTATTCATTTCTTATATCATAATTGAGAGAGTTTTTTTGATTGTTTATTTGTTTGTTTGAACGCGCTAATCTCAGGAACTACTGGTCCAAATTGAAAAAATCTTTTTGTGTTGAAAAGACCATTCATCGAGGAAGGCTTTAGGCTATAAACCATCACGCTGTGACTAATAGGAGCGAAGATGCAATGGAAAATGTGAAAAAAACAGGGCAGGTATAAATCATAACTTATAAATAAATTGTGAATAAATTCAAATAAATTGTGAAATATTAATAAAAGTTAGTGAGAAAATACCACCCTTTATTCGTAAACTTTTGTGACCATATATCACTCCAATATTAAATATTATTATTTTTAATTCTGTTGTTATTTTTAAGATGACTAAAACAACAAACAAAACTTACGCTCGACGAGGATGGGATTCGAACCCACGCGTGCAGAGCACATTGGATTAGCAGTCCAACGCCTTAACCTCTCGGCCACCTCGTCTTGTTGCTATATTCACCAAAATTGTATGTAGCACAAGCACGAGTTACATGAGAAAATGGTTTCAACTGTCTATAATAACTGGTATCTGGGATTGCCTGACTAGATTAGACCCCGACGCGTCAGTTCGTGATCAAGGAATACGGTTAGGTCCGAAACTAGTCAGACACTCCCGATAAGTACACGTAAGTAAGGCGTTGCATCGTTTAACAATTAATTTAAAAAAGTGATTTTGACAATCTCCGTGGTCGAGTGGCGTGAGCACGGGTTTCAAGGTGTCGTTAGCTCTGAGGTCCCGGGTTCGATCCCCGGTCGGGTCAATGTAAAAAAATCACATTTCTACATTGTCTCGGGTCTGGGTGTTTGTGGTACTTTCCACCGAATTCCATAACACAAGTGCTTTAGCAACTTACTTTGGGTTCAGAACAATGTATGTGATGTTGTCCACATATTCTAACATTTTTTTTTACTTTTCACATATAATTCATGACATGTCCCTACATAAAATGAAATGAAATAATATTGTAACTCTCGTGTGGCGTATTCAAACTTGTATAAAACAACACCAATATTCAATTTAAGTAATGGTATTATTGGGAAGCTTTAGCTTTTTTTAAAGAAAATAAAGAGTAATTTTACAACTATCAAGTTTGTTCTTAAACCACAAACTTGCAACGAAGTTACACAACGGTGTGACTGTAGCCCACAAGGGATCATACTTTTAAAGAAGGCACATAAATTTCGTTGGAAACTCATATTCTTTTCTATTTATATGCGAAAGACAGTATTTGTTTCCAATACGAATATCCATATTTTACATTGTTTTTAGGGTGCCGTACTCAAAGGGTAGGAGTGGAACCATAATTACCAAGGCACCAACGTCTGCCCGGCTGTCCGTCTATCAATTAGATTTATCAGATGAACTTCCATAGAAACTTCATCCACCTAGATACTTGAATTATTCACTGATGAAGTATTTCTATTGCCGCTCTATAAAAATAACATCGAGGTTAAGCAACGATTATATGACCGTCAAATACTTGTGATATTTGTGGTTTTTTTAGCCTTTATTTACGGAACCCTCAGTGTTGCGGTCCGACTCGCACTCGGTCAGTTTTTTCTATTGTAGAAAACTCTTCCTGAATACAAATTCGATCGTAGATACTTTTCAAGTTACAAACCTCTTTTTTATAGCAGTCACAGCAACAAGGTTGATACAAACTATATTCTCTGATAACTCTATTTTATAGTAATAAAAATATTTATTTTTACATACTAATATGCCTTATATAACGAGGAGGATGTCAATCGAGAGGTTAAGCTACACTTTATAAGGTAGTAGATGAGTATCCATCTAAGTCATAACGCGTTTCTCCGTGTTTTGGAAGACAACAAGAAGATTAATGACATCTTTGACAATCGTGGTCAGGTAGTCAGAAGCTAGAAACTTTAACAACGTCAGTCATCATCGGCCTAGCCTTTTCCCAACTCTTGGGGTCGGCTACCAGGCTAACCGGTTTCAGTTAAGTACCAGTGTTTTACCCTTAACCCAGTTATCTGGGCAACACGATACCCCTTTAACAACGTCAGTTGGCTAAGATATGAGATGGACAGACTGGTAATGATGAAAGCTACTTGTAGATAAGATTTTGAACCTCATAAAGCTTTTTGAGGAAGTTGTGTTTTTACATTGTTACGATCTATTTTGACGAATAAATTTCTGCAAGTAAAACTCCACTAAAATTATTAAACCAAGATAACATACACACTACTGAACATAATCCAGATTTATCTAACAACGTGTTTTGAGAGAATGTTTCAAATTTACGTTGCGCATCTACACTACACGAAACTCTACTTAGCTGGGTTATGAACGAAGAAAAATATTTACACGGGGGAGATTTAATAGTAACGTATTGTTCCAGTTATTTTTAGTTTTATTGTACTTAGTTTTAATTTAGCGTGAGTTAGCTTAACTATTTTATTATTAAGAAAAATGAAAATTATTTTAAGTTTTTTCTTACTGAAGTGAAAATGTTTGGATTTCAAAAGAGAAAACATGATGTGTTTTTGTTTTGTTCACAGATTCGAGCCCAAACAGCACATGGAACTATTTCAAGGTAAGATCTCTTTTCATGTTGATCCTTTTGTTTCGTATGGAAAATTATCAGATGACTTCTGCAACTTTGGTTTAAGTGGGAGGGAGTGTCAGATTTTTACACTTTTACTGACTGAAACCCACCCAAGTAGCTTCTTTTGTGTACCGGGATCGTTACCTTTTCAAGCAACCACGCTTTCCTGGCAGGCGTCAGTCCTAACTGGTTCCACAGAGGCTCCTTACAAAGTATCTCGCTCTTAGTGTGTTGATTCGTCTACAATTTCAAATATAAAGACAAAGCGAGGCCGGACACTGCACCGCACATAGTGGCGTCGCCATCACAATAGCAACAGACATGGCGACATAGATCCTCTTAAATGTATTCAAATGATATGTCTTTTCAACAACTTGGATTAATCACGGCTTGTAAAACGTCTCTTATCGAAACAATCTGCGTATATATCCATATTACAACACCAGTTTTATTCAAGGCTCTTCCGCCAGACATGTATTTGAATGAGCGACATGTCATCATTCATCCGACGTCTTACACGCAAGTTTTTCCATAACCGAACAACCGCGACGATGTCTATACCTGTATTGTATGTTGTACAACCATCGAAGCATAAAAGCAAGCATACAAGCCAACAAACCAGGTCAAGTGAGCGAAGCAAACATCTGCTAGAGCAAACTGTCTCAAACTTTACGTACCTGGAAACTTTACACTGCATAATACAAAGTTGTTGTAAGATGTACACGCGAAATATGCCAGTCAGAAAGTTTACGATGGGCTGAGAAACAAAATGTATGCATTGTGGTGAAGACAATTTGAACTCAAAATGTGACTGAAGGCTGACACGTTTTAAAATATCTTGATAGGAACGTGTGTCGAAATTAAGGTTCACGTTTAATATTATTTATTAGGTTTATAGGATTCTTCAATGGAAAAGAGATTTTCTGTTGCACAAAAACGTTGGCTCTTTAATCAATAATGAAAAATGACACAGATACAGAATGTCATAGAGTAATGTTGCAGATAGCACAGATAACATAGAGCAGACACAGCTAATTCTGTGGTTTTATTTATTTATTTTTTATTATTTTCTGTGGTTTTAATAAATTTTGATGACATTTAAACTATTTTTGTAGTTACCCGATACAGTGACAAGTTCATCAAATCTTTTTTTAGAATATAACTTAAGGCACTGAAAGATCATTAAACGTCAGAATCGTAAATCAAAATAAAAATAACATAATAGCAGTAAACCAGGCTCTGACATCTTTGACTATCTATAACTTCATCTATCTCCAACAAACAACTGCCACAAAAATCAAGAGATATCTGAAACAAAACAATCCAAGTTCCACGCCACACTCGTATCCTCGGACATCTCAACACATTTCAAGCGGGGAAGTAATTGTTTCTGAGATAAAGCAAACATCTTGGACGTAACTTCGCAAGTTTCCGAACACTTGTCTCCTTCCTTCAGTTTTGGTAAATGCACTTTAGTTTCGTAAGTTGTATTGGAGTTCGCTTGTTTGGCGAAAGTTTTTCTGGTTAGTTTCGGTAATGGCATGTGAGAAAATTGCTTGTGCTCAATTAAAGCTTGAGAGAAAATTGTAATGGGATTGAAAGTGTACGTGAAGGTTTGTATGTTTGTGTAAAAAGATCAAATAAATTATTACTTTTCAATAAGTACACATAATTTCGCAATATTTTTTAATTAAACCATCTAAAAATACAAAAGCACAATATCTTCTGAATACACAAAAGGGAATACGGTACACAATTTCGTTTAACACTTGTTTACATCATACTTACCAGATTGACTCGGGTTCCTACGCAGTAACTTTTCATTTTCATCGGAGCTACAAAGCCCTCTAAATTGTTACTCAATACGCGTTTGTAACAACATAACAACATCGGCAAACGCCCAAATTCCCAGAATTTGAGACAAACTTTCCTCCCTTCCACAGTATCCGTGCAAATGAAAATTCGAGAAGGCCCGAAAAGTTTAGGGACCTATTGTCACCTTTGATACCTTTATCTTGATAGCGGAATGAAATCCAAAGGTCGGGATCAAAGGACCTCGAGAAAACTCCTCAAAACGCCTCTCGCCTTTGACATAAATCAGAAACACCTGTGAAAATTGTTCTTTTTTGGACATTACACCTAGGAATTTCGGACCCCACAAACTTTGGCCAATTTCATCAAGTCTTTGTTCACAAAAGAAAATTCTTTGAATTTTACAAACCAAAAACTTGGGCTGTTACCTTAAGGTTTTATGCGAGAAATAATCCCTGAATAATTTGTGTGTATATTACAAAATTTTAGGTTGAAAGTGTGTTGAGGTATTAATAAAAATTAAGTGCTTTGCTTTTTTTGGGAAGCTTTGAATAAAAAATCTTAAACACTTTAACCTCCTGAAATTATTATTGAAATATACTTTTATAGATTTTTTTCTAAATACATTGGATAGTTACGGCATCAGAGCATTTTGCCATCACCATTTTATTTTGGAATAACACATCTTAAAAATACCAATGGAATTTACCATCGGAATTTACCCCTTGATAAATCTATGGAAAGCCAATCGTAAATTATTTTTCATATCATCTGCCCTCGTTGTAAATCACACGTTTGTCAAGTCCCTAAAAAAACAGAACCATTGTAATATTTATTTTCACCATCCCTTATTGTGAGACTTATTCGATTAGAGTTAAGTCAGACGGAAAAATTCGCGTCATGTCTCGCTATTCTTCTGTTTCCTGGTATCAATATATTTCGAGGATACGGAGGTGTGAACTGATGTAATTTCACAATACAAATGCCCGTTTGTGCGCGCCATGGTGTGGGTGCGTGCGTTCGTTTACTATGGGAGCTTTCATTTGTGAAAACAAATGCAAGCTGTTGCAATGCACGCCGTCACTGTGTATTTAAAATTTTACTCACACATTGCACCGTGTGTAAAGATGAACTGATTTAAATGTTTCTGCTTACTTGTATGATTACCAAAACAATATGTGTTGTAGAGTTTAAGGTTCAAATTTGTTTGTAGGAGTTCTGAGTAAGAGAAAGACGTGGTTTCTCAATGCTGTTTTATTTGCTACTGACTTTAAAGAATAATTTATATTTAATAATATAATGACACATGCAGGTTATACATACTTAAAAGGAGTTTCACACATATATAAGGTTCTAACACAACAATATGTTTAAGGGGAAATTTTGGCATTATTGACAGCTTAATTAATTATATGAATTCTGTTGTTTGAAAATAGTATGTCACTAACTAAAAGAGTACGCAGATTACCAGCAGAATGAGAGAAAGATGTAAGTGCTGGATAGAAGTCCTTTCAAGAGCTAATAAAATAATTTTGAACAATTGAAAAAAAAATATGTATTTTATGATTTCCTTACTAATGTGCTACATTATAACAAAGACACACAACCCTTCCTTGTTTGGATCAAAAATAAATTCAACTTTTGATTTTGCTTTCATCGGAGAGCCTTAAAACGCAATAGCTCAATATCCCAATTTGAAGAAGCCCCAAGAATCGACAACAACAAAATACTCGCCAAGGTCGGATCCTAAACTCGTAACGCGTCACCGGAGGTCTATATTTGTCACAGGAACTTAGCCCAGTGTTCTACATGAAAGACGTAATTGATGCTTCTCGAAGCTTTAGATTAATATCAGTCATTTAAATGGATTTTTCCATTGTGTAGTCTTGTAGCTAAATACCGCACTTGTGTTACGCGGTTGTGGAAAAGTTGTGGCCGAAATCAGGAATTAAAAAAAAGAGTTTTAATCGTAGCTGATTTACTTTTCTTTACAAAAACTTATAATAATTAGTTTATTACAGGCAACTTAAACTTTAATTTATCGAAGTTGTAAACATTTAAAACAGATCAATGAAACCGATTTAACCCGTTCATTTAACAAATTCTCGATAATTAAATGATATAACTGATTACTCACGCGTATTTATCGGGGGTACCCGACTAGTTTCGGACCCAACCGGAGTCCTTAATAATGACTCGCGATCTCGCCGCGTTAGCTCATGATTAAGGACTCCGGTTGGGTCCGAAACTAGTCGGGTACCCCAGATTAGTTTCCGTTCCCCGTATCCGTTATATCATTTAATAATGAATCAGTCTCACGGTAGTTATTATTAAAAAAATCTCTAAAAATACCAAAAATATACAACCTTAAAAACACAAAATCAATTTTCCAATATTCCGTTCGACAAATACATATCGCTTCGCGTCTCATCGCTCTTAACCTAGGACGAGGTATAAAAGGATCGCCCAAAGTATACCCTTTGTTATTCGTACGCCACTTCCAAGTCAATTTGGTAGTTCAAACTTAGCTTATTTCCTGTGGGAAATTTTCTGTAGACGAGGCAGATACAGGTAAATTGATTCCTGGTAAAATCGAGACGGTTCCTTGTGAAAAATGTTAGGATTTTTTTTTATATTGTAGATGTTTCATCGCTCGAGGAAATAGCCAATTTATGAGGCACTCGGATAGTATATGAACATGTTTCGAATTCATCATGTAAGTTATATTTTCACGCTGAAGTTTTTGGTTCGGAATTTCAACGAGGTTTTCGTTTTGTTTTACAATCGGAAATTATTCGAGTTTGTGATAATGTTTTTGTAGTCTTTTTATGAGGTATTTTAAGGAGTTACACGGACAATGTGTACTCTTGTGAAGACTCTATTTTCTTTTTGCCAAGCCATATTTGGGTAGGACATCAGTCTGAAGAATCGACTCCATATCTGACTTCTACTGCCTATTTTAATAAGTAACATACCTTGTATTATCATGTTCTTTCCTACAAAGTTCACATGAGGTGTCCGTTTTATCGGATAATATGCACATGTTGATTTTTGGTTGCATCGTGTATTAAGTTGCTTATATAAGCCCCATACGAATAAAATCGTATCCGACAAAACGGTAGACTATGTACAAATAATTTAAAATATTCGTTAACGTGCAAAAATAACATAATTTTTAGCTATTTCCCTCTTCAACGAAACCTTCAAGCAATTAGTTTATCGAAAACTCTAAACTCATGTACCCAAATCCCCACAAGTCTGCAATATATTGTACGTATGTTACATTAATTAACAGACACTGAGTGGTGTTGGGTACTCTTAATTAGGAAACTTTTGGGTAGCGGTCACCTAATCTGGCGGAGGGTCAGATTCTATGTACATTATGTTGTATATAAAGAATCGTTGGCCTTGTGAACCGTTTGGAACTTGCGGCTTTGAGTTCCAGTTTGCGATTGTTAGGATTTCGATACGTTTTGGGAACTTTCGTTTTATTCTTATTTTTTGAATAGATTTGTTTTTGGCCTTTGTCTTGCTAACGTGAGATGTATACTGAGTGAGATTATCTGAGAAACATTTTTCTTACCTACACAAAAAAATAAAGATGACGACTGACAAAAAGTAAAAATCTATTTATTCCCTCAGTTAGAAAAATATTAGGCATTTATTTTCCGAACAACAAAAACTGACAACGGTAAACTGCTTTAAATTTCAGGAGACGACGTTTGTGACGTAAGGCATATAAAAATGCATTCACAATCGTGACGTCACGCACATGTTCCATTCACTGTAATTTGATCAATTTACGATAGCAGGACAAAAGAAAAAAAAACTTTTCTATTATTATCCATTCAAGAAAAAAAACGAACACCAGGAAATAATAACATATATACCAGGAAATAATTTTGCACTGATAGTATACATTTACTCAAAGAGACATACTGCGTGTCTCTTCTACATGGAAACTTCTGTTTTGAGAACAAACACGTGCAAAAGAAAAAATATTATTTTCTCAGAACATCTGAAAACAATTGAAACCTGGGAAGTTCTCCTATTAAGCGCGTCTACCTACGTAGCTTAATGCTATGCAAGCATTAAGCTACGTAGTATTGTGGTTTCCATCATTAAAATGTAAAAATAATAATGTATTCAGGCTTTCGTTCCGCGTTTCCTCAGAGGAAATTGATCTTCATCATAAAGATGCGTGGACAGATGATTTTTCTTGAATTTCCTCTTAATGTAAAGAAAAGACAGAAAGGGTGTTCATCGGGTTCGGCACTCAAACTGTTACAATAGAATCCTATTACTAAGACTTCGCTATCTGGCCGTCTTCTGACCATCTGTCACCAGGGCAGCTACAAATAATAATGGAAAAATCGAGGCAAAGCATTGGTTTTTGCGGTCATGATTTTGATGGGTGACCATTTTATTGCATATGTATTGTTTCGACTTATTTATAAGAAAACAAATCGGTGTTGCAAGTTCTTCTCGAAATTGACTATTTTTTCTTGTGTTGGTTCTAATTTTGATATATCACGGTAAAAAAAAAGCACAAAAATATTTTAACAAGTCCAGATTTATTAAAACAATGTTAAACATTTAAATTACCCAGACAAAAGAAAACAGAATCTGAACTTTCATTCAGAAATCCTCATTAATAATATATTTTCATTCGCACTAGGATTTAAAGCTTAACTTATTCTACAAAATCGATAAGACCGCAAATAAAAAGCTAATTAAAATTTCAAAGAATTTCCGTTTCGACGCTTACCGTATATTTACCAAAGGCGCTTTGATATTAAGAGGAGAGAGTTTCAGTCTTAAGGCAAATACTCCTGAAAAGGAGGCATTTAACCTGAAAGGTGAAAATCTTTTAATTTTCTTACATCCTTAGTATAAGTTAGTATCTTACATTTCAGCAGTCTATTGTGTTTAAAGTTCGTGAAATAATCTTTGATGACAATCTTGGCCTTTTTTCACAACTGATAACCATACCTACTTATATATTTGTGACATATAATATTAATAAATTACACAAAAACACAGAACAAATGATAACAAATGAAACCTCTGGTATACCAGTCATAATAATCACTAGACGAACAGGTCAGTCCAAATAGAGTATGCCAAAATAGTACGCAAATACCCACGCAACCATTTTTTTCTATTGCATGTTTCTAAAGCGGCACCAGAAATACATTATCTATGAAAATTTAGACTGTCACCAATGGAATGCCATCCTAGTGGCAGGCGATTGAGAGACAACGAGGGCAACAGCAATGGTTCCATTTTCTGTCTGAGTATTTAAAGTTACCCTAAAAAAGATTACCATAATTCTGATCTCACTTATCACTTTAAGGAGACATTTTTTTTGAAACAGCACTATACTTGCTTTAAATAAAATTAAGATCTTTCTGTAGAAATATGATTTTCTTTGATTCATTTTTCTATCACCAAACTCACGGGCATACTTATCAACATGATATTAAAGACAATATTGAAACTAGGTTAGTGTGTCTTCAAAATTCCAATTAATATTCGTGTACACCACAAGTAAGGTACTCTTTGTTACTTGTAATATATATATATGTGTACTTGTATATAAATGTTGTATACATTGTTTTATGCACAGGGCAACGCTCCGGTACCCAACGACTTCGATCTTCAACGACGCTTAGGATACAACCTCTATGAGTTTGTTTGGCTATCCCAGCCTAGTGGTATGACCGTTCGAGTGTCAAGTCGGAGAGCGTAGATTTAAAACCCACCATGCATTCATCAGCTTAGCCTATTCCCAACTATGTTGTAGTCAGCGCCTAGCTTAACCAGACCTCCTCACAACTCGGTACCCTTTAGTCAGACTGTTTGTCAGAGTTTCTAGCTACTGACTGTAAAGGATGGGTAAATAACAGCCGGGGAGCACAATTTAATGCGCCTTCTAAACTCATTATGACATACATGGTCAGCCATCCACGGACCGATCGTATCAAGAGTAGCTTAACCTGTGATCGATCAACTTGAGCAGTTTTAGTTTAGCCACGAACTCCTGAAATCCCACAACGCCATAGTATCTTTTCAAATTAAGTTTTTTTACTGCCTAAAAAGGGAACAAGAAAACTCCACAAGTGATACTTTCTAAGGACATGTTTTAAAATGACATAAGTGACAGGCTGTTTCAATCTCTGATACCAGGTTGTACATCAGCCAAAAGAAAAATAAATAGTTCCTCGAAGTTTTCGGACTTTGGTTGCTTCTTGTACGACAGGCCTACCGTTTTGGATTTGATTAATTTTGATCTTCTTACGATCAAAGTTTCAAGTAGAATTTAGTTGAAAGTTGTAACTTATTGTTAGGCGACACCCTTGAAAATTTTATACAAAATTAAAGGACAAGGGATGGCATGATAAAGTTATTTTGAGTAGATGGCTAACAAGAAATTAAGGGAGTAAGTACCACCCGTTTCTTAGCCTGAATTTTGATTTTAATCATTTGTTAATATCATGTCAAATACCTATTTCATTTCAACCACTAAGCCATAGCTTTAAGGTCACTCCATAGATTAAACCTGGAGACAGATGGACGAACAGACGGACAGACAACAGAATCTTACCCATATGGGTAAGTATCTCAAAGAACGATTTTTTTTTATATTTAGAGATGAAATAAAAATAAATTAAACTTCTCTGACTTTAAAACACTACCTGAAAACGACGTTCAAAAATACTAAACACGAAAATAGCTGAAACGGTAGCACAAATATCAGAAGGAGAGTCCACTATGAGCTGTCAAAAAATAACTTTTGTCACTGTGCAAGCGGGATGGCAATACGCCTAGTGTATTGCGCTGTCTCCCTTCCTCAATCTCAAATTTCCTATTTCGAGAGCTCACAGTAAGAGCACAGAATACGTAGACTCGTAAACTTTTATTTTACTATACAGAGTGTTTTCTACCGGCGTTTATTGACAAAAGTTTTTAAATATGAACACGGTACTATTCGGAACGAAAAACACAGGGAAAGTAGGCTTTAGTGCTGAAATACAATGAGCCGCTTGAAAAATTCAACGCTGAATGGGATTGTCTGAATGCATACGTAGTTTTTAAAAAAAGGTTTTTTTTGCGAATGTAATCTATTGGATGAAGGAGGGAAAAAGTGGTTATTTGAAAATAGAGTTTTGAGCTAAGGAAATCTTTAATTCGATTTTGTTTTGTTATGTCAAATGCCTTCGGTTTTACTCGTGTCTCATAGGATATCCATTCGTCACTTATTTGTCGAAATCTGTGATTGTTTAGCCTTTTGATCGAGTAAGAAAAATCTTGGTCAGTTGATTAATGAGATGTTGAGCCTGGTGACAGACTTTCGGATGGGGGATTCTTACTACTAGCTAAGGTTCCATTTTTAACCTTTTGGGTACAAATACTAAAAATAGCTTCCATCTGTCATCTAACGAAAGAAGATCTAGATCAACAATTTAGTCGTAACCGATGTTTCTTCAAATAGATTAAATTTATAGTTTTTTCGTGTTACTCGAAAGCTTATCAACCCTAAACTACTGTCAAACCTCTTCAGTCCTTACCATTTTTACAGATTTCGAAATGAGATTTACTATTTTTTCATCATCCCAGTCATAATTAGACAAAAAACAAATCAGCTTTTGAGAAACTAAACTATATAACGAGCCCCTCATTAATCTCAAACATGACCCTAATCCTACATAACCAACGAGAAATTCTAATATTCGTGGAAGACTACTAAATCTAGGACTTACACAACATGAACTGCTCTAAAGCACCCTTTAATATGGACCCTCTATACCGGCATTAAAGTTACGTAATTATTGAGTCAAGTATAACAAGTTTGATAACTGGTTCCCGAAGGATTTCTAGGCGTTAATTACAGAGAAATTTCGTTTGTTTTTGATTAGTTTTTAATTGGTGTTGCGAAGACGGACGTAAGGATTAGTCGTGATTAATATTTAAAAGGGAAAGTTTGTTGTTTTGACCTAGTGACAGAATGTGTTGACCTCAAAAACTTGTTTAGTTGCCGCGTTTCCTTTAATAATTGTACTGTATTTTATCTTGTTGTAAATTAAAAGTGTGGAGTTTGTTGCTCTGTTGCTATTGCTAAGGTAGAATACTTAAGAAGCGGTAAAGGGCGGGCTAATCAGCTGTCAAAAATGCTACTAAGTCAGTCTTACAGTGTAAAGATTTTTGTGTTTGATTTTTGTTTTGCATCAAAGGTGTGTAAAGTCTCGTCAGAGACCCACCGCAGGTGCTTTAAACTATGAGTCTGACTGTAC
This sequence comes from Trichoplusia ni, assembly GCF_003590095.1. NCBI lineage: Eukaryota > Metazoa > Arthropoda > Insecta > Lepidoptera > Noctuidae > Trichoplusia > Trichoplusia ni. The sequence continues at coordinate 5,337,183 of NC_039489.1, read as the reverse complement.
ATCAACAAAACGAAAAGAAAAAGGTTGTCGCGGTCATAAAATTTCGTTTGTAATTTTTCTTTCAGTCCTATTTGTACGGATTCACTAATCGTCTCCCACTCTTCCAATTTTCATGCATATTATTAAGCTCTAAAATCGGTACACTATAAAATCCCTTTAAATTTCTATTAGAGTGTGTGCTCATTATGAACAATACTGTCATTTTTGTTCACTAATGATCGTAGTACGATTGTTTTTTGCCTGCGTTAATGAGGGCCGCATTTTAGACTTTATCGTGCATGCGTCTTATGTGTTGAGTCAGCAAGCCTTTTGATATCCTGTAAAATGAGGTACAGTCAGCGTATAAAAGGTTTTGTCTTTGTTTGTAATAGTATTTTTTTTGCTTATCATCAGTTTTTAAGTGCTGGGCTCTTATCAGTGTAATGAAATGAAATGAAGTGTAGGTTTTTCTATCTTACTCAATCCTGTGCCATTTCACATTTTGTTGTCACTTCTGCTTTTTCCTTCAGTTGGTCTATGTATTTCATTCTCGGTCTTACTTTTTTTCTTCGAGACTATTTGTCCTTCTATTAGCTGTAAATTAGTCATGGCGAATAAGTTGACCGATCATATTTCCTACTACTTTTATAATTTTTTATTGACCTCGCCGCTACTGTTCAGGACTCTGATTGTGTCCGAAACTAGACGGACAACTACGAAAGATACGCGTGATTAAACCATTGAGTATTTTTCGTGATGATGAATCCTGAAAAATGTTACTATCAAAAATTAATTGTACTTATGATCACGGTTGTTGCTGACAGTACCAAAGAGGTGACAAAGGGTGGTTCAGATTAGAGGTTTAAATTAGAGGTCCGTTTTTTTTTTTATATCATTGCGACTAGAACTAATAGCACAATTCAGAAACTGGTTTGTGTTCAACTGGTTGAAATATAGACCAGCACATTTTTAGACCTTTTTTTTTAAGTTAGGCATTTTAACGTTTTTGGCTGCATGGAGTTTTACCACGCCAAAACCACTGGGTGCAACGTGTTGTGGAATCGATCCCTCTTTAAAACAAGCATTTGTGTCATCCACGAATGCTGGCGTTAAGTCTGTTTTTCTTTGTTTATGTTGTTGAATACGGACTATAGGATTTACTCACGCGTATTTATCGGGGTAGCCCGACTAGTTTTGGACCCAACCGGAGTCGAACTCTACGACTCGCGATCCCGCCGCGTCTGCTCATGATTAAGGACTCCGGTTGGGTCCGAAACTAGTTGGGCTACCCCGATAAATACGCGGGATTAAACCGTTACATCATTTAATAACGGACTATAGAAGCATTTTTATTAAAGATTTTTTTATACAGTCTGTTTTAGATCCCAGAACTCGGCAAAGGCCTTACCCTTTCTCTTCCAGACCTTTCTATCTTTTTCGATTTCTGGCCACGTGCGCCCTGCATAGATCTAGATCATCACACCACCTTCGTCGCTCATTCAGCGGCGAAGAAAAAATATCATAACTAAATAATCTTGCCAGAGCATTCATGTCTTGTTGCTATCCATTCCTCCAGGCGATCAAACTTAACATATGTATTACAAATTCTCCTAAATTTGTCCCAACGGGCTTGTTAATGGCTACACTGGAGTGAACTACACTAAACTAAGCTATCTAGACTTGTAGCTCCTAATATAGCTAACTTCAAGCTAGTTAAGCTGTTACTCTGAGCTAAAATGGTTAGGTTTGCAGTTTTAAGTGGTTAAAAGTTTCACAGATAAGCTACCATAGTTGCAAAGGTAAGCTTTATAAAGGTAGTCCCGTTAGGGTGTTGTATCCAACTCCGTTTGTTCATCCTTCTGTCACTAGGCTGTAAATCACGAGCTGTTTTAGGGTATTCATATTTTTTATAATTTATTCGGTTGAATGTTGTTACAAGTATCGCAGTAAAATCTGTAATATTTGCTTCCAGAGTAAAAATCCTACTTCTTACTAATACAACAGCGGAAGTTTATATGCATGGAAGTATGCATGTTTGTACCTCTTTCGAGCAAAAATTACTGAACGGATTTAGATTAAACTTGGCACATATATAGTTTATGACCTGGGTTAACACTAACGTAGTTTTGCAGTCTATAACAAAAATATGAATATATGTTTCCGCTAATGACAAACCATTTACATAATAATCAAATTTATTAAACTAGTATTTAAAAATGTTGCCAACTTACCACGTAACGTCACAAAAAAAGCAAACCAATAAAGAAAATAGTCAAAGCCCAATAGACCAGCATGTGCCAGCCAAAGTAATTTTCCATACTTTCAAACGCAAATATCATATTTGTATGCAAATAACTATGAAAGAAATAAAAGAAAAAAAAACTTTGCTTTCATTACACAACCGTCAGGCAGTATTGAGCCTTTTTCAATTTCCTCCGTATTTCCCTTGCCTTGTTCGAGGCGATACTGTGTTAGTATACTTACTTACATTTAAATTATCCTGTTGGTTCAACAGGATATAGGATAACTGGAGTTTTAACTTTAAAATTTATTTTCTTTTGTGGTTGAATTTGAGGAGACTTTATATTTTATTTGGATCGTGGTTTTCGTTGTTGTTTCAGTGAGATTGAGTATGATATTTAAATTAATAATGTTCTTCATATTGGAGTTAAATATTTTTAGGGTTCTTTACCAAAAGGTTTAAAAAGGAATACTATTGCGGGTTCGTTGTGTGTCCGTCTGTTTGTCAGGCTGATACAGCACCGTATCTCTTGGATCGAACTAGTTACATAAGTAATATCTACACAGACGATATAGGTATTTATTCAGCTTCTTACAACAAATAGATAAAATTAAAATCCAGGTTAAGCAATGGTTGATACGGTCATGAAATGTGACAATGTGACAATCTTCTTTATCATCTTTGAACGGACCCTCAGCATTGCAAGTCCAACTCGTATTTGACGAGTCCAACAATCTTTTACTCCACTTTACGCTAAAAAATTTCCAGCTCTGAAATCTTACCTACTCTTATAAAATGAAAATTATTTATCAAAAGCTCCTTAACTTTTAATCATTCATACTTTTAAATTGAAAACCTATGCGGAGTTCAAAGACTAAATTGCTTTATACTAAAAATGATTTCTATATAATCATAAAAAGATTTTGTAAGTAAAAGTAATCAGTCAAACATATAAAGAAATAGGTATTCGGCTGGAGCTGAAAAGGTACGACTTTCTACATATTTTGATTGCGACATACCGCTTAAGACTGAACGTAGAAAGGAAAATGAAACCTGGATTTTAATTTAATCCTCATCAACAGCCCATCTCAGTCCACTGCTGTACATCGGCCTCTCCCATGATACGGCGTTCGTGGTTCTTGAGGTACAGCCTGATAACAGACGAACAGACAGCGATGCCGCAGTAATAGTAGTCAATAGTAGTTTTGATCTTACCCATTTGAGCACAGAACCCAAAAAAATAACAACCAGCAATAAAAGTCGTTAAAAATAAATTTATTTCTATGTCTATCCAAATTCTAAAAACCATTTCAACAATACTTAAACCCCAGACTCAGCACAAGAGATCATTATAATTAGCTCCCACTCTCAAAAGCCCTACTTTAGATTGCCACTATCATTACAATCACAATAGCACAGAATAGCACACAAGTATCAAACAGCTTCGTCTAAGCCCCTATTTGAGTGCACTCCTTTTAGGGCGGGCCCTAATCAGCAAAGTCCCTAATAAATAGCGTATAGGGTTGTGACAAAGGCCAGTTAAATTGAGACCTCTAAGAAAAACGGGGCCCTTGTGTTTGCTAGCCTCTCGTGATGTAACGAGGCCATTACACTACGGGACATATTTATTTGTGCACATTTTATTTGAATGTTTCATGTCAAGTTTTTTTTATTCAGATTAGGATTTTAGATTTTTTTTAAAATTTGTCATTATGGTAATGGGGTCAAATTATTGAAGTCCTAAAAAGAACATTTTTATGTGGGTTGCAAGTAACCAAAGAGCTTACGATAGCCAAAGAGGTATGAAAATGTAAGAGCGGCCCAGCTGTGGGGGAAAATTTATACTTTCTTTAATTTACAACACAACGACGTAAAATAACGAGAAAATCGATGGGTACTAAAGTGAACCTACTTTACATCATATAGTTAAAACTATTTCAAATTAAAGGAACTCACATAACATCCAAATGTCATTAAAGTGATGTTATTTCTCAAACTGCTTTATTAAACAGAGTAAGTACCAGCAAAAGCTTTAAACCTGCAGCTAATCTAATTTAATCCTTATCTGGTAAACTTAAAGTTCATATTCACAAATAGGTATTAAGGAAATAGTAAACGTTATAATTTTATTTAAACTATTTATTTTCGTATAATAAGACTTAGTCTTCCCATTTAAAGGTACAATGATAACAGTTTATTAAAATTCCTATGACCCAAATTTTTTTACAAGTATTATCATTCTACATGAATGCACAAGGCGAACTGCAGTGCGGGAGGAATGGCGGCGGATTGTAAAGCTTGCCACCACCCCTGACGTGACGACCACGACCACTCTGGCAAGAGTGTAACGACAAGGAAGAAGAATTATCATTTTCAGGGTTCCAATTACTATCTATGACAGTGTCTGTCTGCCTGTCCGTCTGTCATTAGGCTATAACTCATGCACCATAATAGTTAGGCAGTTGAAATTTTCGATGTTTGCTATCGCTATTACGATAACACTAAAAAAACAAGGCTAAGCTCGGAGGTTGATAGGATGGGGGGTGACAAATTTGTTTTTATTTTTAAAAACAGTATCTTTGGTTTTTTTTTTAACTCTAACTCCACAATTCAACTCTCACAACACAAAAATGATCTTCACTACATAACATTCATAACCTACCTCAACACAATTGTCACTTAAACAAATAAACGAGCCACTTTCCATGCACGGCACTGTAATACTTGTTAAGGTATACA